>NC_047138.1:5554428-5870565 GCF_009829125.3 Periophthalmus magnuspinnatus
GATACAGAGAATAGAGATCATGATTTTACATTTCGTTGATTGTAAACCTCTTTAAATTGGCTTTTCAGTAGTCACAAGTAAGTGCAAAAAAGTAGGTATGGATGAGGGTAGGTCGCATGCAGGACATTACGAGATAAGACAAACATGCATGAGAGAAGTGAAATACAAATAAAAAAATAATAACAAATGTCCGCTTTGAATTGAACTATTGCTATTAAAGAATAAGTCCACATATTGTTGATGCATGTTGTTTTGTTCCGTGTTATTGTAGCAAATAGAGGTTTAGGGTAAGGCTTGAGCTGACAGAAATCACTACACATAATAACAGGCTGATTCAAGTACCAGACCAGGGCTCTTTCTATGCAACAGTTCATTCCTCTTAAAGTGGCTCGAAGCGAATGAAAACTAGACTTCAGAAACAAAAAATGTGTTTTTCAAGAGATTCAGTGGAAGATTGTTCATTTAAGTGCAAATTCAGAAATTAAGTTTAGTCCGTAAAAGAACTAAGAAATAAAGTTTTTACATCTTTATATCACCAAGCCCCACGGAGGATTTGAACTCGATGCGCTTTTGTTGTATTTGTAGTTGTATTCAAGCAGATTTTGCAAACATTTTTTTTCTCTTTTTGTTTTTACGCAAACCTGATGAGATTGGTTTTGTGGATCTTCGCTAAATTAGCAGTCAAAGTCCGTCTGTTCGATGACAGAGCACATCCATCATCACATATCACAGCGTAGCGTCGGCCGTGGTCTGTTTGGAGTAAATATTTGTGCGGTAGTAGCGATGGTGGCAGACGGTAAAATGGGAAAAAGCAGCAGTAGTTTGCATGCGTTTGTGGGGGGTCTGAAATGGGACCAGAGGAAGATGAGTGTCCAGCCGCAGAGGTAGAAGCAGAGGGGCTCCCTGTGGTGTCCCTCCGCTGTGCGCTCTGGGATACCATGATGAACGAGCATGAGAGCTGCAGCAGCCCGTAAATCAATACATCTTTGGCTCTCTCTTTTTAAGGTGGATCCTCTGCTGCACGTCCTGTCTCATTTTAAAGATGATGGACGGGGCTTTCTGAACAAACATAGTGATAGTCAATGAAGTGGGCCCTAACCTCTGGGCAGCTGTTAGCCGTTCAACTCATTAGAGCGCTGTTTGTGTGCAATATCCCCGCGTTTTCAGACAAAGCAGATGAAACAAATGAAGTAAGCCCCTGGGGGATCGTACAGGACTGAGTGCTCTACCGCTAAATGCATTGGGCGGACGCAATGAATCATTTATCAAATACTTTGTAGCTCGTTTTGGAGCTGTTGTGTCTTCCGCTCTTTAAAAGCTTTTTAATCCCTCCCTCTGAGTCGGCAACACTGTCAGTAAGATAACCCTGAAATTAAAAGCGCTGAATGAAGAATCGAACACAGTCATTGAGTCAAAGCAGTTCCACTTATTACAGTTGGACGTTACTAATGACTGCAGAGGAACCTGGCGTCTGAACCTTGTCACACATCATTCATTTAAAAGTATTATTCTCCTTTTTATTCACCAGACATAATTATATATTCAATACGGACATAGAAAACACGTTGGATAAAAACAGGTGGATGGTTTAATGTGTAATGCAGTGTTACTTTTTTAACTAACTCTTTCTTATGGTACACAGTGGTCCCTCATTCATCGCGGGGTTGCGTTCTAAAAATAACCCCAAATAGGCGAAATCTGCTTTATTTTTTACAATTATTATATGTTTTTTGCTGTAAAACCCCTCACCACACACTTTATACACTTTTCTCACACAGACGTTAACATTTTCTCACATTTCTCTCATGTTTAAACACTCTCAAAGTTCAAAGGTGAACATTTCGTCGACATTGTGGGTTTTGACGGAGAGAAAACTTGCAAACATACAGCACTTCAGAGTCACACTGCGATGGAATATTTATGTAAATGGTCTTTTATAGTATGCTTTTATTTGGACAGGGACAGTGCCCAACAACACATTGACCTTAAAAAAAACTGGGAAGATGTACAGTTTGGTGCCAGGTTATAGCAAAAATACTCATTTCCACCTGTAGTCCCTGGACAGGCTGATGTTAAGTAAGAGTTTGGTGCAACTGGATGAAAGAAATACATCCAGTTCACACACGTGCAGAACACCATGCACCATGCACATTTATACGGCGTAATAAAAGCCTGCAAGAAAAATCCACGAAACAGCGAGACCGCGAAAGATGAACCGCGACATAGCGAAGGACAACTGTACTTTTCATTTGACCCGTCCTTCAGAGAGTCTTGACAGAAGTTTGGACACTTTATCATGGTCATATTACCCGGAGAAACAATGCGCTAAGTCCTAACAACATGCACTGAAATGATACTAGGATTTGAACATGGGAAATATCTGAAAATGCTGCTGGATCAGGATCGGTTCTATAGTAATACCGGTTCAGCTGATATCCGATCTAATCATAAGAGTATTTTCTGGCTGAGAATGGCACAGAACATCTCGTAATGTTTAAACTTGTATTCATGCAAAGTTCTGTGGTTATTTGAAGATTAAATAGCAGTTACAACTGGATCTATTTTAAGTTCAAAAATACCATTATCAGCCCCTACACTGCTATCAGCGGATACTTCAATCTAAGTATCAATTTAGTAACTGAAAACACAAAACACAGGACTGGTGCATCCCTACCCCCTTCCTAACAGCTCTGCCATGGAGTTATTCAGCGTCTCAAGTGGTAAATGGAAGAATTTTTGATTTTCTTTTTGGTTTATAGAGTGAAGATTATTTCGATTTCGGTCCTTCTAATCAGCATCTTGCCAGGCCAGGGTGTGCATGTGTGTTTCTTGCGCTCGGAGCTGGTGGGGGCTGGCTCCGTTATTGACTGGTGTGTGTGAGGACTTCCCCTGAGTACGGAGCAAACACAGTGGTCTGCCTCTCATCATCTGCACGCTCTGCACTCGGCGTGACAGCATCAACGGGCAAATATTTGACTTGAGATAAGTTTCACATTACCGAGGAGATCTCAATTTGGGAGAGGAAATGGCACCGGCGTGTTCGGTGTTTTGAAGTTGGGAGTGAGTTAGAACATCCGAATAGTCCTGCCGTCAGTGATCTATCTGCGCTAATAAGAGACTTTACAACCGCTCAGCTCTGATAGTGGAGTTATAGTGTGATAAATGTGTCTTTGGGTCTTACGATACAACAACAACAACGACGACATAGCCTCTGTATTTTTTATATTTGCCTTGTGGAAGCTTCTGGGATTACAGGTCATAATAATTTCATCATTATATAGTGGTTGTAGATCAATGTTTAGCTTGTCGCTGTTTGATACTGGACATTCGGAAGATTGTTTACCTGTACTAATAGACAACACACTTTACTGTCCTACGAAATCCTTGAAACCATACCATTGCTGATCTTTGTGTTCCTTGACATGATACAAATTCTTGAAAACCTTATTGAATAACCATATTTGCACGGCCGGTCCAGTCTATAAGCAGAATAAGCAGCTACTTAGGGCCCCAAGGCAGTGAGGGTTTTATTGGAAACAGGGATTGTGTGTTTACGGCAGCCTAAATATCCATCTAAAACAATTACATTTGTTTTATACGTATGACAATAACAAAATATCTGCTGCTGCTATGTTTGTTTTTGAGTCGGGCAGAGGTGAGGGCAGCTCTGTGTTTACACCGGTGCAAGGACCAGACATAATGTAAATTTAAGACCACTGTCGCCAACTGCAACACATTAATATCCACCAGAAACGAAGAAAAAATGTCTAGAAATTTAAATATCTTGACCTCGCTTATATGTTTGTGTTCTGTTCTCGTGACTGTCGTAGTTGAGACATTCTGGATGTTTATTGTTTTGCAAATACAGTTGGACAAAGTGATGAGAGCAGAGCCAGGAGGGATCCACTGTCGGGGGCCACGGAGACGAATTCAGCTTAGGGCCCCGTGAAAGATAGAACCGGCCCTGCATATTTGAGTAACAATGTGACGGACGTATCATTAAGAAAGCAAAACTGTCTGCTGATGTGGCGTACGTATATGAAAAGATCGCTGGAAGGAGCAGATACCACTCGATCGAATATTAAATAACACTAAAACATGACTTTATTTATGATACTCTGCAACCTTTGACTAACCTGCAACAGTATCATTTCCCAAAAGAGACACAGAGACTTTACGGTCCAGTTACGGACTTTGCTCTGATATCATCTCCCCACACTTCACGCTGTTTTTTCCCATCACCTCTCCACTGTCTGATCAAATCTAATCTGGGTGAAGCAGGTGCACCAGTTTCATCTGTCATCATATTATAATACTGTATTGTGTTACAGGCAGCACAAATGTCTGAATGTTTATTTGACTTTCAGTATTAGATTAGTAGGTCGTCCGATTCACTAAAAATGATGTGTCAGATGCATAAAAAAAGTTTTATTCTGCAAGGTAGCACCAACGATATGAGCTACTGTCAACATATGCAGATCAGTGATACTATAATTATCTACAGAAAATTAACATGACCTCAAAATTAATGAACATGCCCGCAACCACAATCTTCTTCCGGAGTGCTTTTGAAATCAGCCACAAACAAAAGTTAATAGAAATTGGCTTTGGATTGCAGAGATAAAAGCATGCCTGCGCTTTTGTAACCCAAACTGCTGTTCTCTAGTACATCAATACCAAGATAATGCCAGGGAAAGAGGGAACGGCAAGAATCAAAGAGCAGCAGGAAGTAGACTTGCGGTTCACGACAATCGATATTTGTATCAGTGGGCTACTTCCAAGTGCAGCCGACATCAAAGGCGAGGGCCGCGGGGGGCTGCGAGGATCACGCAATGCAAATGGTGCCGTCAACAGAGCTGGGAATGAGGTGAGCGCGGGTCAGAAACACGAGGCTCTTTGTACCCGGGCTGTAGCCTTCAGGTGAGATGTCAGCGCGTTCAACCACCGGAAAGGTAAGAGCTTTGGCAAAGAACAGCCAGTGAGATGTGAGACGGAAATATCACAAGCCATATTTCAGGTTGTTCCTTCAGCGCGGGGCTATGAGCAAGGTGCTAAACGGAGAGGATTGTTTCGGAAAGGACATAAGACATAAAATGCAAATGTGTTTCTGTAGCGTTTGTGCAAACTCCATGAATCACCGATGTAGCCATTCTTGATTGGAGCAGGACATATTTCAGTGATGTAAAACAGAGAATGAGTTTAGCTTTTTTGGAATATGTCAAGTCAAAGCGATCATTTACTCGTACTTATATCGAAATCCAATAAGTACGAGCTGGAAGATGTGTACAAAGCCTTGAGACGGGGACGTGAGATAGTTTAAAGCGTACATTTTCGGAGTAATCATGCCTCGAATTGTTTAAACCCGGAGAGTTGGATTCAATCGTACTGGCATAAACGTGCTGTCCCCTGAGATGAAACAATTACAGTAAAATATAGGGTTGGATGAGATGACTTCACCTTTACTGTCTCTGCACCATAACACACCATTGCATCCACCTCACTAACATTCCTCTGCAAAGTCAATCACCGTACGCACAAAGGCGCCCAACACGGCTTTAATTGCATTTGTCTGTTTGGAATTACAATGGCAAACAGCGCTCGAACCACCTACTTTCACTTCACTGAACAAGAAAATAGGGCTTCAGTTGAGTTGGCAGGGGAGGATAAATCTGCCACTCCTGGAACCATCACACCTCTATTGAACTGTGCGCGCTCCCGTCTGCGCACATATCAAAAGGCCGTTTATGATTAATAACTACTTTAAAAGGGCTGTTAGCCTGAATCACAACAGTCCCACTATTCGCCCGATTTTTACTGGCCACGCACAAGTCAATTTGCTCTTTCTCCAATAGAAGTGCCTGGTGCCAAAATGAAGTTGTCAGCCCAAGAATAATATTTCAGGCTGTGTGGCTATATGGCATATGTTATGACCTCAATAAAGCATTGCTCAAACTGGACCAGCGAACATATAAAACCTTGACTTTACAACCAAAAGTAATAATTTACTTTATAATAAAATGCTAGACTATAGAAACACTGAAGCCCCCAAAATAAAAGAAAAAAGAAAGAAAAGGTCAAAAATCTGAACAATACTAAGAGGCGTCTGGTTTTATGACAGCGTGTTATTAGAGCCGACGCTCGCAGAGGAAAAACATTTACATAAACACAGCTGTCAGAGGAATACCTGAATTGTTGAGTCATTGTGTTTAAGTTTGTCAAAGAAATGGGCCCAAACATTTCAATAGCAGATTTTGTTTATTTACTTATTACACACAACCTTTTAACAGTAGCAATATGCCAATAGTGCCGTTACAAATAGCGTAAACGTAAAGAATTGGATGGAAAGAATTAGTCACGCAGGACTCCCACAATCTCAATAATGCTATTAAGAAAACAAATGCATGTGTATAAACCAATAATGAGCCAAAAAGCCTTCAATAGACACTGCTCTCTCATTCATCACGTCCGCTGGGTGCTCTGGTCCAGCTTTTGGCTGGGCTCTGCCTTTTACCTAATGAAACACTTTGTGGTGTCTCCACAACAGCAGTTGTGTCTATTTTCATCTAGGGCTGAACAACTATCAGAGAGGAACTGCAAGACCCATTTCCCACTGAGCCTTTGTTCTTTTGTCAATTGTGTATGAATGCAGTTCACAAAAAGAACCAAGTAATAACTCAGAGGTACATTCAGAGATGCATTTGTGGCTATGTTTTATTGTAGGATAAACTGTACGACGAATAAAGGTTTGCAAAAATCAGATGAAAAAAGTTTTTCACATAAAAGTTTGAGTCTTGTAACTTACATGAGCAACTTTAGTCAACAGGAAGTGAACTGATAAAGTTTGTTAATGATGAAAAGATATAAGATTGTCTAATTACACAGTATGTATGAAGGGCTATGTTATATTTAACATGCCAAATGTGCAAAATAGGTGAAAATCCTCCAGCTGAGGTGGACCTGGCCAAGCTCAAGATCATGATGATGTGTCCTCGGCCACTGCAGAATCACTGCTACTTTTTACTTGGATGAAAAAACAGAAGCAAGTGGCTAAAAAACTATAGCAAGTTGCACTGGGAAAACATTCATTAAATTGTCTGAATATGGTCTTTAAATGCTTTAGTTAAACAATATAGATAAACTACAACGACCTGGAATGGGCGACATTATCCTTTGAATGCACCGTCACAATGGACAAGTAAAATAAACAAGAACAAGAGCAGGTCCTGTAGCTCCTTTCAACAACTTCCTAAAGCCAAAGAGAAGAAGAGAAGCTTCTATCAGTGCAGGGAAGAACGAGACTACGCTGTTTGTGCGTAGAGTTCTGTGCGCATGTGTCACGTGATTAGATGATGCGTTCACGGACATGTAATGATAGGAATTTTATATTTTACACAAAGTTAAGCCTAGAGAAAAATGAATATAATGTCAGCAAGTCCATTACACATTTTTAGAGTAAAAATAAATAAATCCCCCGCAAAACACAGCCTCGAACTAAAATACAGTAAAATAAACACCAACTATTACAATATTTTCTTAATGCTCCACATTTAAACTTCTTTATAAAATCATAATACTTGTCACCAAACTTGGGATGCGTCGTGTTTCAGTACAACATAATAATTTGGTGCCCACAGTTATTGAACCATAAAGTACATCCTGTTTGTACCAGTCACCTTCTCTCACACACACACACACACACACACACCCCACACACACACCACACCACACACACACACACACACACACACCATGAGAAAGCGAGGGTGGCTGGACACTGGAGGCGGCTGTCAGCTTCAGCCCGTCGCGGCAGAGAACAGCAGGTCTGTGTGGGCGCCAGTTTTGACACCAACAGTGGAGTTTTTTTTTCTGGGAGAGAGCAAATGTCATTTCTTTAACACATTTATGATACCAAATGTACAGAATGCCGCGAGGGCTGGAGAAACTTTAGATTTGTCCGAGTGTTAAGTCGCTAACAAGAACATTGATTGATTTTACATGAGGCTAAACCGGGCTCAGGTCAATGAATTAGAAAGTTCATCCAGTCAAAAAAAAAAAGTACAATGCATTTATTTGACAATATTTTAGTTAAAGCAACACCACAACTTTCTGGAGCTGGTACGTCCCTTTCAAATTGATTCCAAATAGAAAATTAAAACAATACTTTGGAACATTCTCTAGAGCAGGGGTCTCAAACTCAAATTATCTGGGGGTCGCGGGAGGCAGAGTCTGGGTAAAGTCATCGCTGTTTTCAACATACATGGAGAAAAATGCCAATTCTTGTGGATTTTATGATTATACGTCGTTATTTGTTGAATCTTTTCTGACGGGAGTTCACAGCGCAAGTGACACATGTGTTGGTAATGCCACACTAACATTCATACTGTCCTGCAGGCCACAAAATATCATCTCGTGGGCTGCAATTAGTCCCCGGGCTGTGAGTTTGAGACCCCTTCTCTAGAGGATAGATACATTATATGCCATACTGTGGAATTTAATACCCAAAGGAAAAACATTTCCATGGAAACGAGCGGGAGGAGGCCCTTCATCAGGCCAAAGAAGAGTCATTTTTGTGGAGATGCAAGTAAGGACGCTGTAAGGACGCTGTAAGGACGCTGTAAGGACGCTGTAAGGACGCTGTAAGGACGCTGTAAGGACGCTGTAAGGACGCGTGATTTTCTACATTTTCCAGTGTCATAAAAACATCCAAAATGAAAAAGAAAAAAAAAAAGAAGTTTGTCTATTTTTTGTCTTAAAAGTTGTGCGGTGACATTTTAACTTGACAAAACTTGACTTGAGTTGTTGCTTTACGCCATAAAAGGTTTTGAGGGACTCAGTGATTTGCATAAAAGGGAAAAAAAAAAAAAAAAGAAAAACTCACTTATTACAACCTCCACTAATTTAACACTTCATTTTAGTCTAATTCTGCCTAAAGGAATGTTTTCTGGTAGGATGCTGCTCACTCTGGGAACCACTTCATGTATGTTAGAATTGGATTTGAAAGTCAAGAGCTTCTTAGATTGAGCGAAAAGACAAATTCAAACCTTCCAACTGCTGTTTTGCCCAACTTTATGAAGGCAGTTTCTGCGAGGAAGCCTATGAATAAATGTATACTAAAACAACAGCTGCATGTGGCTTGTGTTGAAATAGTAGATGGTGAGTTTGTGCTTTTTTGGTTCAAGTCTCGAGCTGAAAATCTGCACTCCTCCGATGCCCACTGGTCTGAAGAGTACTCCTTTTGCTTTTTGAGAAAGTGAAGAGCAGGTTCACCACAAGGAGCTAAACACAATCCTTCACCGAGCCAACTGGGCACGCTGCTGCATTCACTTTCGACACAATTTTTCAAGTCAAACTAAAAGACCTGCAAACATTTTCACGGCTGCACACACAATTCTAAGTTGAAGTTTGTCTCCAACTCCAAATCTTTTGCCACAAATCACAACAGTCTGCATGCTCCTCCTGAAGAGCATGAAGTTACTCATTTGAGCTGATGCAACAAGAGAATCACAGGCCACTCGTCCAGTAACTTTCTGTTTGTGCAGGTCATTTTAACTCTTAAAAACGACTTATTTGAACTATAGTCAAATGGCTGGTTTCAAATGTTATACCAAGAGAGTTTACCTTTAACAATTGAACTGTTTATTGTTGAGGAATTTAGCCTTTTTCTCCCGTGTTTGTTAGTTTCTGCTAAGACAAAGAATAACCTTGAAACAGAGATAAAGTTCAGAAAAGAATTTACTCAATCAGCCAGTAAAGAGCAATACTTGTACACGGAGTCTGTGCAACTGATATTCCCAGGCAGAGACTAAATGTTTACGCCTATACAATGAGTTTTTATACACATACTATAGTGGGAGGCAACCATGGTTTAGACTTAGCGCCTCTTTGTTGGTGCACAGGCCTCTTGGCACGTTGCACTGTCTTATCAGACTGTGACGAGCATCCTTGTTGTCTCTTGCTCCGATTGCTGACACATATTTTGCTGTCTTGACCAGGGTGACAAGTCATAAGTCAGTACATGTCTATCAATAAGTCATTGTCCTGCTTAGTTATTTGATTAGATTTATAGATAGATGTAGAATATCTCGTACATGTCCTGAACATATATCTGCGTCACTCAGCTGTAATCTAGTCCTAGTCTTCACATGACACTGCTACAATAATAAACTATAACAATACAATAATAAACTATGGCAGTGGTTATGCAGAATAGTTAAGCACAGTTATTTAACCTAACATTACCAACACAAAATACAGCACAAGCTATTTGTAAAACTACCACAGCTTAAAGTAAATGTTCACGGCCGGACATCATTAATCATAAAGAATGTCACAAATCAGCATTTCCTCTTCAAAATTACAGTCTGTCCTTTAATGTCCATTTGACCTGCACGATTATTGACTTTTCAAATGAGCAAATGTAACACGTGTGGCATAGATGTATTGACTGTGAGCGGTGAGTAATTGCACATACTTACAAAGGCCAGTAATTGGCTCTGGGGCCAGCTGTCAGGTCTAGACGCGTGTCTTTCCTAAAGTTGTCCAGGCCTTGAGACCTCAGAAGCATATGCTGCTCTCAGCATGTAAAATGACCCCCATCAAAGCCATCCATAACTGTAATGGTCACATGGACATTTATGTAACATTTACAGCCATGAGGAATGAGGCTGTTAAGAGAGAGGGCGACCTCGGTGAGCAAGATTTCAGAAGGTCTGATGTACTTTTATGATTTGATTTTCAAACTTCAAATTGACAGATGATGATATTTCTCCTAATGCTTTTAAATAAATGCCCCAACAAAACAGAATTTACAACATAGTGCAATCATTTATCAACTGTATCAATGAAAATGTGGGATATTTGGGATAAACACTCTCTCCCATTGAGTTACATCTGTAAAACTCCTCTCAGTTTAAGTCACTTTACAATTTAAAGCATTACTCTTCCACCTCATACTCTGTGATACTCTGTGTAAGATACTACTGCAGACACAGATGCTCTGACCAACAGTGAAGGAAGAGAAGCAGAGAAACTGCGGCATCAACCCCCTCCAACCCCCAACCCCCAACCCCCACCAACCCCCACCAACCTCCACCAACACTCACACACCACATCTACAGGCGAGTTGGGTAACGTGTCTTGCCCAAGGACAAAACGAGAGTTTGCATTGGAGCCACTGCTGTCCCACCGTGGAACGTGGTCAGTCTCTCATCCAAGTACTCACCAGGCCCAGCCCTGTGTAGCTTCCCAGATCAGATGAGATTAGGAATTCTCAAGGACGTTTGGCTACACGAATGCAAACAATCCGGTCAGTAGAGAAGACAGTGATCTGGTTACAAAATTCTTAGGGCTGATCTCATTTGATGACATATTTTTATAGTTGTAGTAAATCTATATTTACCCATAAACTCTTTCCTGCTTTAATGAGAATACAGACTTTTCCTGTCAGTGAAACACATAGTGCGCCCGGTCTAAAGTTATCCTTTAATAATGCAAGTATCAAAAGTGAAAAATAAGCACTTATGAAAGGCTATTTTTACTCTTCTTCTCCGCCTCCAATCACGTAGATGAGTTCAACCGTTTTTATCATACAGGCTACACTTACAGCTTTCAAAGACAAACTCACATATTTTATTTCATTGCTTTGAACGCCAAATCCATCTGAAGTGTTGGGCTTTCAATTCGTTCAGCCTGTTCCCAATCCCAGTCATAATTTAACATCATTAGTGAATTATTTCTGAAAATTCTCTGATCAGAGAATAAGGGTCGGTGTGTTTTTGCTGACTGGTTAATATGAAACACAGGGCGTGCAGCGGGCCATGAATATTGATAAAGTTAATGCTAAAAGCGTGTTGTTGAGTCGATCGATCAGTCTGGACTTTCTCTGATGAATAAAACATTGTCTTAAACGTAGTGGATTAGGGCCTTCTACGCTTCACCCCAGAAGATGTCTTTTTTTTACGTTGAAAAGTTTTGAAATTACCAAGAGTTTGCAAATGAAGACGGCATTAATTGACTGGAGAATATAGCGATTTGAAACAGGTAATTTTGGGCAAGTATATAAGTACATTAAAATTCAGTTCCTATCATTTACACTAATTAGGCATAAAATTACAGGCGCACAAAGATGAAGCAAATACCTCCGATTATCTCTCCAGAGCACCTGTTGGCGCATTCAACATTTCGGGCTGCAAGTGAACATTTTGTCCTCGAAGTTGATGTGATAGAGGCAGGAAAAAATTGGAATGTGTAAGGACTGGAGCGAGTTTGATAAGGGACAAATTGTGATGGCTGGACGCCTGAATCAGAGCATTTCCAAAATTGCTGTTCATGTGGCGTGTTGCTGTCTGCGGAGTCACATCTATCAAAAGTGTCCAAGGAAGTGTGGAGTGGTGAGCAGGTAACGCACTTTGAGCACTTTGAGCTACCGCGGCTCAAATATTACACCGCGATTCCCTCGTATTTTCTTTTAATCAAATAATTTTAGCTAGTTTTGTTGTTTTCCCAAAATAAAATCACTGTCTATTCACATAAACATCCTAATATCTAAACTGACTGCATCCCAGGGGCACACGGATTGAGACTATAATGAAGTACCTTTGCCTTGGCCTCCCACTCCTCTTGAGCGCACTCACATTCATTATTAGGAGACAAAAAAGCTGTTTCAGGATCTGATTGTCTAATCCCACCTGTGCAATGCTATCGGCCCGAGCAGCCAAGGTGACTAATCTGCCTGCATAAAAAGTCTTAGTTCAGCCTTATGTGTGTTTTATCTCTCTGTGTAAACACGACAGTGAGTGAAAGCCTGTTGGATGAGGTTGCATAAAGATAATAATAACGAAATATGTCTTAATTCATTCAGAAGATGTCTTATTTCGGCAATACGTCACAAGAACTACATTTGATTAGCCTCAGTAACGTGTGAACTGTGAATCTGGATTAATTAATACTTAACAGTCCTGGCTGGTAGGATTAAAACGCCCAGGTGTTTTGACCCTTCGGCCTCCAACACGGCAAACTCGAAATGGCTGGTTTAAAGCAGCGCTGAGGCTGCCATCTCGAGCCCAAAGGCTGGAGGGCCTGCCTGCCATGGGGAAATAAAGGCTTTTAATATTATGACCTTTTCTGAGTCCCTTAGTCTTTTTACTTTTCTGAACCTGAAACTGATCCGTGCACTAAAGAGCACCATAGTGACGGAAATGTGTTCGTCCACGTAGCGCTTCTGTCTGCTAAAAGTCCAGTTATAGTCCTGTTTACAATAGTTTACGCATTTTATAATCACAAGTATCAGCTCCAGCTTGTATTGATATAAATAATGTGCTTTGGTTTCATACCGAGTTACTCAAAATGCACCAAGTTGCTTCAAAATCTCATGCATTATTCAGTTTTGGTGTTGGTAAAGTACGTCTGTGGTTGAAGTGCGTTGCCTAAAGACAAAACAACATCAAGTATTAGTCAATATTGTGATCAAACCCCCAACTTTTGACTCAACTTGGTTCCAACCAGTGACCAACTCTTCAGGCCCAATTAATTCGAGCGTTATATTACTTTAGTTTTTTTTTCATATCACCCTAATACCTTTTTCCAGTCAGTGATTATACTTCTGATTTACTGAGCATTATCTGACAACTCAAAACCATCTTTCTTATTTGTGCTGTGCATCCTCAGGCTCTTAGCACAGACTTTTTAATTGCATTTTATTGGCGTTCCTATTTACTTCTGAATCTTTTAATTATAATGCATCGTAAAATTTTACTACATCTAATAAAATATTTGTCATTTACACTCATCAACATAAACCAGGTATGAAATATGCATTACCATAGGAGGCTTGAAGAGTTTGCGTCCAACGAGAGCGAAAGGCCCAGTCAGAGCGGAGTGTACAGGAGTGTGCTCGGGGAGAGGTGCGAGGCCAGAGCCCACCAGGACGGAGAAGGTCTGACACATCGCACTCGGAGGAGGAGAAGAAAAGTGCACTTACTTTAATTGTGTGTTTTGGCCTGAAGCGCTGGCTCCTGGAGGGTTTGGAGGGCACCTGAGGACGACACTGGGTTCTCCCGTCTACAGCCACAGGGTGAAGAGGCGTGACACGGGTCTGACAGTGATCTGGGAGTCCAATAGAGAACAGAGAAGTTTGTATGGAGAATAGAGTGTTAGGTTTTAAAGGAAAGAGAATACACGGTGAGGTTAAACGAGCTTCTAATGTTGATATTCACAAGTTATTTAAGTATTTATCAACTTGAGATCTATGTTTTCTATTTCACAGGACACCGCATTTGTGTTCTTATACATTAACAGGAATATGTTTTTTTAATATTACTGTTTTTTGTTAATTTTTATTTTATTTTATTTTAATTTATAATATTTTAATTAATTTTTTATGTATGATTTATGTAAAGATTTTCCAGAGTATAAAAAACAAGAACGAAGACAGACAGAATATGTGCTACTAAAACACTTAGCATAGTTAGATCAGCCACTTGAAATACATGAAATAAAAGACAGAGCTCAAACACATGACATGATCTAAAAAAAGGTACTTAGACTTCAGTAAAGTTAGAATCAGAGCATGGTTGCACATTTTAAAATAAACAAATACAATCTCATACAATTTGCTGTTTTATTTATTTTCTTATTTTTATTTATCTATTTATTTTAAGATAACTGTCCTTATGACTGTGGACGTCCATAGACATACTGCATATACCATGTTAACCACAATTAAGGAAAACAATTACTATTTTTTTTCTGATAATAGAAAATAGAGAATAAATAAATAGAAAATCACGACTCTCAGTGAAGCCGATCCTGTCCCTCAGTGCAAACGTCATCATAAAAAGTGGTGCATGCCGTCGAGCCCTCCTGTGGATCTGCACATCACGCTAGCGAGCAATGGATTTTTTTATTTTTATTTTTTTCATTTGTGCCAAAATCCGTCCGAAAACAAAGTAAACCCAGAGCAGTGATCGTATATACTACGTTGGAGCAGTTACATCTTGAAAACGGTAAAATAAAGATAACTCAAACATGCAAAAATCACTGTAAATACAACTTTGCGTGGGTAATTGCATAATAGATCGTAAATAATAATTAATCGTGTTAGGAGTCAGCACTTGACATTGGCCTTTAGGGGCAGTTTAGGGGCTATAAACCACTGTACACACGATTACGCTTTTCCAACCAAATAACAATCTTTGTTTTTTACATAATGCCCTCGAAAGCAGCTCAGTATAGATTGTAGTGGAATAAAGAGTTGCTCTGCGGTGCCCTTGTGATTAGTGGTTTTGGCTGGCATCCTGCTTTTCTAATTGAACAATTGATGCATATAGGTCAGTGAGGGCGCAGTGTTGTAGATGCAGACCTTGCTTAATGCTTTCATCAGGGAAAACAACAATGGTCCAAGTTGCTGAATACAAACTGAGAATCCTCATAAGGTTTTAACAGCTGTGAAATAATATACATTTCTAATAGGTTTGTTTTGGTGGGAAATACTCACTGTCTGACGATAAATAGCTATAATATAACTCATTTAAAGTCAGGATCTTGTTGTCTCGGAGCTCATAAACTCGTGCCAGACTTTTAATAGGCGCTGTCCTGTTTACTAAATGCTCCGTTGTCACACAAGACAAATCTGGTATTGCTCTCAGGAAATGAGTGGTTTCGCTGATGTGAGTCACGGCTTGAAGTAAACAAGTGGAACAGAAGCAAAAAAACTCAGATCTTTTTTTAAATTAATGAAAGAACAGAGTGCAGATCTATGCGTCATTGGCACTGACAGAGGAGACACGTCAGGTAGTCACGCCAAGGGTCATTACACTGCAGGCCACCAGCTGCTTCTGAGCGGACATTAATGAAGACGGGGCTTGGCAATGCATTATGGGTACGATTTTCAGTCCGCAGTGTTGAGGAAGTCGTCATCACGATAGAAATAGATCAGATATGAATTGTTTTGGGGGTTTTTTACCTGTGAGGCTCAAATTTAATCAGTGTGTCACATCAGAGGTGATTGGATGTGCTGGAAATGCAATGGCACGAGGTCTGGTCAAACTAAAAGAGAAAAAAGAGAAAATAGAAATGAAATAAATAGTAGGTTCATATTAAATAAATATTATATATGAATATAAATAAATACATAAAAATAAATGAATAAATAAATAAATAATACAAAATAAATAAATATAAATAAATACAACATAAATGAATAAATGAATGAATAAATTTAAAATAAATAAATAGATAAATAAGTACATAACTAGAAATAAATACATAACTAAAAATAAATAAGTAAATACAAAATATATAAATAAATAAATGGATGAAATAAAAAATGAATAAATAAATACAAAATATATAAATAAATAAATAAATGGATGAATAAAAAATAAAAAAATAAAAATAATGAGTGAATAAATAAATAATTAAATAAATACTAAATTTATATAAAAATAAATGGATAAATAAATAAATCAAAAATAAATAAAGGAATGTATGGATAGATAAATAAATAAATGAATCAATAAATAAATAAATAAATACATCAATAAATAAATACATCAATGAAAGAACGAACAAATAAATAAATAAATACAAATTTCTAACATGAGTTGACAATGTTCTCAATAATGTCATATATAAGGGCAAAATATGCAATCAACTACTTTCTATTGAGTTGTAATAAATATATTTAATGTATTTTAACACAACAACTGTGTGAATCTGCTGGTATTATGTAGTTACAATATTAGTTACAACAATAGTAACAATAGAAGTTTAAAATTTGGGCTACTCTTTGAGCCTCTTTGATTTAATTCACATCTACATTTAAAGTGATCATTTTTTAATATCCCCTCACCGTGGTTTCCTATTATAGCACATGACATATCTCTGGCCCAGTCTGGACAGTGCAGGAGTCTGGGCTGCAGGCCAGTAACATCTGCAGGGCTGTAGTGAGACTTGCTGAAGGAGGAGTGAAGATACCTGCTCAGTGTGATGGATGTCCCCGGCTAACGTGCGCTCCATCGTGCACACCTGCAGCCTGTGGCCCACTTATTGAATCCATGAATCAATTTAATGAGGAGAAGACGGGGTCAGGACTTCAATAAACACCCCACCAAGCTTTCAAATGTAATGTCTGCCAATGAATGATACAGTATGTTCTACAAACGCCCATCGCAAAACACTTACTCTGTCTATAGTAGATGTGGGCACAGTCGCAGTGAATGGAGAGTTTTATGATGAGTGCATGGACGGTGAAAAAACAAGGGGAGCTGTAAATCACAACTTTGACCCATAGACAACACGCTGCAGGATAAACAAAATCCCAGCACACTTTAAAGCCACGCTATGTCTCCTCTGACTTGAGTACACCACCTGGTTGTCTTCAAGAAGCTGCTACATGGAGTTACTGCTTTGATTTGCTTCTACAGTATGACACTAAACTATGTATCTTGTGTTAATTCAACTACAAGTGCGTTTATTGCTTAAAAAAATGAATCTACAGTGGGCTCATCTCTGCAGAAATCCTTCCAGACAATCTTATTCTGTCTGGCCAAAGCTGGTACACGATCAGACAGCAGTAACATAGACAGCATCTAGTGGTGATATGTGTGAATACAGCAGGTAATTACAAACGATTGTGTGACAAAGTGGGATTTGGCCGCTTTTTTAATATTACCATCATTTTGTTTGTTCACACGTATGTTCATTTTCAATAATTTTCCAGTATGAAACTAAATAGAACTATCCCGGGTTTGTTTTGTTTAGTTTTTCAGTTAGTTTAATCACCGCACACACTTAGTTTAGTGATGTGTCTCTCGTGTCAAGGCATCGAAGCGTGTGCCGGGTGTTGAAGCGCGTATCGATGCGTGTGTTGATGACGTATGTGGTGACGTTCGAAGCCTCGGGAAGCGGCCGTACCACGTGACTGATTCAGGAAATGATTCGCGGGTATGGAGAGCGATTCGAAATAGAAGAGATAGTGAAACGCAATGGATTCCCCCTCACATTTTGTGTATTTGGGTTATTGCGCTTCTTTTGGCTTCTTTTTTTATTACACAAATTCACTTGTTGCATAAGCACAGACATAAACAAAGTAACACAAGCACAATTTACACCACAGCTCTCTCTCCAAATCCTCAATTTTTCTTCAGACCCCACCTTTTTATTGTAAGCACCCAGCCTGTTATGCTTTTTTTGTCCACATGATGGCGTAGTGGAGCAAATAAAGCACCTTAAAGCCTCGACCCGTGTGTGAAGCTTTTGGCTGCGATGCTTCAATGCTTCATGGGGCTTCATCTTGCCATCACTAGTTTAAAGATGTTTTATTTGGTTAAATGTATCACAATCCACTTACCTGAATCTCCACATGGTCCAGACACAGAGGGGGCGTGTCCTGTGTCGGCCATGTTTATAGGCTCGGGTGTGGTCTTGGGCCATGTGGAGGGAGATCTGGTTTAAGTTTGTTTGTTTCTTTTGTGTCAATGTCTTATGTATTTTGTTTCAATGTTTTAATTGTTTATAGTTTATTTTGTTAAACACTAATGAGTTAAGGGACTTGGCAGGGCTGATTAGACATTCGGGAGAGACATCAGTGTAGCCAGGGCGCACGTAGATTTTCTCCTTAGTTTCTTAAGTTCTGCTGCTTTGTTATGTTGAGCACAGTTAATTTTTTTGTCCATGGTGTACCACGATGCTTCAAATAAATCCTGTCAAATGGGACTTTTCTGAGTCTGCCTTCTACTTTGGCCACGTCTTCCCCACAGATAGTGCAAATATTTAGCATTATTTGCACTGTTATTAACCTTTAAACATGATCTTGAGCACTTTTGTTCAAGATCACTGGCTTTATGATGAATTATTATTGAAAAAATGATGAATTACTATTGATAAACCAAAAAACGACTAGGGTTAGCGGGTTTTTCCGACATGCTATACATATGTTTTAGCTGTCATGTTCTTCAAGGCAGCATCAAGAATTAAAACGCTAAGAATGCTGACCGATGTATCTTTTATCTGCATTTCCAAACACGTAAACTATTGATATTGTCCTTCAGAATGTCACATAGTCCAGGTCCCACAAATAATACACTCTTTATAACCCCTGACAGCTTTATTCATCTTTCTAACACGCTATGACGCTTAAATCAGACTCCAGTTAAAGCCAGTCTCGGTCCAGCGTGCCATTATGAGTCTCAGGGTGAAAGAGTCGGACTGGAAAAGGGAATGAGATGTGTAGCATTGGTAATCGATAGTGCAGCAGTGACCTGAGCCCTGCCTGTGTGATCCATTCCATTTAGAGCTCAGGGTTTGGATGTTTGACACAGACAACTCCATGATTTCCCTGTGGACTCTCTGTGCAGATCCCTCAGGTTTACCCACAGGCGCATCTGCATCTACATCTGCATCTACTTATTGATATGTAATGCCCTCATCCCGTCTCCCGTTGTGAGTCCTCTGACTGTCTTCTCTCAAAGTCAGGACAGAATTATACTCTGCTATCGCCTTTTCCACACAATCTAAATGGGCACAACTTGATAATAATGTGTTTCTAAACTGAATTATGTGTTATAATTGTGGCAGATCAAGTATTTTTTTAAAGTGACAGCTCTGACAAAACAGCAAGCAAATAAAAATAGCAATAAAACATGTAATATTTTGAAGATATTTTGCGATGTATCCACCAAACGAGAACAAGTTTGATGCCAAATTGTGGAAAATTCCTAACAAAGCAACAACATCATCATGAAAACAAACAGAAAGATTAGCGCTGATTAAAAATGGCGAGAAAAAAGTTGGTTTTATTGCTTTCATCTCCACTGATATTGTGATTAAAACCTGCATTCCTCTCCACTCGCTGAGGTCAACCGAAGATGTCACAGGACCGAGGACAAATGGCTGCCGTCCAGATGTCCGCTAAACCATCGCAGCAGCAACATCACGCACATTTTTCTTCATCCACCGGGGACGCACGGCTAATGGGGCATGAGAGTGGCACTTCCCCTGGAGCGCAGAAGCCCGGGCACGCCCCTGTTTGGACAGGACTGAGGCGCCGCGGGCTGCGTTTTGGGAGGGCACGGTGGCAAGGGAAGGGGCGCCGGGGCCAATTCAGGCTAAATTGGAGAACAACACAGCGGGGAATTTCAGACACTCCTGATCCGTGTAGCTCAAGCGCTGACGATCTTGTGACTGTGAATCTCGAAAAAACAGCATGAGTCAAATGTGGTGGGGTTGGAGAGGATCTGAGGAGCGACACATGATGAACTGTCAGTGCGAAGGTGTGAGTGAGAAAAAAGTTGAGACGCTAATATAGACTTAGTGTTAGCAAAAGTGCGTGAAAAAGTTGAAAAAACTAATCACGGCAACTGGAGATATAACACATTGCATAAAAAGACGTATACGCACATCGCAAACGAATCCCTTTGACGTTTAGTTCCCAGGAAGCTTTAAAATCACAAACTATTGGAAACATTAATGCTAATTCAACTTTTGCAGCTCTGTCTGGTTCTGTGACTAACTACTAACTTCTCAACAATGTGCCATAGTGTTTTTGCGTCCTCGTTTTCATTTATTGACTGATTTGTTCATAGAGTCGTCGTTTTGTCAAGTCTATTATACATGTTACACTTGCATGAGACAAAACGAATTTGAGTATCGACAAAAAAATGAAATAAAAAGGTTATTCACACCAGAATAACCTTTATAAGTCGATATCAACACAAAATAACTTCAGAAAACGAAACTTCTGACGCTGAACCTTTTGATTTTAGCCGTCTTTACACCTGTCTTTCATCTACCGTAGAGAATTTAGCACCTCTAACAAAGCCCATTGACAGCTCAGAATAAACATGTTTATCAGTTCACACTCTGTTAAACACATGAGTTGCACTTAAGTGACTTTGACTGGCAGGTATCTCTCCAGGCAGTGTAACCCTCTGCTTCCAGCCGTTTATTGAACCAAACGTTAATTAGAAATTTCAAGCTGTTTTTCTCTTTTGAAACTTTTAGAAAATATTCGGTGAGACGTGGCGGTTTGACATACGGACCACCCAAGAATCAGTATAAATATATAGCAGTGTATTTTAATCATTCATCACTCAGAAATCAAACTAGTGCGGCTACTACAACTGCTAATGCCTCCAAACCACAATGGACGCACGATAAGACGACTATAAATCTTCACCCGGAGATACAAATACACTTTATAATTACGAAACTACAGCACAGATGCACATAAATATACATTATACCATCAGATATCTACTTGAGTGAATTACCTAATCGTACGTCTCATCTCTGCAGTCATTAGCATTCACTTTAGCGCTAGAAGATCACAGCTGCGGTATTAGACACGACACGGCGTAGAACGGTCTGACAAAGAGTTATCGCGCAAAACACTGACGGTATATGTGCGAGCGCGTGTGTTTATCTGTGTGCGAGTGCGTGTGTGAGTCATGTATCGCTGCAAGTTAAAGTAAAGAGCTTGTTGACTGTTGTTGCCTTTCACTTGTGGAACTTCGAGGCGCTCATTAGTCCTGATTTCTAATTACATCACATCAATACCATTAGTCCACCATTACAGCTGTCTAGGGGAGTGCTGCTTAATCCATCTGTCACTAGCTGTACGTTCTTAACTTTTATTTTCTTTTAGAGCCATGCAAACTTGGATAAATAAACCCTGAAGAATAAGTTAAACCAATTCTAAATGTTCTCTTGCATGTTCCTTACGTCATTGCGCGTGTTTTCGTAATTAACGGTCAAATTTTAGAGTGGATTTCAACGTTTAAACTTCAAAATCAACCAGTTTCTCGTGATATTTAAATCCGCCGACGATGCCCACGTACGCAGCTTTAAATTACACATAACTTTTTCCCTGACTAGTGGCAAAGTTAATGTAAACATTTTAGCGAGCTGGCGATAAGCTGGCATGGATAACTGCTGCTAAATAACACTAAATCACAGTCCCTAATAAGCCCAGCCAGTGCATGAGGGAGGCGGCCGCCGCAGCAGAAATTGGCATGAAATTTGCACTGGCACATATCATTTGTGTGTGGAGTAGGATAAGATCAGGGGGGTCTATGTGAGCAGCCGTGCACAGCTCACAGCGCCGCGTTGGTAAACTTGGATTGAAACTAGGCGCTTTGTGGAGGCTCTGACATCCCGTGGCGCCGCTCTGCTCCCTTATCAGTGTCTGGTCCTTATCACTCCGCCACACAACAACAAAAAACACAAGCGGCCGCCATTTTAACTGCACCACCTGAGAAGAAATTATCTCCGTCGCTGTCTAACGAACGCGAGCCCATCTCTGTCTGTTTGTGTCTGTGTGTGTGTGTGTTTATGTTCAGCTGCGTTAAATATGTAACAGGTTGATAGGAGTACGCACAATTATACTAGATGTACTGAAGTATTTAGACCCAAAGGAAAACAATTAGTCCTATAGCAACTAAAATCTGTTCATTATGACACTCCTTTGTGGGAAAGTATTTGGCAAGTCCTAGAACTGTTAGAAATCGGTAAGCATTTTGATGATTTCGATGACAAATTCAACACAAAGGATGGTGTTTTTAATGATTTTAGTAGTATTTGACGGTATCTAATGACGGTATTGCTATTTTTTTTCCTCATAAAATCAAACATGTAAATGAAATACTGTATATATGATGTCAAGGTCATGTATCCCGACCTATACACATGACAGTTTTGACGTGATGTTGTTGTGACGTGTCCTTTCGGCTGATTTAAATGCGTTTTGATGCTGTGTTCTTACCGGTAGCGGCAGGACGACAGCGCCATCTGCAGTCCGACATCTTCACGACAATATCCCAGGTGTGCGAGAGTAAAAACGCCCCCTCGTCCCGGTTCATAGTCCCTCGTCCATGTTCCGGTACTGATATTACCTTCTTAATCCACCAGTGATGTTTGTTGCCCTCTGTCCCGATAATATTTGCTCCGTCCCAGTCCATCATGTGTTTTTTTTTCTTTTACAATGGTCAGAAATGGCTGATTTGAGTCGCTCCAGTTCTACTTTGTGCTTTGTTGCTCGTGCGCACACCTTCTCCGCTTCCTTCTCACATTCTGTCCGATGTTTCCTAACAAAAAAAAAGAAAAAAGAATCTATTATTGTTGTTACATCAATCTGCCAAAGGTCTACAGCTGAAATCGAGTATATTTTGCAAGCGCCGATGGTACAAGGATACAGCATGTTTCCTTTTTCCATCGTGTCAGAAAAGGTGAATTTAAATTAACACGGTAAAACCTTTGTGCAATTAAAAGCCTTGAAACTCAACTCATATCTAATAATGAGGTTATTATGAACAATTATTACTATAGAACAAATAACATACGACTTAATAATGGGCCACTGCAGTACTTGACTTGACATATCTGGCAACATCCAATTTATTTTCCATTTCCCCACAATGGATTTGATATTAAGGCACATCTCAGCAGTCTCATCAGCCTCCTGTTGGCAGCTGCAGCAAATTGTTTCTGATTAAAATGCCTACAGACTCGCAAAGTTACATCAAAATGACACACACTGCGTTTTCTAATGTAAGTGGGGTAGTCAGGAAGGGAAAAAGTTGTACTGGAACTCGCTGTGAAGAATTATTCTCACTTAAAACGGTAACAGAGCTTTATTGCACAGGGTTTTTTTTCAGTGTGGCATGTTTGTATTATCATTTTTTGGTGTTTTTTCCTGGATAAAGTGGTTAAATAAAACAATAACGCTAACTGTAACTCCTGTAGAGCTCATCAACAAAAGCAGAGTGTGTTCTTGGAGCGTACACCTGCTGTTCATGTGTTTAAAGCTCTGCCACCTGATTGTATCCACGGAGATGTTATTGTTTCGCAAAAAAAGAAAAGAAAATGAGTGCGTGGAATTCGTATTCGTGTAGTTTCTATATTCCCTTCAAACACGATCAGAGGACTTTTTATACTGACCAATAACTTCTGAGATTTTCTATTATCTTTCTATTGCACGCTTGATTTGTTTTCATTGTATCTGCATTTCAGAAGAGCCTGAGCCAAAAGTGGGACAAAGTAAGTTGCGGCGTACACAGCCTGACTTGCATGCATTAACACAACTTTGCCATCAATCGTTTTTATGTGCATGTAAAGGGACTTAGCTGAAATTTCTAATAATTCACATATAGGTCCCTCCTACCGGGATCCGCTCTGAATTATAAATGTGTTTGGTGCGTTTTATTATTGAACTTGTCTACAACAAGCTGTTTTACCACTTTCATGAATGTTTTATGACCCATTATTTATGACTGCTGTACATTAGGCATAAAATTACTCTGGTTGTGGACTTCCTCCTCTTTTCCTCATTATAATGAATACAAGCGCGGTGAAATATCTCATTTACAATTTGGCTTGCTTTTTTGTTCTTGAGCATATTCTTCATAAATGATGCAAAGTGACACAAAGTACCCTGCCCTGGGGGGACCTGCACAGACTCCCATTACCAGCAACTTTTAATTAGTCGTTGTAATTAAATGGTGAATACCGGGCGCTCCGAGCTAAATTGATATGGCTATAAACATTTGCCTGTTGATTGGTCAGGGTTGGAAAAGTGTCTCGATTCATTCAGACAGGTACAAAATGAGTGTGGCGACCTCTTTATAATTAAGTGAAAACGATTAAGTAGAGACAAAATCGGGTCAAACTGGTGTCAAAAACGATCTGTTCAAATTTCATGCAATTGTAAAGTTCAACTGCAGGGGGCACTGTCACACAACTCACACAATGTTTTATCGTAAAAACACTACCCCTACTCGTTATATTTAATCCGAATTTTTAAAAAAACAAAAGATTTACTGGCCTGTACATCTACCAGATACGTTTTTAATTTTAGGATTGCTGATGGATGAGAACCACATAGAAGCAACTGCCCGGGACAGATCAATTTATCCAATCAGAGACATTGTTGGATAAGAACCATTCGGAAGCAACTTTTCAGCCCATACATCACAGCTCAAGTAAAGTTTTGTTTGAGTGTGAAATATTGTTTTTTATTCAGGTGCACACGGCTTTAAGTGCCACAGTAGAACAACAGCAGCAGCAGCAGCAGCTCACCACAGACAAAAGGCTAAGAATAAACAACCAGTCTCTAGAAAATACCATCTGAGACCTTTGCGTTATTGGGGTGTTGAACTTAATTTCATTGTATTTTTTATTGTTATGGCATTTAAAGCAGACGTATTATGCAAAATCGACTTTTTTTAGAGCTTTTAACGATGTTCAAGTTCTTTCCTGTCCATATTTCCTCTCCCAAAGTCGCACATTTGGACTGATTCGTGCATGTTTAATCGCTTATTTCAAGATTATTGCCATCAATCTCTGTTTTCACCGGCACTATCATACACCCACTGCTCTGTACTTACTTTGTTCTCCAGTTTTATTTGCTTAATCGATGATACGCAGAGGATTGGACAGCGTTGCGGAGTCACTTTGATGCAGATGTGAAGTGCAGCATGCGGCGCTTTGTTGTTGTCCGTTTACAGCGACGTCAGCGGATGTGTTTCTTTTATTAAGTCGTTTTAAATGATATTGTACTTTAAAACGTGCAAATTACAGCATAATGATCCCCGGGTGTTGTAGATTACAGCTACAGAGCACACACAAGCACGATAGGTCTTCTTTAACTATGGCGATCTACTCCAAAACAATACAACTTTAGAGTCTACAGGACGGACTGTAAAATCAGTTTTTATTTCTTAGTATTGTTATTCTTTTGGCTAATCACCACATTCATACATGCTCCCACAGCAGTCTGGGTCTTATTTATAGGACTGCACTGGACCCAGCGCTGTAATAAACCGACTTTCTTTCTTTCTTCCTTCTCTCTTTCTCTGTTTCTCTCCCTCTTTCTCTCTCAGCTTATTAATACGCTTTTCCAGGTATAATAAACCAGATAGAAATCCCAAACAAAAGGCAATATTTGAGAATGATGGCGGGGATGAGGTGGGATTGGTTAAACTTTAGAGGCCATGTAAGGATACAGTGAACAGCTTTAGATGGAGGGAAGCAGTCATGTTAAAGTTGATGCAGTGGAGTTATTAATATATCTTGTGGTGGGAGCTATTGAGTGTCTTGAATATTAATCACCGAGAGCTCGGATGACAAAACGCCATCTAAAGCTGTCCAGTCAGATTTTACAGCATTAAATTAGAGTTAAATGACATGAAGTCGTGGCATGAATCATTAGCCAGTGGCCTCAGAATTGTTCAAGTCGAGCTCAGAAAATGGACAACTGATAATTATGGGGTTTTTTTTTGGGCTGCCAGCTTGCATAAGACCTCAAGCTGAGCACGCAAATGAATTCTACTCAATGAGTCTTGAGAGTGAGCCTGTTAAACACCTTGTTACTTACTTTGCTGCTTGGTAAAATATCAAAAGGTGGAACATTGTCTTCCACGATGCAGACCGCGCTGGTTAAAGGCCTGTAATAATACTTAATGGAGAGAACAGCTTACAGGAGTTGTATAAAAGTGACAATTAAGAAATGAATGTCCTTAATGGGGGTGAAGTGGCAGAGTGGTTAACACTGCAGGTATCATTCTGCAATAATGTTCTCTCAGTGTAAAATGTATCTCAGCGTGCTCTGAAATAAATATAAATGAAATATTGAGGCTGTTGAACTTGTCAGATTATCACAGTCAATAAAAGTGAAAAGTACTGTTCTTAAGTACAACGTATCTGTACTTTACTTACTTCACTTTTATGTCAGTACATTTGAGAGCAGATATATGTACTTTATATTCCACTGCTTTACTAGACTGAAAAGTTTAAGTATTTTTATTACTGTTTGAGACCTGCTGAAAAGGCTGAGGGTTTATTTTTAACACGTTCATAATCTGAGGAAACAAAAATATACAGATAGTAACAGCTAGAAAAAAAAAAGTTTGATTCAATTATGTCAGTTGAACAGAATTCAGGGCAAATCTTTATCAAAATCAACACATCTGAAGCCTTAAAAGACCTCAAAATCTGCACAAAATACTTTTTACTCTTTAAGTACAGGTACTTTAAACTGAAGGAGCGTCTTGGATGAGCAACAAAACATCTTCACTCTTACAAGGATTTGTCCAGTTGACCGATTTAAACTTCGTCTTTTGCTTTAATACTTCTACTTAAGTGGATTTTTCATGTAATATTTTTTCTTTTACTTGATTATTGTTTTGCTCTGATATCTGTCCTTTTACTTAAGTAACAGAATTGAGTACTTCTTCCATCACCGATTACATTAAAGGAGGAGCTGTGGTAGAAATGTAGTAGTGTAATGTACTGTTCTCATTTCTGCATAATGACCAATGCAAGTTCATTCAGCTTTAAACTGTTTCATGAATTGAGTTTCGTATAAAACAGAGATTAAAAATACTGCCAAAAGTTGCATAAAAAGTATGTAGTATCTTTCATGTGTAGTACAGTATATATAGCACTGTGTAAATTGAACATGTAAATTGAGTGTAAACTGAACATGTAACTGTGCTTTTGTACCTGCGAATGAAGTGTTTGTTAATGTTTTATCGAAGCTTTTAAAAGCGTGGTTATATAAAGTGTTCCCCTTTTACCTTCACTGATACTCCATACCTGAGTGATAATTACTGTAACAGTATTGCTCCTGCTATTGTGAGCGTGATGCTGATTGTTGCTTGCTGTGCAGAGGCCTCGTGTTGATTAGAGCAGCTCACGGTGAACGAGGCAGCTGTGTGTGATAAGGCGTCTGCTGCAGGATGAGAGGCTGCTGACAGAGCCGCACAGGCCCAGGGGGGTGCCTCTGTCCTGGGGAGAGTCTGGATCTGCTCCTGCTGCCTGCTGAGGAGCAGAGGCATCCATGATTGTACAGCCACTGCTAATCTAAACACATTATGAGCAAAACATACAACATTATGTACATTGAAAAGGAGAGGGATTGATTCATTCATTATATCAGTTTAGAAACAGACATGTTCTTCAGTTGTTTCATTTTGCATCCTCAATTTCCGTGCAATTAAAAACGATAGTAAATTGCCTAAAACTACACAGTTATTATAGACCAGAACAAATTAAAGCAATTAAATTAAAACAAGGCCCATATCTTTTCTGTGTTTCTGTATTATCTGCTGAAGACCAAACAAATCAACTTTACTCAAGTGTGACACTGACATCTAGTGGTCAAAGGATGAACAGGAGATGCCAGAGTATATGCTGATGGGGTGTGTGTGTGTGTGTGTGTGTGTGGGGGGGGGGGGGGGGGGGGGGGGGGGCGTGTGTGTGTATGTGTGTGCGTGCAGCTGGTTCAGTTATAACAGTGCTAATAAGATATGATTTTGACCTCTTTATCCCCTAGGCTTTGGTTGCAGTGGGTAATATGGGATAACAATATGCTGTAACAAAAACAAAAAACTTCTAACTACAGGGCTGGACTGACCATCTGGAGCATTGGGAGTTTTCCAGCAGAGGCACTTTTTGGGCCGGTCACTGTCAGACCTTTGTGCACAGACACCACGCATAGTCCTGATTTAACTTATCTTATCTTATTCAGGTTTCTCTGGCTGTGTACTCTCTAACATAAGGTCACGTCATGCACACCTCACGCAAATGTGGCTCAGTCCTTGATGCAGGAGAGGCAGTGCTGCAGATAACAGGCAGTGACCCCGTTTTGAGGCATTTTGTGAGTACTATGAATGTGTCCAAGCCCACAAAGACACTCTGTTCAATCTTCACAACAGTTTTTATTTTACATTGACAGACCTCACATTGGTTTTCCCAGTCTAGCCCTGTCTTACAAAGATATCGACAAATATTGACAGGGAACAATGAAAGGACATGAGGCTATTGGAACCATAGTTTTTTTTAATGTCATGCTGGAAAATGGACATAAAACTTGGACACACACCACATCACAACTGGGACTGAACTGGGACTAAACCTGAACTATAATAGAGCTAAAATGACTAAACCAGGACCAAACCAAGTCTAAACTGCATGTTCTCAGACTGGGAGCAAACCAGGACAAGCGTGAAAGCATTATGTGAATCTTAAGCCTATAGTAGTAATGTCTGTGTATCCACTTTATTACCGTTACATAATTCAGCCAACTATTTCCACAGGTTTAGCTCCTCAATTACTGACCACCCTTTTACACAAGCTCACCATGTTGTTGTTTAGTCCCGCTGGGCGCTGATGAAAGCGCACAAGCGGCAGTGAGAGTGTCGAGTACCTGGATTAGGAGGCATTATCGGCCTCTTCTCGTGTGGCGACTGTAACTTGACCTTGGCCCTTAATGGCTGAGTGACAATAGTGCCCCTTCCCACTGCCCTGTCTGCCCCTGTGTGCGGCTATTTATAATGTGCAGACACAGTGTGGAGAGGTTACTCAGAGGTGCTACCGAACACACCATGACAGCCACACAAGAACAAAAGGTGAGGCACGGCATTGTTTGTGTTGACATTTTAACTGCTGTCTACAATTTGCCCTGCGTTGCAAAAACATGGTATAAGTGGTTTTCTTTTCCTTTTTTTTATTGTGATGCAGGATAGAATTTTCCAGTTTATGGTTTGACTTTCTTTGGAATCATGATGGTAAGTCGACTTATTTTTATGACAGTCTGCATGGGTCATTTTCAATATATTTTCATGGTGTATAACGGTAAAGCACCATCATCACTAACAATCTAGAGGTTTGGTACAATTTTCTAGCCTGCATAAATCAAACATAACAAAAATGCTGTAAATTCTGTTGCCGAAGTGAAAATCAAGGTGTAAATCTAAAATTGTTAAATGATTAAATCGTATCATAATGAGTGAATACAGTATATATTTCACTAAAGTGTATAAATGTTCAAAAGGACAAACTCTATAGTGGACATGTGCTGTATTTCTGACAGAATCTGACTTTCTATGGTCTTATGTTTGCTTTTTTAACTCATGCCCTTGTATTTTATCATCAGCATAATCCTGTGTGTTTTCATTAATGTCGACAAATACAACACAGATTGCCTTTTGCATATTTCCCCGTGTCTTTGAACCAGGTGAGAAGCAGGACGTCAGACGCAGCCGGGCCCCACCGCCACTGTGACAAGTGCCATAACCTCCACTGTCACATCTCCAGACCGTGTGCGGTAATTAAGTGTCGTAAAAACTGCGGGGCCTGCCTTCATCTGTGCAAGGAGGAGGACCACAGTCTCCTCTGTCCTAATGAGACAGTTCCATGCATTAATGCCAGCTTTGGATGTCCCCTGTCTATGCTCCGCTTTCAGCTGTCCCACCACCTGCGTACATGTCCCGCCAGTGTTGTCTGCTGTTCTCAAGACTGGAATCGTTGGCCCATTCCTGATGATAACCCACCATTTTATACAAACATTTCACAAGACTGTCAAACTAGACAACATCTCGATGTTGCTATGGCACTAAGAGACCAGGATATGCTTTTTCAATCTATCAAAATGGAGAGCGTGTTCCCTGAGTTGATGGTTGTTGATTCTGACCCCGGGTCTACAGCTTGTGTTGATACGACTGACAATCCTCCAATGTGTGACGAGGAACTTGTTGAATGTTGTTGTGCAGAAATAAAAGAAACAGAACTGAGCCAAGAGGAAAGAGATGCCTTGGCAAAATGTAGGAATGTTGAGAATATTCAGAACTACAACTCCTGGGAAAAGATGTTTAAGAAGGAGATGGATGGATGCAAGGAAACTGTCAAAAACCTGGAGAAGAAGGAGGAAGGAAAGGAAGAGAAGGCAGGGGAGAAATCACACAGCTGTCAAAGAGAAACAAAAGGGGAATATCATTTGAGCAATGGACACGGAGACACGACTACAGTTGCTGCTGCTTTAAGTGAAAATGGTGCAACAGGACTGGCAACCTGGCAAGATGGAGCCCTGGAGAGGTTTGGAAGGGACGTCCATATGTCTGAATATAACATGTATCTAAGCCACAATGGGGCAATGCTTATTAACTTCGGTCTACTGCCAGCATGCACCCCTAGAGAGAAGGATTTTGTTTATGGAAAACTTGAGCCCATTGAGGTGAAGACTGTCCGTTCCTTCAAAATTCCTGCGAGTTACCGAGCCAGAAGATGCCAACTAAAAGACCCAACCAGAAAGATCAAAATGGTCCATCAGTGTGTAGATACTTCAGATTTGGGGGTGTAAATCGAGGATCTTCCAAAAAGCAGTGAAGTCTCTATGACACTCCTATGTGCGTTAGAAAAAGAACTGAAAGGGCATACAGTATCGCAGAGTACATCCACTGATGCACTGTACGATGAAGCAGGAACACAAACGTACAGCTTCCACTCAGCGCCATTTCAAACCGACATGTCTCTTGCCAGTATTGCACCAAACCACAATAGTTTATATGTCAAAGTTGAAACTGAGCCAGTGACGAGACGGCATAACAGAAACAGTTCAGCCTTCAGCTACTTTTGCGGACACTTCTTCAGGCGTGACGAGTTTAGTTCACACTTTAAGAACGTGCACTCGGACATCCAATCTTGTCTGAATGGATGGTTCCAACAGCGCTGCCCCCTAGCATACCTGGGCTGCACTTACACCCAGACAAGGTTTCATCCTTCAGGTCAACAGGCCACAATAAAGTACTGCCAAGATGTCAACGCTCTTGTCCTTCAGCCTCAAGCCTCCTCTTCTTCTTCCCCCATCTGCCAAAACAAGAAGATCCAAATGGATCACCTGAGCCAATTGCCCCTAGAGGTCCTCCAGCACATTGCGGGCTACCTTGACAGTTTCACATTGTCCCAGCTGTCCCTGGCCTCACGTCAGATGAGGGATGTGTGCAGCGCATTTTTGCAGAAGAGAGGGATGGTCTTCCTTAAGTGGGAAAAGAAGACAGATTCCCAGGGGAGGAGTGCCTGGACGTGTCAAAAGAAAGCAAGTATCTCTTTTTATATCGCTGCATGTTATATAAATATATGTCTTATTTAAATGTACTTTTAACTGTAGGATGCACTCTGCTGGTTTAAAAAAGGAACTACAATCACAAAATAATTCAATACTTGACCACAGGTGCTGGGGTTTGGTATTGAGGAGTCAGATCAGAGAATTTCCTTTATTTCCCTCTGGTTTTAGTAGTTTTTAGTAGGATCTGACAATTAAAAGTGTAAAGGTCACTCTACTTTGACACCTAAACAATTTTCAACATGACATTTAGAATAACACAACAAAAGTACACTGCAATAACAACATCTTATTACGTAGTTTTACTGTAACGTCAGCACTGCCGAGTATCCCAGAGACCTACAAACATACTTTCCACTGAAGCTAAGCAGCCTTAGGAGGTAAAAGCAGGACACACACAGTAGCATGTGGCTGTTGTGTTGGTGATATCAGTGAAGTGGAATGGTCTGAGCCTGAGCCCGCAGTAAAATGCGCAGCTCCATAACTTGACAGATCTGGATTAGCATGAAAACACTGAAGGCTAATAACAAGATTCAGTAGACAGCTGGGCATATTTTCCCACTGAAGGAGAGCCATCAAAACAAACATATTCAAAAACAGCCCCATGTGATAGAGATGATAAAAATACTGCAGATAGAAGTGATATAAAAAGACACAATTGTCCTCTGCCAAGTCAGGCCAGAAGGTTAACACATAAGGTTAAGGTGCTCGGAACATAATGTCATGAGTGAGCTAGTAGTTTCAATACAGATACATGTCCTCTTATTTACATAGAAACAGAAGAGGCCAGTAACACTTAGTAGATCAATGAAGAACAGTTATTATAATGAAGACGTTCAAAAGTTGGGTTAAGATCTCCTACACTGAATAAGTTCTAATAAATTATTTAACATTTAAGTACAACATTACTCTAAATGTTATACCCAGAACAGACCTGCTTAGTATTTTAAGATTTTCTTTTCATTTATAATTTTCTTTGAATTTATTAAAAATATGATTTCTTTCCTTCGCCCCATTGGCCTCTCCCTCCTGCTGCAGTCATTTTTCTGCAATGATTTGTTTTTGTTCACTGAATGTATTCTCTCTAATTCAAAACAAAGTATTTTGTATAGTTGTCCCAGTCCAAAATCACAGCAGCTGTTTTCTGACAGGGACACACAAGTGAATTATTCCTCAGCACATGTAAATAGCTCACATAGTTGTTTGTGTATGTCTTTGTTTTGCAGGTGTGGACCTTCAGCTTTGTGTTTTCCACTGTGGACAAATGGAGATTTAGTGACAATCCTCCCATGTCAGAACATCTCAAGATCTGCCCGTACTACCAGAGAGAGGAGCGCTGTGAGCCGGTGTCTTTACCCGGCCTGGGAGAGGTCACAGACAAACAGGAGGAGACCTGTCCCAGCCGATAACACCCGAGGCCAGGAGATCAGCAGGAGGATCTAGCAGAATGTATTTACAAGCACTAACTCACATGTGACTTTTGTCAACAGAGCCTCACAGACATAAACAGGCTATAAATAGGTCACATGTATCATACTGTTCTTTTTACACATCTGCTTTACCTTTAAAGGTTAATGTTAATTATATTGCACTAATTTGTATTTGTTTGATGCAAAACCACTGATGATAATGAAAAATGTGGAAAGAGTGACGCCATGTGCTAAATGTGCCCATCATCCTGCCTGATGTGGAGCAGCTGCTTTTAGTGGAAGGACAGTGACATCTAGTGGACACACGTGGGATTTCACACAGTGGAGCTTGAATATTTCACTTCTAATATGAAATGACTTTGAGTACATTTACATTTATTTAGTGTCGTGTCATATTATATTATTATTGATTTCTCTCTTATAATCCACTCACACATTATGAAGTAGTCCACATTTATTTAATCAAGGCCAACTAACAATTATTTAACTGTTTATGTATTTGTGCCCATGGGCTGTTTTTTGCCCTCTTGCTTTGAAATGCCCAGTGAATCCGAATAAAAGAAGAAAAGTACAAAAACAACATTTTATTTAAAGTCATATGTGAAATGCTAATGCACTTGAGGGTCAGGGTTGCGCAGTTTGTGGATGACCTCTGACAGCATCCTGTTGCAGAGCGCGGCGTAGGGGTTGAGTAAAACCACCTGCTGTTGAGCAAACTCACTCCCGAGCGCCGCTGCTTTGGTGAAATCCTCTCTGGCCTCGTCATTTTGACACATGAGCCTCCTCAGAAGCCCTCTCTGCACCAGGGCCTGGCTCCCGGTCCGACCCGAGGATCCACTCAGCTCCACGGCGCGGTCCAGGTCCTGCAGCGCACCTGTGTGATGCACGACGCACAGACAGGTGAGGTCAGAACATAGAGAAACAACATAAGAAAGAGGTTATAGTGGTAAAAGTGCAAGATGACACATGGAGGATGTTGAAGAAGCAAAGAACAGCCTTCAACCTGCAAATATCACACTGAAATCATGTGTTTACTGTTCAAATAAAACAACACATACTCATAATGTCAGTAAAGCGTTTGTTCTTCACCTGTATGTTCTCAAAATGTTTTATACCTAGAAAAACTTCGCTAAGCTTAAATTAGCCCATATTCCTTACAACTGAATTAGACACACCAGTTAGTTTCTATAAAGTAGGAAACAGATTAAAGCAAACATACTGCAGTAATAATTAGACCTAGTATCCATACAGAGAAGTAACATAGAACTGTGTATGTACAGTATGCACCAGTCACTCCCCAAACTACACAAAACTCACTACATACTGTCTCCTTTTTGCTGTGGCTCATATAAATTATAATAATCCCCTAATTAAATTTTTAGATAGAGGTTTTGAACAATATTTGGAAAGACGTGTGTGTGATGGAAATTTTAGTATATTCATGTTGTGTCTTCAACAGCATTTGATCTGTGTCAGTGTGTCAGAGCCAGATCAGATATTGTGCGAAGGCTCTGTCTCCACCACACAGGAAACTCGTTGTTCTACCTATCTAAGTGTAAAAGTTCATTATCATATTGTAAGGTATTTTTTAACAATGTAATACTACCCCCAGATGCCTGTAGCCCTACTCACCAAAGACCCCCACCCCGAGAGGGTCGTAAAGCAATCTACAGCACTGGGGCCAAGAAGATAACATCTAGGACCAGGGCCACTTCCTCTCTGTGGCCCTGTTCACCAAGGTCTGAGTGCCCCCATCCTGTGAGGGTCATAAAACAATGAGACTGATTGACTTAAAAACGCACATTCAGGGATTTTGCCAAAAAGGTTTTTAATGTGTAATCACATGTTGCCGAGAGGAAGACCCGCCTCACACACTGGGAGGCCTATAAAAGCTGGAAAGACAAACATCTCAGGACTCTCTTCTATCCTTTCCTGAGAGTCCGGTGCTTCATTGTTAACTTTACCTGTGATGAACTCATTAAACCCTTCTGACTTATATTTCAGTCTCTTAGTCCTCTTTGACGCTTGCATCAGAAACGAACATTTCTTACAATATGGGTGTGAAGTCACTGCTTTGAAATGTATGTAGCGTTGTCATTCTGGTATAAAATAGTCAGAGCTCAGATGCTCAGGGGATGTTTAGACTGGGGCTTGGACTGAGAAGAGAGACTGGGGGAGTCGACGAAAGCCTACTAGTCTGTGACCAGGGCAGACCAGGGCCTCTGTCCTGTCTGTATCGGCTGTAACAAAGAATAAAGCTTTTTTCTGCATTTCAAAACTCACCGAGCTTCACAAATGGATTACTTTTCATCGAGAATTGTAATTTTTCCTCAACCATGTGAATGTCTACACGCAGATTAAATCTAGGCTATATGAGTTTAATCATGTAGCTTTATCCCGTGTTGTGATTCCAATCCAAAATTTAACAAACTCAAGGATCGCACACCCCTGTCATAAAACAGAGACTTTGGTTTGTCATTGTAGCTCACATGGTGTAGAAATAACAAGGCTTTGGGCAAAATGTTCCCCATTATATTATTGAATGTAAAATATGGTATATCTGAATACTGACTTATATTGAACTTTGAGTCAATTAACAGTTATTAGCGTGACAAACCAGCGCTCCATCATCTCCATTGTCTCCATCAACACATCCAGTATCTGAGCTCCTGTCTGTGCAACATGAGCTCCCATTTCCCCCACAGCAGAGGAAACTAAGCAGGCTGCATGTTAAAGACGCCCAGTGCAGAATGTGCTGGCAGAGTGCACCTCAGACACAGAGCTGCCATGTGCTGTCATGCCAGCCCCCCCGCAGCCCCCCGTAGCCCCCCTCCTCCACCAGCCTGTGCAGAGCGTGAGCGAGCGTACGTACCTGCTGTGTTCCCCTGTAGCCGCAGGGCCTGAGCGCGGTTGTTGTAGGCTGATGCTCTCCCGGGCAGCAGCTGGATTGCCTGGCTGAACAGTTGAAGTGCGCCTTCCAAATCTCCTGCCTCTGCCGCTGAGACACCACGCGTTTCCAACTCCTTCACCTGCTTCAACAACTCTGTGTCAAAGCCGCTGTCTGCAGGGGCAAGATAAACAGGTTGAGAAAGCACTCCCCAACGCAATTGACAGGTAGCGTGCAATAGCAAAAACACAGAAATGTCACTCGAAATTCAACTCGGATTAAAATGTCATGTTCTAGTCCAGGAATGGGATGTGTTCAAGAAAATTCAATATGTCAGGCAATGATAAAGATGAAAAAAAAATGGCAAAACATATCAAATCAAACACTCACCATCATCTGTTAACGCCTCCTCCTGGTTCAGGCCTGAGATGTCTCCAAAGGGGGTGTTAGGGTTGAAAATGGCTTGGAGTACTGCTTTGTCGTGCGCTGAAGCCATGTTGTCACAGTCCGTGCAGCAGAAATGACAAATAAGACAAATTATGGCAGTGAAAAATCAGATGGGGAAAGCTTTCTCTCTCCCTGCGAACTTCCACCATCTCCACGAGCCAATCACAGAAGGGGGCGGCAGCAGAGGTGGACTTTGAGTTGGCCCACGCTGAGCCCATCTGTATTTAGTTAACGCAAAAATGCAGCTGAAAGGAAAGGGCATGCTGCAACTGGTGGCAAAAAAGACAATAAAAAACAACAAAACAAACACAAACGTTATGCAAATTGTTACTGGAATAAGTTATGAAAAGGTTTTATTCTGCACTTTTCTCCTTTAATGTTAATCTTATGATGATTATTTGTGATTATTTATGATTCGATTTGTTGTTTTGTGATTTTTTTTATTCTGTAAAGCACTTTGGATTACCTTGACGAATTGTGCTGTACAAATAAACTTGCCTTGAAAGATGAAGATTAGTGAAAGAGGATTAGTCTCAAGATTATTGGGATAACATGAGTAGGGTTTGTCAAAAGTAACAAAAATCAGATACTAATCGATTCTAAAACTAATATAGAAACTAGATACTCAAAAATATTGCAAAAAAATCACAAAATCGCGAGCTTTCCTGAACAATTTTAGTGTCATTTATGATTTCATGGTGACATAAAGTACTATTATTTTGTGTATGAAAATTGCTTTTTTTATCATTGTAGTATCATAATCGGTATCGAGTATTGAGTCAACGCCTTAGTATTGAAATCGACTAAATGCAAGTGTGCAAAAGAGCCCTATAATATTACTGTAAACTGCAAACATTGGACATATATGCATTGAACAGAGTGACCGCTCATTACCAGAATGTATAGTTTTGTTGTTTTACTTAACAACATAGCACATAGTTGTTATTCTCTCATAGTTTGGCCTATTTTCAGTCTGGGGAGGATTTGGGAATAGCTCATTTAACTCATTTTAGTCCATTCAGAGGCTGTAGTACTACAGGTTGAGTTAAGTAATGACTAAACTTTTTTACAGTAGCATAATTCCTATGTAAATATAGATGAGAGATTGATTGAAAACGGAAAAATCAAGATACCAAAGTCTGTCAATAGTCCCACACTAATGCATGACAATATACAGTATACATAAAATAATGACAGTTGAAAAAAATTCATAACTCTTTTATTTCTAAATATTTTTCTTTTATTTTTTCAGAGCATTTAGAACGACCCTCCCCACATTAATCTGAGCAAATACAGCACCGAGGAACGAACCCTCATTGTACAGTGGTACTTTGAGTCACACGGGTCAAATTTGACATTTTAACACCAGAGATGCCCCGAGCGTAAATGCCATTAAAGGAATAATAAATGGTTTTCAAAGACAGGGGGCAGTATGTGATCTCCACAGACCTGACTAGTCCTGAGTTCTTCCTGTGGGACGATCTTAAAGAAAAGGTGTTTGTGAATAAACCTCAGACGACAAATTACTTGAAATGTAATATCATGGATCAAGTAAGAGCTATAAGAGCGAAAATGCTTTCAAATATTACGCACAGTGTGTTGGATCGGGCGATTCGGTGCGAAAATTGGGTCATTTTTACTTCTCCTGGTTTAAGTAGTGATAAGTTCAAGTGTAAGTGAACAATTATAACTGTATATATTGCCAAAAATCTCAGAAGGTTCAGTTTACCTTCTGCTAAAATTTGGCAAGTATAACTTAAGAATTATAGGAGCTACTGAAGATTTAAAAGTGTCAGTGACTTTTGGGCCACATGAGAGGATGAAATACAATTTGAAATCAAACTATAACCATAATCATATGTCGTCTTCGCGCAGGACTGTCGACGAAGAAGACGAAGCCAAGGACGAACCAGCTGCTCTTTCCTCATGGCCAGATCAAACGTAAGGAGATATTTAATTCATTTTTATTTCAGTATTCATGTACTGTTTAGTTTTATGGATCCAAAATGCTCGACTTACACCTGCAGTACGTGGTTGTATATTTAATCAAAACATTAGGAAATGGAGAGAGCAGTAACCCTGGGATTTTTCCATCCTACAAACTAATTCAAAGTTCCTATAAATGTGTCTAAGTATAATCACAAAATGGTTCCAGCACAAAGCTCTTTTCCAATTACTGGCAGCAGTGATCTGGAACTGGAGAGCACGTAGAGGTATAGGCTGTGGGACTGTTCACAAGTCAGATGGTGAGAAGAAAAAAAGACTTTCAATTGTTTTCAGATTTTCTCTATATATCTATTTTTTACGCTGTTGTTTTACTTTTTCATTTCAGTTTCCAACGGAGTAAAAATCAGCTGTATAATGACATAAAGCATTAAGAAAAACTGTTAAGTCTGTGGACGCTTCCTCTTTGAAATGTGCAGCTTTTTAACTAATCTTGTTTGTATTAAGTGTTAAATAAATTTCGTTTTTAATTAAGCAAAACTACTGACGCTCTACCAAGGCCCCACCGAAAAACATCCTTTAATGAGTACATACACTACTCCGGCGTATTAGTACGTTTGGAGTGAATACGTGCTGCTAATCTTGTTTACACTATCTAAATATAAAGGATTTTTGCAGCATCATTTGTGCGAAACACTAGATCAGCCTTGGTACCTCCTCTCAAATCCAATTTAAAAAGCGCTGCCGTGTGCCTCCTATATTTCCTGGAGGCTACACGTTCAGCGCTATACGTGGATATGACACTGGAGAGGCATCTTAGTGGAAATCTTTAATGACGCCTGCCTGATTAATGCCGCAACCACTTTAACTACCCAATTTACACATCTACCGCTGGGCTGCCTCTCCGTGAGAACAGTTTTATATTCCAGAGGCTAAAAGAAAGACGAGAGAAAATCAGATCGGAATAAATTACTGCGAGGTTTAAAAATGGCAGTTAAAAACTTCCACCTGAAAAGTTATTTGCTTTGATGATAAAAATCAAGATAGAGGATTATGAAACGGTCCTTACACGCTCTATTTTTCGTTTAAAACCCCAGTACAATCATAACTATAGCCTACCGGAGATGCCTTTAGCTGTCATAAACTGTGGTGCAAAACTTAGAGTCTTTTTAGGTTTATTTTGCAGAAAAAAAACGATATTATCTGGCAATCCAACGCGTGAAATGGTCCTTAAGATGGTCCGTACACACTCTATTTTCCTTTAAAACCACAGTATAATCACAACTGTAGCCTACTGGAGGTGCTTTTAGCTGTCATAAACTGCAGTGCACAACGTAGAGCTTTTTTAGGTTTATTTTGGGGAGGAAAACAAACAAAAAAGGTATTATCTGGCAACCCAAAGTGTGAAACGGTCCTTAAGATGGTCCTTACATGTTCTACTGTCATTTAAAACTGCAATATAATCACAACTGTAGCCTACTGGAGATGCCTTTAGCTGTCATAAACTGTAGTGCACAACTTAGAGTCTTTTTAGGTTTATTGTGCAAAAAAAATAAAAAATAAAAATAAAAACGGTATTATCTGGCAACCCAAAGTGTGAAACGGTCCTTAAGATGGTCCTTACATGCTCTATTTTCCTTTAAAACCACAGTATAATCAGAACTGTAGCCTACTGGAGATGCCTTTAGCTGTCATAAACTGTAGTGCACAACTTAGAGTCTTTTTAGGTTTATTTTGAGAAGACAAAAAAGGTATTATCTGGCACCCCAAAGCGTGAAACTCATTCCACTATCTGATTGGACAATGCGCCTGAGAGCAAAAACACTATTTAACTTAATGTAAAAAGGAAAAAACTATGGATTTATCAACATTGCAACTCTGCAGTTCTCATTAAAAGTCGTGTTTGATTAAGTAGAAGTTTTCTTTTCGGCCACTTGAGAGAGCTCTTGCATCTTCTATCTCGACCTATCGCCTTCAGGTTAGCGCGGACAGTTTGATCCTCCATTTTCCGCAGGGGTAATAACAGTTAAAGAGTGAGGGCAAGGCTATCATGTTCACGGTCAGTCGGTAAGCAACAATTTTCTACAGCCTGTCCCCTAAGGCTCACCCCGTAGCACTCGAGCAAGGAGAAGCAATTGTGTGTGGATTATCAGTCTGCCATTACTGTAAATGTCACAGCCTCAGCAACTTGATTATGTCAATAAGGAAAGTATTTACTGACTCCAAAAGTTGAAAAAAGAAGTAGTAGTGAGGAGCGCTGGAGCCTTGAGGGAAATTAACAGATAATCCAAAAAAAAACCCTGACCCCCCAGTGGTACGTAGTATACGGCCGGAAAAGCCTATACAATGAAGACACCATCAGAGCTTTGTCCAATTACACAAGTCAATAAGTGCTGCAGCTAAAGAGGAGTAATGTAACAACAGTAATGGGCTGGCTAATAGCGGGTGAGATAACGTATTAAGTGTTTGGGAAAGTTAATGGACAGTTGCAAAAGGTTTAAAGTTGTTTAAACGCTATTTGTTGTAAACTGCGATGGCCTGAAGTTATGTGAGTGTTGTGGAAAGTCCTGAAAAATGAAAGTTTTTTTATGTCGTGCTTTTTTGACACAATCTGTAAGAGGGCTGGGTCTTGGAGTAGAGTTGAAATTGGACAAATTGGACACTAGAAACTTCATACGGTTTCTCTTTACAACTTTTCATGCATAAAAAGAAACAGTTTTGTTTAGTTTGAAATGAATATTGACAAGATAATCCGATTTCGCGAGTCTCCAGAGGCTGCGGTTACATGCACACTTAGATTTTATTATGTTACTTCCAGACTTTTTAAAATGACATGACATGCAAACACAAGGCTGGTCCAGCTTATAAGCAGACTGAGCAGGTGCTAAGGGTCCCTAGACCAGCAGGGGGCCCCCAAGAGCCAATACATTTATAGTGAAAATAATATAATAGCTCAAGTTTTATTGGAAACAGCTTGTGTATTTGCAGCAGCCTTTTGTTTTGTATCTATATTAGCAAAATATCTGCTGCTGCTACATTTGTTTTTGAGTCGGGCAGAAGTGAGGGCAGCTATGTGTTTACACTAGCCCACAGTTGATAACGTGAACACATTAAAATCCACCTGAAACTTACTCTTTGCAAATAGTTTGTGCATTCTCAATCTGCTCAACAGCTATATTTATATCTGTATATACTGGTTTTCCATCCATAAATCCACCCATTTTCTTCCGTTTATCTGGGGCTGTGTTTACACCGATGCAAGGACCCGACATAATGTAAATTTAAGCCCACTGAACACATTAAAATCCACCAGAAACTTGTCTAGAATGTCAAAAATCTTGACCCCCCCCCTCTTATATGTTTGTGTTCTGTTCTTGTGACTGTGGTAGTTGTGACATTCTGGATGTTTTCAGTCTGATGTTGGTCAAATAAACACAAATACAACTGGTCAAAGTGATGAGAGCAGAGTCAGAATGTTGTCAAAAGTGAATCACCAACAGTTGAGCCAGGAGGGGGCCCCAGAGATAAATTCAGTTTAGGACCTCCTGAAAGCTGGGACCGGCCCTGTGCAAACCGCAAAATCTGATATGAGTAAAAAGAGAGACCATGAGCTGAAAGAATTAGCTGTTTACATGACATTTTAATAATCTTATAGTTCTGATAATGAGATTTCGAGCGCACATGTAACCGCAGCATATGTAACTGTACTGTACGTTCATGTAAGCCTTATTAAACAGAATTCAGCAAAACATCTCACTGAGGGACTACAAAGGCGTTCGGGGCCAACACTGTTAAATAATAGATCTTAACTGTATAGTATTAATAAACATGTGGAGAACCATATGAACAAAAGCGAACACGGCCTTATAGCTGTACCGTTTTCTGTAACACGGTTCATAAGATCAGACGAGCGCGCAGAAAAAACAACTTGTATCATAATAATCCAGAAAGGCTTTAACGCGGCTCCTTAGTGCTTGAAAATCTGCGCTCCTAATCCCTGAGCCCTATGGCGGTAAACAGGGGTCTCTGCGCTGATACCTGGCCTGCTGATGATGGCGGCGGACTAGCGCATGCAGCGTGGGATCACTCCTGGCTGGATTAAAACACAATAATCCACTCCATAGAGAGATGAGTGCCAGAGGTTAGGCAAATAAACAATGTTGTTCTTTTACTGGAAACACCTTTTGTCTAGCAGTGTGCAGATGGGGAATTTTCTACGTTTGTTTGTTCACAGACGTGTGTTAAATGGGTCTGCGATGGATTGTGCAACTGCTCTTTTTGTTCTTTCAAGAAACGTAAGAAGAGAAGAGAGAAGAACAGATGGATAATACCATAGATCTTACATGACAATACAAGGTTAAATATAGTAAGTGTAAAGCGTAGGAGACAAATATTACCATTAAGTGAGTTTGTGGCGAATATTTTGCTAAATAACTGACTACTTTTTGTATTAAAACTTTATTTTGTTTTATTTTTTTGCAAATAGACAGCTATACTTTTATTTATACATACTGATTTTCCATCAATCCATCCATTTTCTTTTTATTATGATATTTCAACTCACCTTTTAAAATGACATGACATGCAAACCCAGGGCCGGTTCAGCTTATAAGCAGACTGAGCAGCTGCTTAGGGCCCCGAGTCCAGCAGGGGGCTCCCAAGAGTCCATACATTTATACTGAAAATAGTGTAATATATCAAATTTAATTGGACACAGGGCTTGAGTGTTTACAGCAGCCTAAATATCTGTCTCAAACAATTCCATTTGTTTTATATTTATAGTAGCTAAATATCTGCTGCTGCTACGTTTGTTTTTGAGTCGGGCAGAGGTGAGGGCGGCTCTGTGTTTACACCGGCGCAAGGGCCCGACATAATGTAAATTTTAGCCCGCTGTCGCATCTGCAACACATTAAAATCCACCAGAAACTTGATCTTTGCAAATAGTTTATGCGTTCAAGTCTCAATCTGCTCAACAACTATATATTTACATCTATATATACTGGTTTTCCATCCATCCATTCATTTTCTTCCGCTTTTCCAGGGCTGGGTCGCGGGGCAGCAGACTAAGCAGGGACTTCCAGACTTCCCACACCCCAGACACGTCCTCCAGCTCCTCCATTGGGACCCCAAAGCGTTCCCAGGCCAGCCGAGAGACATAGCTTTCCTTTCCCTTATGTGTTTAATAATTTGTGTCTCTGCAAAGCGGCTACAATTTGGACCGTCTCTGTGATTAAATAAATATATGTGCACTTGTGTTACACTTTCAGGTGATGTACTGCATACCTAGATACTCTGAGCAAATGCGGTGTAGTGTCATGTCGTCACTTTTTGATATTTTCAGACCGTGACAAAATTTCAAAGAAAACTTCAAGAAAGTGAAACAAGCTTTACTTTTCCTCCCCACCATCACCACCATCCACCCACGACAAAGTTATCAGACAAGGTAGAAATGACGCCTACAACTCCATCTCGAAACTTTGGGATTAGTGAACATGTAAGGGTGATGTTTTTCCAAATATAATGTGTTGCAGCATTGGGACTGTCACTGCAGACCATGGATGATTTATGGCCGACTCCAGAAGAGAAGCTGAGAGGTAAGTGAAAGAGGCTGCAGTGTTAGAGGTGTCTCTGGCTGCTGAAGAAAAGCAGGGAAGGCTTACACAGAGACTGAGCGAGCGGTGGATTTGCCTAGGCTGAAGGAGCTCTTCTGGGAGCACTTTTGCAGATGTTAAGTGAGATTTGATTGAGGGTTGGTGTTGGTTGTGTGAGAGAGAGGGTAAGGACTATTATTATACCCAATTCTAAACTCTACAATTGGGTTTGGGAGTTCATTTTATAAATAGAACAGATTTACTAGGTTGTATTTGCCAAATCACAAAACACCTTATTTACTTTGGTGAGTGACAAATAATCCAAAAAGACCTTAAACCTCTTAACTATAAGGCTCGGTGTTGTGGTGTGAGATAAACAGACAGCCCTGAATATCTTTTTATCTCAAACAGACATGAGTTGCAAGAGATTACAGGTTACTCTAGACTATAGTACTCATAGCCTTACAGGTTTGCATGCAGAATAATGCATTATTTACATTTCTAGACTCATTTGTAAGATTTTTATAGCTTTAATTCCCTATAAATGCAGCTAACATACAATCACTCTTGCTAATATAGATAAATGACAACAAATTTACTGTGAGGAAATGCGTTTCTCACATCGTCGTCGTTTGTCCTGCAGCTCGGATTTCAAAACTCATGCACTTTTAACTTTGACATTATATTATGAGGGACTAAAACGTTAAAACATAAGCTTGTCTGTGGCGGAGGGACCAACACTGTTTCATGGCTGATGTAAAATGAGAGAATGGAAGAAAGGAACATGATTTTATGTCGACGAAAACTCCAAAAGTAGTACATGTAGTATATGCTGTAGTTCATTCACACTGTCTAACATATATGGGGTTTTTCATGGCCGTAACCGATTGTTTTGCATCCAGAGCAACAGACAAGCAACCGAGACAATAAACTCTGACGATATTTTTGGGACTATATGCCAATTTGGATTATTTTCCCCAGATTCTGTCATTTTAAGTGCTTACAAACGGAACCATAACCCTATAAAAGCAGTAATATCTTCACCCTAAGTATTCAAATAAAGCATTACGTGTATTATTTAGACCGCAGATAGGCCAAAAACAGTAAATTGGCCCCTGCTGGAGATTTAAAACCGATTGATGATACGCTAAAAAGGGCAAAAATCGGCCCGATATGTCGACCAACCATTATATCTACCAGTATGTCTAATTTAAATGTACCGTTTGTTCCACGGTACAAAGAATTACTGTATTTTCTCACCATTTTCCTTCCAAAAGTTTGATTATATTATTGTGACATAATCACAGTTAATTGTAAAAAATAATTATATCTGCCATCCCTAGTCTTAAGTGTTTTGAGGACTCTTATTCCAATAATGAAAACATAATTAGGAGATAAATTAGATCTTTTGTGTTGTTTTAAATTGCAGATGTTAAAAAAAAAAAAGTGAGACTCCCCCCGCAGTGCTGCTAATTATTACAATTTAGTAATTATACAGTATAATGATGGTAATAGCGAGTGACTAATGTACTGATAACATTGTTTCCTTTTGAAATGGGAAAAGATTTAAGCGAAGACTATTGCTTTGTTTTGTACGTCTCAATTATATACAGGAGATCATTGACGGCCATAATACAGCTTCTGCGCTCTGCTATCTCGAGTAAACAATGCTATTTCTCCTGAGTTTATGGGGCTCAATCTCCTACTGAGACTCAAAGCATGTTGAAGAGCACTTTTAGTTGAATGGCTGAATAAACAGTGTTACTTCAAAGAGTGTGGGCGCAACTCAGTATTCTGTCTGAATTCTCATATAAAATGCACGTGAAGGCAAATATTTCATACATTATGCTATATATTCAGCGTTCATGCTACAGCGGGATATGCATAGAATCACTTACGCTCTATTATGAAGAATTCAGGCACCTTATTTTGGAGTATTACATCACATCTCCGGCAGCTCCGAAAGCTCAAATAGACTCACTTGATTTCTTTTTTTCTTCCCTTTTCCCTAGAAGCACACATCCACCTGCCATCTTATTCCTCATGCATTTTTTACCATCAACTCTTCTCATGGCAGGATGCGCTCGAGAAGCCCCCCATCCTCTCTTTGAAAATACCTATCTGCATGTCTTTAAGGCCCTTTATTAGAAAGTTAAATGAGCACGCAGAAATCCCCCGGGATAGTTTACCTGCACCGGGGAATGGATATAGCATTTTTATGGAGGAGTAGACATTAGGGCTGAAGCCACAAAGTAGAATGGATAGCCTTCCGTCCAGAGCTTATTTAACACTTGATGTCATGCGCCCGCTATCATTTGTGCAGGCGGGATAACTGGTTTGGAAAATGAAAAGTCCCCGGGAGTGATGTGTGGGATCTAATCAGCTGCAATATCCTATGGTTTGTAGATTACTTCTTGTCAGCTAGCTCACTGCACTCAAAATGGTTGGTTAATATGTTGTCCTGGATTGTATGAAAGACTAAGTATCCGTGTATATGCTCCTTGTCTCTGTTTTGCATATAGAAACTACCCATTACAAAGAGATATTGCTTCGTTTTTGTACTGGTAAAAAAAAAAAAAAAAAAAGCACTCAAGAATTACAGTGCAAACACATTGGCTGGAACACATCATTTTGATTGCTTTTCACCCCCAGTGTTCTCAGTGACACATGGTACAGTGTGTGCTGCTAGTGCTGTTTCGCAGAACCGCCAATAGGGGGAGCTCAAACCCAAAGCTTTCCCGTCACCACTGGCTACTCAAAGAGACTCAGTGTGCTCCTAGCTGCATGCATGGGGTTGAATAAAACATGAAGCTTCTCTTATGCCCCCAGCCATACAACAACACACAAACCACACCCCCCATTCCTTTCTGATCAAAGTTTATTATTCGTCTACTATCCAGCAATTTCAAGGGCTTCATCACTCTGAGCAAGGTCTCATTCCCTGTTGTGGTAATTGAGGGCTTTGAGGCAGCTTCCATTAAAAGAGATTGACAATGTATGACACAGCCTTGCCCAAAAAATACAGCTAAAATAAGAAACGGACATCTATTTGCTGTTAGTTTAGTGACTCATCATAGTTTTACCTGAAGGCACAAGTCTAGGTCCAAGTATGGCACCCGCGCCTCCGCACAGCCCATTGTAAATACAGTTGTTTGTTGTAGACGGTGTGTTATAGCTAAAGGCTGGAGGCAGGGACCTGAGTGCAGCTGTAATTAATCAGCAGAGCGCTCCTCCGTCCCACAACATTAGCTTTCCCGTGGGCAGAGGCTTGGCTCATGCACATGCCAGGGCTATCGCTGACTGCAAATACAACGGTAGGCATCAACTGTACAGCGGGAGCGGGGTCAAAGTGCATGAGGAAGTACTGCTTATTGTTGACTCAGTACCTGACAGTCTTCACTTGTTATCTGGGAGCTTCGATTTATTGCTGTTGTTTTAGAAATGGCTGCGTGGTACAGTATATTCTATTGTAAATGGGTTATTATAATGAAAATATAGCTAAAAATACAATGTTAGAGTCCATAATCGGTGTTATGGCAAGTCACTAAAGTCAAACGCTTTTGTATACTGTATTTTCAGGACTATAAGTTGCACTTTTTTTCATAGTTTAGCCAGGGGTACGACTTATACTCAGGTGCAATTTATATGTGAAATACAGAAGTCACTGACACTTTTAAATCTTCAGTAGCTCCTATAATTCTTAAGTTATACTCACCAAATTTTAGCAGTACGTAAACTAAACCTTCCGACATTTTTGGCAATATATGCGGTTATAATTGTTCACTTACACTTGAACTTATCACTACTTAAATTACGGGAAGTAAAAATCACCAAATTTTCGCACTGAATCGCCCGATCCAACACACTTTGCATAACATTTGAAAGCATTTACGGACTTATGGCTCTTATTTGATCCTCGATATTACGTTTTAAGTCGTTTACTGTCTGAGGTTTATTCACAAACACCTTTTCTTTAAGATCGCCCCACAGGAAGAAATCAGGACCAGTCAGGTCTGCGGAGATCACATACTGCCCCCTGTCTTTGAAAACCACTTATTATTTCTTTAATGGCATTTACGCTCGGGGCATGTCTGGTATTAAAATGTCGACGGTAAAATTTGTGAATTTGACCCATGTGACTCAAAGTACCACTGTACAATGAGGGTTCGTTCCTCGGTGCTGGATTTGCTCAGATTAATGTGGGAAGCGTCGTTCTAAATGCTCTGAAAAAGTAAAAGAAAAATATTTAAAAACAAAAGAGTTATGAATGTATATGTTTTATTCTTAATTATTATGCATTTTTTGGCTGGTGCGACTTATACTCCGGAAAATACGGTACATAAAATAATGGAATTTGCATCTTGAGATCAGATTGTTCAACATAATCATTGTTTTACTCATCGGATGTGTAATATCTGGCAGCTCTTGTGAACGTAGTCTGAAATTTAATCCATTTTAGCTGAAAACTTTTAAAAACACACTGTACATAGTTGGTAATATTATTCACCAAAATGATACTGGCTCCTTAACTGGACTGTACCATTAAGTTTTCTGTTTGGCTCGACCTGACAGTTCTCCAGCCTCGGTTGTTACCAGTGAACGTTATTATCCTCCATGAGAGTCGGCACTCTCACCAGGACCTAGGAGATAATTCTAGACAACCTTTTGTTTACCAATGCGCTTCTGCAGTCACCCCACGTGGCCCTTTGAGCCACACGTTGACTTTTCAAAGGTCACAGAATCTCTATGAGAAATAACCATCTGTTCTCTGTTTGTGCGTTGTACTTTATTGTCTCTGGTCTAAGACAAAATACAATAAAAACTTTTTGTTAAGTGTGAAAATGGCTGTTATTGATTTGGATAAACTGTCTCTCGTTGTGACATTTCGTCTAAAGGTTAGTTGTGAGCAAATAAAAAAAAAAGTTTATATAAGAAACACATTTTATATCATGTTGAAGTACCTTAGAATAATTGGAACTACATAAAAGGCGAGTGAACAGTCTTGTTAACAACCTGGCGAGTGATCAACAAACCTAACCTTTTGCAACACTGGCGAATTATACAAACGCAAGATAGTGGATCAAAAATGATGTGTTTTAGCTGGATTTCAAAGCTAACGACTCAAAAAACTTGCCCAAATAAAGAGTTAAAGTATTGAATCTTTACAACTTCATCTTTCAAGGACCATCTTGGCAGAAGTCTCATTAATTCTCTGTTTTTACTCCCTCTCTTATGTAAAATCTGAAATATTCTACAGCAGATTGACGAGGTGAAAGAGCGAAAAGAGTTGTAAATCAATGCATCGGTTTATTTACCACTTCACTCTTTGATTACAAGACTTCTTTCCACCTTAGAAAGTATACTGTTTCTATAGCGGAGTGGCACTTATCTCCTGTTTAGATTCACTACAAACAGCCTGTATATCGAGTAATCATACGCCGCAATCAAAGTTTGCACAAAGCGAAGAAACGTGAGAACAGGTGTTTTTGTCCTTGAGGGTATTATAGAACATAAACAGGATAACAAACTGCATTAGTGACATTGTTAAGATGCCGCAGAGCATTGTATTAACACTTGTTTAATTACCGTCGTCTTTGTGAAAGTGTGAGTGTGACAGAAAGAGAACCACCTAATGAGTTTGTGAATAGTCGCACTTTAGAGAGATGCAGTACTTTTACTTTATATTATACAGTGTCTCATTCATGTTTTTATTGGAGGCGTCATTGCTTTGCCCGAAATGTTTACCCAGTTTGACATTCATTTTATTTTATTCGTGCATTTTATTTTACTCTTAATGGCGTCACCTCCCAACAGATCTGAACATACCCTGAAACTTCCAGGTCTGAGTCGAGTTACAAGCCTAAGAAGTGACTTGAAAACTAATCTCGAGTGTATTTCTGTCTTGGAGATGAATATATTTAATGCCAAACTTTGGGATATTCTCGGCGAGGCAATAACATCTCCAGACCCTCCACCAGAACCACTTTTAAAGAAAAAAAAAAGACACATTTTTTCAGTTTTTCCTTGCTCAAACTGCCTTATTCACTGTTATTTGTCAGTCCAGCTTGGTTCTGCATTATATTATATGGGTTTTTTTTTACAAATCATGTCTAGCCTGGTATTTAAATGCGCTTGAGTCAACAAAGCGTCTCGCACACAGCTCTCCGCAGCGCCTGCCTCAGCATGTGGGCGATGTCTTTGGGAAGATAAGATAATCACTGATGGTCCTCTGCTCCTCTGAGTGGCAGCTCTCATCTGTGCCTCATGTCTCCTAATGTGACGAGGTGGCATCCTGGAACTAATGCATTCAGCTCTTAAGGGAAATTCCATTGGCTAGCTGCCTGTTGAACGCACAATAGAGGATCAAAGCTAAACCAGAGCACAGCCTTTTAGTATTATTCTCATTATTTCAACAGTTGACTCATATGTGGCTTTTATATAACACGAGCCTAGTGCAAGAAGGACTGTCACGATAGACAATAAACGATAACATGGAGACTAATTTATAACACTGACACAATAACCCAAGAGCAGATTTACACCACAAAAACTATTCTAAATCTACAATACTTTTAAAATACAAGCTTCCAAAACATAAAGCACAGATTTCATTTCGATGTATGTACCTTCAAGTGAGAGATTATTAGCAAAAAGTAATCAGACCGGACCTCCCGAGTGAATTAAATATAATCACTGTGATGCTTTGGGATGCGTATAAGAACAAGAGTGCAAAAATTATATCTAAATGGTATAAAGGTTTAGGGGTCAACAGGAAAATACATCGTTATACATTAGGGATAAATGGGAAAAAGGAATTAAAGAAGAAATAAGTGATGATAACTGGTATAATGTTTGTCAAAATCAGATAACCTCAACTAATTCAACAAATTGGAGAATCTTCTGCTGGAAGAACATAATCAGATTTTTCATCACACCAAAAATTTAAAAAGCATCACTATCTGTGGATTAATCATGTTGGAGACTATGTGGGGAGTAAAACGTGCAATAAGGTCACAATTTTGGGACATTTTGGGCAAAGAAATGAGGAAAATATTTGGCTACACATTACCAAAAACATGCATAACGATGTATTTTGGGCAAACCACTGACGCACACATCCCAAAAAAGGACTATTATTTAATCAAGATATTATTGGCAGCATCAAAAAAAAGCCATTACACGCAAACGGCATAAGGAAGACGCCCCCTACGCTCGGCAATTGGAAGGACATCATGGAAGAAATTTGCGTTATGGAGAGACTTATACATATTCTAAGTTTACAAAAAGAAAAAAATATCAAAAACACTCACACTTCGCTGTTATATTATGTTTTTTTCTTTTAACAATAAAATATAAGTTAAGAAAAAAATAAATAAATAAATACATGAGCTACAATAAATAAATAACAGAATGAAACAGTTTAATAATCAGTTTGCATCCGTAATGAGTCATAGAAGTTATTTTTTCAACCTTCTACTCGTCAAATCTTTGCATATAGTCAAAATATTACCAAAAATATCCCAATACGCTAAAGAAAAACAACACTTTGTAAATACTGACCCCCAAAAACACTGTTCCAAGTTTCATATATTGAACGATAAGTCGATATGCTACTCATCGTGACAGGGATAGAAAAAAAGTCAAATACTAGAATCATTAGTTAACCTCATGATTAGATCAGATTTTTTGGACACATAAGAGATCATCAAAGACTCCTGGTGACACACAAGTTCATCAGTGGATTATTAGAGTAACTGCTGTATTTGGAACACATTTTCACTTTTATTTTTGTCTTAGCCACATTACTTTTCCCTTTTTGCATCGTTTACCTTGTCACAGAGATAACTCGCATCAGATCTAACTGTTTACCTGACATTTAAATTATTTGATAACTCCAGAAATTTGATTCGAATGATCAGATATTTTGTGCGTGTAAACATCGCCGGTGTGTTGGATAAGGCTTGACTAAAATATGAACCTGAGCTCCTTTCTGCTTCTTGACGCAGCTGATGGCAAAACAGGTAAGCACGTGTATAACTGGATGTCACTTTAATAAATGTATCAGACTGTGAAATCAATTAGAATTGATCCTCCATTTATGAAAGTTGGCAGGGACATTTATTAAGCCTCTGAGGGTTTAGGGTTTGATTAAATGGGCTGAGTGGCTGGCTCTGCTTGTTTTCATGTCAAAACAACACTTAGTTTTGTAAAGTCCTTTAATGACATGTCAGCTAACATTTATTTGCAGGTTGAGGCTTGTCAGTCTATTGACAGGTGCTGTCTGTGTGCACGGCAAGAAGCAATGTTCGCAATCTTCACAACTGTCAGCGCGTAGCCGTAATCCTGCCGTGCTAACTCACCTTTTCAGCCAATTATGTGACAAATGCACAAATTAAGATCAAGTGCCAATTAGGACTGTTATGCCACATTAAAACCAGTGTTCGGGACAGTTCCTTTTCATGACTTCAAAATGTTTTCAGTTGAACAAATTAAATTGCCAAAAGGGTGTATAAATAATTCTGCAAAGCAATTTCAGTCTAGTTTTGTCATTTTTATTTTTGACAGACTTTACTGGGCTGATTGGGAAGAGGGAATTCTTGTTTTTCTTGTCTTGCTGCCCACTCATCACACTTTGGCTCCTCGCTGGTCTAATCAAATACACTGGAACTTGTTCAGTAATAACGTATTTGTGTGAAGAGGCCATTTGAATATATTGCTAGGCCCTATATCATGTAGGTCTTTCCTGAATGGATTTGACGATTGATTGCATTTGCATTGTAAACGCTGTACATTGAATTTGCTCAACAGTAGCGCGTGTCCGTTTGTCATCGTGCAGTTAGCCTGGAGCTCCCTCTTGTTGTCAGTCCATGTTTTGGCTCTTATACTTGTCTGGCACGTTCCCTCTGCATGGGTGGCATTTTGGATTCAAGCCCTCGGAGGAACCATAGCAACATCGAGGGCCTATTTAGTTTTATGAAAGAATACGAATACCTCAAGATGAAAATGTGTTCCTAAAAATCAGTTTTGACAATGAAAAATGCTCTAGCTCTTGAGCGGATTAGCATTAGTGCTTTTTTTTTGCATTTTATCTAGACTCTCACATTCGCATTACCTGCTATTCAATCTCACTAATCAGATTTTCACAGACAATGCAGTTTCTGCCAGCAGCCGACGTCAGGGGCTTTCACTAGATCTTGACACAATCACAAGTCAACTGTCTAATTTACACTGGGATACATGCCATCAGCTAATTGGACATTTCAAAGTATGTGTAGCCTATAGCCAAGAATCAATAAGTCTTTGTGTTGAGTCATCGCTCGGAAAAGTTCAGCCCAAGTTACTTTTTGCTGGAACACTGATTCTGGTTAGATAGAATTTAAACTAATTTCATTTTAATACGATTTTTACCTTCCTTGGTTTGATTTAATACAGCAGCTCCGCATGACGCAATGAGATTGAGGTCAGTTATTTCCACTTTATTTCATTTTAATAGATAGTGAGTGTGCAGTAATGACCATACTGCTATTACATCTCCGCCTGAGACCAAAATTTCAAACAGAAATTTCCAGCATTTATTTATCTTTTCATCTGCCTGGCAAATCCAAAATGATACCTCTGTCAAACGTGATTCTGTTTTTTCACACACACATTAAACGAAAGAGGTCATCGTTCACCTGTGATCAAATTTCTCGAGTTTAGTGCTACGCCGATTGATCCCAGACGATCTTTTCATCATTTGGCGACATGCTGTTCGTCTTTCATGGTGCGTTGTTTTAATCAACCTTTTTAGTTTGTACAGTTAGCCCTGAAATACGCCCTTAAAAATTACACTTTAATTGCCAAAATATCAACCGTATTGGCAAGTTAATATTCTTCTGAGATGGACGGTTCCCCTAAACCAAAGTGGTTCCTCAACTCCTGCCCCTTGTTATGCTATATCTTTTATGTCCTTGCAGTTAACATTTGTGGTTCGCCCATGTCAAGTGTGTTTTATGAATTCATATTGAGGCTTTTTAACCTGAACGGCCTGTACGTGTGCGGCCCCTCGCCCCGCTCTGCCATTAGCCTCAGTGCCGTGGCCTTTCTTTCTCCCACACCAGTCAGATCTCTTTATTTGCACTGCATTTTGAGTAATACCCGTGGTGCGAGTGCAGCAGGAGTAGTTATTGAACCGATCGCCACAGCTCTTGTAGCATAGTTTTGTTTGATTGGACTGCTAGTGCTATAGACCACATGTTGGTACATAAAAGCAGTTGGTAAAAGGCTGGTGATAGCACTCAGACGAACTGTACAGGATGTGTTGTGTCATTTAAAGGTAATGAGGAGTGACTCAGACGTGACCTGATAACACTTATGTCTAGAAAAGTTAGTTAAACTTTACTACGAACTATTTAGAGCAAAATGTAGGGCTGAAATATGGTAATGGCAACTAAAAATCAGGATTCAAGCAAGATTTTTGGGTCAAATTCAGGAAAAAACTCAACGTCATGGAGCTTTTGCAATATAAACAACAACTTTTTTTAATGAAATACAGTTGTCCCTCACTATATCACAGTTCATCTTTCGTGGTATCGCTGTTTCGCGGATTTTTTTAGCACAATGCATGTTTTTTTTTTACATCGTATGAACATGCATCGTGTTCTGCGTCCTGATTGGCTAAGGGACTGTAGACCATTGTCCATCAGTCTCCTCCGTGCCGTGCGTCGGATCGCAGTGCTGTATATTTGCAATTTGTTTTCTCCCCGACAAACCCCACGATGTCGATGAAACGTTCTGCACCGACAAAGGCGTCAGCGAAGGTTTGAACTTTGAGAGTGTTTAAACGAGAGAGAAATGTGAGAAAATGTTAACGCCTGTGTGAGAAAAGTGTATAACGTGTGTGGTGAGGGGTTTTACAGACAAAAACAGAGAGAATAACTGTAAAAAATTGATTTTGCTTATTGTGGGTTATTTTGTAGAACGTAACCCCCGCGATAAACGAGGAACACTGTATACACTAGATTCATTGATCAGCAAAATAATCTGTGTTTAAATAATGAATTCAATTTGATTTTTTTTGGTGGAAAGTCAACGGTGAAGGCAGATGAGGACCTTAAATTTAACTGAACCAACACATCTCTTTGCTAATGGGATGAACTGTAAAAGAAATTGAGAGTGTTGGAAGATAAGTAGATTGAAAAAGAAAAAAAAATCAAAATAAACATATATGAAACACTCAACAAACACATGAAAATAAATGCTAAAAACTGTTACTGTTTTTGTGAGGTTATAACCAGTAAAGTCGATCTTTTAACTTGTGAATCCCCTGATTGACTCTGTGCTTTGTTCATTTCACAAATACAGTGAACATGAGCGCACTGAAGGCACCACACAGCTATCATTATCCTGATTATGGAGATAAAAGTATGAGATCACAAAAGTTCTACAAAATGTCAGTTTTAAGTTGCTCTCAACTTCAGCGCTCTGACATTCCGCTTTTGCCTATAATCCAGAGTGCAAAGAGTGTCATAACGTGAAAGGCTTATAATTAGGAGGGCTAAAGGCAAAGATAACTAAAGTTCATATCTCACAGTGCCATGCTTCTCTTTCTACAGATAGCACACACTGTTCACTGCTTTGATGGAGCAAGCGCTGATTGGAATATCATAAAGTTTACTTTTAGATATTTGGGAAATTACATTATTCAAATTTTCTCTTCAGGTGAGAGCGGCTCGGTGCAGGATGTAAACAAAGAGGAAAAAAAGTGCTTTAGTTTAGAGTCTGTTGTAGTTTTTATCGTTGCTGCTTTTTATTATTTATTGTTATTGTTATATTAGTTGTTCTTGTGTTTGCTGTATTGTTATAATCTATGCCACCCGTGAATTATTATGTTATAATTTGGACATTTTAAATCGCACATTCATCTAAAACTACTTAATAAAAGAAATGCCGTCTTGAAAATAAGCAATTAAAGATTGCTCAAACATGCACAAATCACTCCAAATTCAACTTCGGGTGAGTAAATGCTGAGGGGAAATAACTATATCATGGTTAAAAGCTCCAAAAAGTCGATTTTGCATAATAGGTCTACTTTAACTAAGTGGCAATTGGTTTGGTAGATAGAGGTCTACAAGCATCTAGAGTTTAATAGGAAGAATATAATTAATGGATGAATAATTGTAAAAAATTGCTTTGGACAAATAAGGATGATTAGGGCTTTATAAATACTAACAGATGTAAATGAGCACTTATGATAAACTGTTCAATTAATGGCTATAATAATAAAATTACATTTCCTTGTAATGTTCATAGTATAATTTTCTTTCTCTGAATGTATTCCATCTTTCCACTGTTTCCACATAGTAATTTTCAGCCCTTCCAATAGAGTTTGATTGGGTGTGAATAATCTAAGTCTAACTCGCTTCTATAAATAACATGAAACGTGAAAAAACACGCAGTATAGGACTTTAACCTTAATAACCTGATGTGATGTCTACTGAACCACTGCATTTTAACAATTGTGCCAAATGGATTAAGGTCAATCTATCCACGCAGTGTCTAATCAAAAACATACTGAAAGTGTGTCAGCTCTTTAAAATAATGCTAAAAAAAATAGTAAACAACCCCATAAACCGTTTTTATATCAACCAGATTTGAAGCCAATTATTGTAACTACCACGGAACTGTCCAAGGAATTGTAAAAAATCACCTTCCCCGCGTTAAAACATCTGCGTTAGAAAAATCAAGCAGCAATCCTGTCGCAAATTAAGTCTCGCGGAACAAGATGGATTAAAAACGTGTGTGGGAGACGTCTGGGTTTTTACCTATGACGCAGCAATTTGGGCAAAATGCAAACGGGGGATTTTTGCGCGCGCAAGAAAGACGGCTTTGGATTAATGAAGCAAAACGCAGCTCCAGGTACGTATTTGATGATGCGTCTGTCTGACAAAACGTAATTGACCGTAGTGCGTTTGCGTAGGAGATGAGACAGTCGGAGAAACAGATCACGCTCCGATGACCAACTCCTAGTGCAAGGTAACCTGACCGTTGGCCGTACATCTTGTCCGTTCTTCGAAAAAAACAGGAAATGGTAATTTGTTGTTGCGGAGGAAACTTTTAAGCGTTCTTAAAGTCCTATTCAGCCAACAAGGTCATAACAGCTATCACGTTATTAAGAGTAATCCCCAGTACTCGAACATTCAACGATGTTTCTTTTTTTAAACCTCATCAAGCGCCATTCCTGTATCGATTCCCCGTAGTTAGTCCAGGCATGTGCAGTTTATGTTACCTGGCAGTGCTGCACATAGTAATCCCATTTATCCAGGGGCAAGGCTAAAACACAGCTCGCCTTTATTAAATCATTGGCGCTACACGAGCGTCTCCATGGCGCACATACTAAACGTAGCATTTTATTAGCGCTCACATGTGACATTCTCATCTGTGGCTTCCTACAGGGTTATATAACTCCACAGCCCCGCAGCCACTCACACAGAAAATGTCGTCTTGAGTTCACTGAGGCATACCGGTCCCTGACAACCATTACTTTGGCCCTTGCTTCCTCTACATTGTGAGCATGAATACATTTCAATGACTCCCACATGCTCAATCTTTTATGACAGGGATGTGTGTGAAAATCCGCAGCCTCCACACCTATAGTGCAATGTACGTGTGTGCTAAGCCGACTGGCGAAGGAGGAGGTGTTGTCGGGCAGCTTTGGGCTTTTATCTGGCGAGATTGTTTAAATGAGGATTGAGAAAAGCGGGAGGAACAATAAAATCACAACACAGAGATTAGTTTAGTTCGCTGGAATAATTGGTAGGATTCTTGTTCAGATAATTGAATTTGGGCAGACGGATAAGGCTAGGAATCCGGTATCAAACTTGCTCGTCAGCCGTGGTGAATCAATTGAAATGGCTCTTATTGGCACTTGGACACAAGCAAAGAGCGAATGTGCGATTCATAGTAAAAATCAGAGAAGCGGGGGCTAATGATGCTTGCCAATGGAGGCTTGAGTTGATATTATAACAGATTGCACTCCAGTCTGTGTCTCGCCTGTGGGAGAAAGCAAGGAGCCTCTTCTTTATTCATGTAGAAAATTGCCTACACAAAGAAGCAGAGAGGTAAGCGTCATGGATGGAAGGCGGTTGTTTACACTCTAAGGGAAATTTTACACTTCAAAGGATTGACGGTGTCTCAGTTTTGACAGTGAAAGATAAAGGTTATTTGAAATACATTTTGTCCCCCTTCTCCCACAATCCATATAGCCATTATTTCTTTGTGTAGTATCTTTTTAGGATGTAGCGTTTGGCTGCATAGCTTATCGCGCCGCTCACGTGACTGTTTGCACATTTGAGCAATTGTGCACCCGTGTGTGAATGTTTGAGCCTCCACTGAAGCTATTCTCGCCTCACTCTTTGCTAGGTTCTTTCACTTCAGACAATGTAGGGAGTATTTGAAAAGGATGACAAATGCGCAGGGAAAGATTAAGTTCTGGGATATATACAGTCACTGACATGAAAGATGGAGCAGTGCTTGACAAGAGAAATGAAAAGGTGGAGGATGTATTGCCAGAAATGATTCAAAGTTGTCATAAACTAAGGGGGGAATGCGTAAATACTTGCAGGGGTTTGGGCTGGCTGATGCAAGAGGGTGTCACTGGGAAGCCTGACCATTCGCCTACACAGTTTAACACATCAGACAGGTGGAGAAAGTGTTACTCAGTATTCTGGACGTAGAGGGATGGCACCGTTGCGGCGGACAGGAAGCTCGCAACGCAATGGGGTCAGTTCTTCGGCCAGTTTGGACAAAGTGTCAACATAGATTATCTCAGGGGTTCAGCCACTTGTAAAAAACACAGGCCATGGATATGATTTTTATGAGTGTTATCGCTAATATTACATCATCTTGGTTAAAACTGGTGCATTGGATATATATTTTTATGGACAATATGTGAGCTACTGTTTGGAGTTTTTGTTTACATCAAGAGTACAAAAAGTTCAGTACTGGAAGGGAGAAGGTCACATAGAAAAAATATGAAATAAAATGGAGGTATAATAGGTACGGTTATGTTGGTAGGTATGGTTTGGAGGTACCGTATTTTCGCTCTGGAGTATAAGTCGTACCAGCCAAAAAATGCAAAATAATGAAAAAAAAATATATATAAGTCGCACCAGCCAAAAAAAAACATAATAATGAAGAAAAAACATAATTTGCTCTGGAGTATAAATTGCACCAGCCAAAAAAATACATAATAATGAAGAAAAAACATATGTCGCTCTGGAGTATAAGTCACATTTTTTGGGGAAATTTATTTTACAAAATCCGAGACCAAGAAGTTATAGTTAAGTTAAGTTAAGTTATACCAATAATAATAAAATAGAGAACAACAGGCTGAATAGCAGTACATCACGCTAACGTAACACATTTATATTTATTCAGCTACATGAAGCATAAACAGAACTGAACACGTGTTTGGTTTGTTAATAAGATATTAACAGTTAATCAGATAAATAAAGCATGCAAAAAACATGCTTACTCTGGATCTCACTCCAAATCACTAAATCCATGTAATTCTTCATCCTCGGTGTCGCTTCTGAACAACTCCACCTGCTCCAGAGGTAGATGAGATGCCGCTTCCTCTTCCTCTTCCGCGTGGCTGTCATCAGACTCTGCAGAATACCATTTTCCTTTAGGGGTTATTTTTGTTTAGACTTACTTAGATGTCTTTTAAATTAAAATGTTCAATGGTACAGGAGTAGTAGATAATAGTACACAAGCCTAGAGTGCTCTCGTGCGGTCATCAGTGTGACAGTAACAAAGATGTGAATTTATATAGTTTAATAATCTCACATATAAGTCGCATCTGAGTATAAGTCTGGACAAATTATTTTAAAAAGTGCCACTTATAGCCCAGAAAATGCGGCATGATTGAAAAAAGTAAAAAAAACTACACACTGTAATTGGATTCAAGACCCAGGTTCTCAGAAAACACTAATGCGATATGTTGCCATGTCACCCACCTCTAAAGTGTGTAGATATTATCGCAGTATTCATTGCATGTACCGCTGTGAAGTCTGAAATCAGCGTGTATGTAATAAATTAGACGAGATGCTTCTAGATACTGTGTGATGTAGACAGAATGATGTATTTGCCACCAACTTTTCCTTTCAGCGGCCCTGTTCGGTGGCATGCTGTTACCTGAGCGATTCGTCAAATAACTTGTCGCCCTCTGCTTTTGATGTGTGCTGTTTCACCAAGAGGTCCTTTCACATCTTCCTTTTTCCCAATATCTCTGCGTGAGCTAATAAGATGAAAAGTGGTTGGAGGCTTCGCTAGCATAAACACCCTCTTTACTGAGATTAAAGCAGTCTGTCTATGATGAAAGCATACACTTGGATGTTTTACTAATTTCCTCTATTTCATTCGCAGCTATGTCAGCTCATATAGCGGGATCATGTTGGTGTAGGAAATTGAATGGCCTAGATTTGATAAAGAAAGAAAGTTGGAATAATATACAAGGTGCGCACAAATGTCCAAATTCTTTCATGTGGGAGTTAAGTAAGAGTAAGTTTGGCTGGTATTTTCTTTGGCACTAATTGAGTTTTATGAAGCTCTTGGGGTTGTGTGCAGTCGACTGTTACTTTGATGTTTTAAAAGTGCTAATCCCCGCTATTGTTGGCCCCCTATATCTCCGAATGATTAAAGGTTTACAAAAAGCAATTGCAGAACCACTCTCCCCTCCCACAGGGAATAAGTCATGGTCTCTTAGAGAAAATACTGCATTTAAAACCCCAACCTTTTTATTTTGTGCAGGTAACAAAGCATGTTAATGTTAAGTGAATTTGTGAGTTGGTTTTTCTCATGCGACAGTGCTTTATTTGCTTGGGTAGTTTTTATACATAGTGAAATATAGTACAGGTGAGAAATGTGGATTCACAATGCCCTACTACTGTCTATGACTTTCTGTAGTATTCATGTCTAACAGAGGCATTAAATGGAGCTCTGACAGTAATGATTTATATTTAATAGCTCAGTCTGGCCTCTAAAGCAAAGTTTGGTGGTTCATTCTCTGCTACTTTTGTGTATACTGCTGGAATGTCCTTGGGCAATACTTTCTTTGTGCATTGAACCGTCGTCTGTACAGAAATAATAAATGTGATGAATGATGAGTGAATGAATAGGATACTAATTGAAAGCACAGTATAAACACTTATTGTTGAAATGACATCCCATTTCTTGAGGAGATGTAGAAAATGAAAAAGCTAACTATGTGTCTGTATGAAGTGAGAATCTTTTTGACAGCAGCTTAATGTTTTATGCTTCTTGTCATTAAATATGTGAGAAAATGTGGGACTGTAGAGTTAAGGATCTATATCGTGTTTTAGCAACAAGGTGACCTGCGAATTTGCAATCAACACTTCACATAACTGCGTATCTGCTCATTCTGTGGACAAGTGTCTCTCTTGGATGATTGGATTAAAGCACAGAGAAAAAAAAATAACTCAACTTTTGGTTGTGTTATTATTGTACTGATAAACTGTGAGCAGGTTTGCATCTCCACAATTCTGACTCTTACTTGGCCTGGAGGAGGACCTCATCCTGCTTGTTTCCATGGAAATGTTGTTCCTTTGGCTATAATCTGACACAGTATGGCATAAAATCGATCTACCTCCATGGAGGGTGTTCCAAAGTGTGGTTTTAACTTTCTATTCCCATAGAATCATGCAGGTGAAAAGAAAATTAGATACAGTACTATACGTTAGACTCACTAGTGTGTTTTAATAGATGTATCTGATGTACTGCGAACACAATGGGAATGACACAAGGTACACAGAGACAGGATCAGCTTAAACGTGCTAAATATCAGGAAATTATACGTATTTAACCTCTAGGATATAAAGAGGGGTGAAAAATCCTGATATTTGCACTGATTTACTGTCTGTCCCTGCAGAATACTGTGTCTTCTGCCTATCACCCAATCTGTAAATAGAACAGTGAATCAGATCAGTAATTAGGTCATTACTTGTGACTTTGAGCTGACTGCACTTTCACTTCACGTAGGACTAAACAGAACAAGATACAGACACATACCTAACATACTGACACACAATGTTATACCAAGCCTTCAGTGTGAACTTGAGCGTACACTAGCGTTGTAAAGGTGAGGTGAGCATGGGAAAACATACCTGCAGTGTTGGTTTCAAAGCATTTTCTCTCTCTAAAGAGGACGGGAAACAGTGTTAGTGTATTTGTCAGAAGCACAAGCTGAGAAGGAAGTGAGCAGCTCTCCCAGGCTATCTGCGGCCAACTCGCAGCACACTCTGAGAGGATTTGTTCAAATAATGGTCATATTCTAAGCCCTCGCTGTTCCAGACACAGAGCCACCAACTTGTCGTATTTTCTACTCCGACTATGCCATGATATCTCATACAATATTGAGTTTGCGGCTTTAAAGTGCTATAAAATCATCCCCCCAACTGTTATATATATTATTCAAATGCTTATAAGTATTCTGTCTTTTTATATTTACTTTACTATACCGGACTTTACTGGCTTTTCTGTATAAATAGTCATTAGCTTGTGGTATTGTGCGTGATTTTAATTCGATATTTGCACGCTTCACACCTAAACTAATCTACGTAATGTTTGTCTTTAACCAACCGAGAATTTCTTAAGTCAACTACAGAACCAGATGTCACAATATGAAACCTTAGTGCTGCAAATTGTAAGAAGAAACATAACAATTTTCTGATTATTCACAATTATCGACAGCATAACAAAACAACAGAAATAATGAAACAATCTCCCTGGCTATCTTTCATTTTTTGGAGAGTTCTGAATTGAAATTACTTATTTTTTACTTCTAAAATTGCCACGATTAGTTTTTCAGTTCTTATGACTTTATTGTGTCTGCTATAATCACCATGACTGATTAAGCAATTATCTGGGTATCTTTACTAAGCTTGGGTATCGTAAATGAACTTGTGTAGCTTATTATGTTCGCTGTAGGAGTTTTGGAAACCGATTGCAATACGACATCTCAATAAACAGTTAAGTTGATGTAGTCTTGGATCATTTTGAGAGATCTTGAGCTGCTCTCGTTACAAGAAAAATATGTGCGATTTTGCACCCATGACATTCCTATTAATGAAGTGCTACACTGTTCCATCTGTCTGTCAAATCACCCAGTGTATTTGAAAGCTGTTAACGCTGATGTTTGAAACTGTTAAGATTTAGATGTGGAAAAATTGTACAGTCTCCTTTATTATACAATCGAGGTCCAATCTTTTGACTCCTTCTGTCTTTGATAACGTGTTTTTCATCTTGATATCCGTGGAGACACCGTTATTAAATCAAAGAATATTTTCAACCTCCTACATTGTCAAGTGTCACAGCAGGAACCAGCCCTCACAAATGTTGCTTTCAGGTCCATCCGGTATATGCATTGCCTCACCGCGGGAAGCCACTTACGATCTGAATAACACTGACCCACGATAACAGAAACTAGCATCAAGTTTTTTCCTTATGAATCTTTGGAGGATGCACACACCTCTCCGTCAATTTATACTGGAGCGAAATGGTATTTTACAAGCTGTCATGCACGTAAAAGTACCACGTATGGACCTTAAACACTGTTATCGCTGCAGCTGGTTCCTTTGTATAGCTTTATTGTGACAATCTGCAGCATATCATTTCATAAGTTACTGGGTCTTTGCAAACAGCTTGAAATAAACATGCTACAGTCAAATAATCAACTCATTCTAGCAGTTTACATGAAGTTAATCAGCCACAAGTAAACATGTCTCACTTTAAACACGTGTATGAATCACAGACTGTATGTATAAATGGACGTAGCTAACCCGCTAGCCACCGCGCTTCAAATAGGAAGTGATCCTGGGCGCGTTTCCGATTTCCGTCCACTCTGGCTCCAATTAATTTTACATTTGAAAACTGTCGGCCCTTTTTTTGGTCTTAAAATGTCCGTATTGACCCGCTCCACATGATCCTGGTATTTTTTATTCCGCTATCAAGATATGAACATTAATAACAAACAAATCAGGCGCCTTGTTTCCCCCGAGGTCGCTCCCGTTAGCTTTAGCAACAGGTTTTATTGACAGTGCTGCTAACTGCCCACCCCCTGCCAAACCAGTGGCAGAGAGTCGCTTCTGATTGGCTCTTCGGTTGCTATGATACTCGTGGTTGAAATTCCAAATATAACTGCTCTAACGTTGATGAGCTTTATTTGACTGGAGCTGAACGCTGTGGGTGACTTCACACTCACTTAGTCCAGTTTTTTATACAGTCTATGGTTGGAACATGTAACGCCAGATTATTTCATGAGACAAATATGAAATATGCAAGGTGTCGATTGGAAATGGAAGATTTTAAAGAAGTTCTGATATGAAATGGCTCTTACCAATTGTCCAGCTAACAAAAGCCTGTCCAAACTACGGCCCCGGAGCCAAATGCGGCCCTCAGACCAATTTTTGTTGGCCCTCACGCCTCCTCCTAAACTGGCCCAATTGCTCAGGAAGTATTTTTTACTCCAAACTGAAGAGATTCTACCTCCATAACCTGAATAACATCACATTGTAGTGTGACACAGACCTAAAAATAATCTTCCAAGTCTTATTAAAGGTAAAATGTCTCTGTCAAACCTGTGTTAAATGCACCATTTGACTCCCTGTATCGACACTACGGCCCTCTGCTTCAAATGTGTTTCAGTATGTGGCCCTCAGTGAAAAAAGTTTGGACACCCCTGAACTAACAAGAGCATTGACTAATTTATGAGTATGGATTTTGTATTATTTTTATGTATCTTGAAAAGCGCTGTATACATTAGAGGGATTAATATTACTGTCATGGCATAGAGGTTGAAGATAAAAATATAAAAATGCATAATATTTTTGATAATTTAATGTAATAATAATGTAATTCAGGAGATATCCAAAATTAGAACATATTGTTGATAATTAAAATGGTTAAAAATGGAAATAAAAGTCGATTTAAAATACAACAAACAGAAACTTCTAGTGTAATATTCCAAAGTAGACCATAAAGTAATATTTCTGTGGTTAATTTTAAGCTCTATTCATGTTTTGTGGGATACTTGAAGCTCAACCAAGACATTTACAGTCACACTTTAGCACGTGCCTGATGTATTGTTAAAATATCATCTGAAAATCACTACGGAAATAACACAAAATACGAGTAAACAATCCTCTCCTGTTCAAACTCCAACTTCCAGAACTTTTTATTATGTATTTAGTGTACATTAACTTTGTAGTTTCTCCAAATGTGCACTGCAAAGCTGCTTTTATGTGCACTCAAAAAGTTTTCTGGCTGTAACATTGAATAAACATCCAGTTAAGTCTTCTTAGATGTCTTTTAGCTTAAAGTTACACAGGGAGAAACTTGGTCCATTGATGCCTCCAACTATTTGTGGTGATATGATAAAATTACATTAGCAAAGCAGCCAGCACACCTTCATTTCACTTTAGTGTTCGGACAGCACCGGACTCCGCAGAGCAAACATTAATTGGAAAACTACCTAATCAAATAAAGACTACATTACTGGGACATGATTTATGTTATATCCTTTGAAAGCGGCTAGAAAAATGCATTTAGAGCTTAAGTAGAACAAAGTAGAACGGGAAAATACACTAGAGGAGATAGTATTTATTACATTACTTTCATATTTACTACTTTTGTGTCTGGACAGAACAAGATGCTCAATGGAAAATGGCGGATCAAGGCTTAAGTTCCATAAGTTGAGTGTACGGGACTTTGAATGGCAGCACATCATATTTGTTTAGCACTGCAAATTGGATATCCATTTCAATTATTCAGGGAGCATTTACAAAATTCAATTCATTACTGCAGCGCTCATCTCGCTGTGCAAAGTTGACAGGAATTTAAAACAGCAGCGGGGCTCAGACTGCAGGTTTTGGTCGGACGTATTGCTGTTTCGTTGTGGTGTTGGCGCTTTGATTGTTTAATAAGGAGGAATTGTGAGCGACTGCATTGTACCGGATTATGTCTTAGTCAGAAAATGCGGGATCACGCCGCATTTTTATAAACAAGTAATTGTAGTTACATTGACGGAAGTTCGTGTAAAGTTGGTGAAGTGCCTGTACAGTTGTCCCTCGCTTTAACGTGGTTCGCCTTTCGCGGTTTCGGATTTTTTTGTGCAATTTTACATGCTTTTTAACCGCATATGAACGTACATTGTTTTCTGCATCCTAATTGGCTAAGGGACTGTAGACCATTGTCAAATCAATCTCCTCCACGCCGTGTCTCCTGTGTTCAGCCAAATTTACATCAACGTTCGATCGACACTACGCCAGGACGAAGACACGCGCTCAGAGGAACTGTGAAATACACGTGAGTCACTATTAATCAATTAAACGAGAGAGAGATGTGAGAAAATGTTAATGCCTGTGTGAAAAAAGTGTATAAAGTGTGTGGTGAGGGGTTGTACATCCTTAAAACATACAGAATAGTTGTATAACGTTGACTGCTTTGCGTATTTTGCCTATTGCGTCTTATTTTTAGAACGTATCCCCCGCGATAAATGAGGGACCACTGTACTCCATTTTCCCCATGTATCTGAGCAAAATTAATCTTGCCCCTGTACGGATATATTGCATAAGCAGCTCTTGAGGTCAATTATAAACCCTTTAATTGTCTGCTAATCAGGAAGTGCGTTTTTGGCAGGCTAGTTGTTGTTAGCTCTATCGTCGTCTAGGTCTCTGAGAGTTGTGAAAATCGTTTATAAACTCATTGGAATGAATAATTGGACAGTTCTGAATGCATGTGGTTAAGTGGGGAATAACTTTGGACCAGTGCAAACCGTTTAAAATGAACTAGTTGTGTTTTTTTCACGTTTTGGAGACAGTCAGAATCAGGTACATTACGTTTAACCTTATCCACAAATCCTTGTTTTGTTGCAGTTATTTTAATGCAACATGACAAATCACTCCATATTTATTCCCCGCCTTTATGAATTATTAGTATTGTGTAAATGTGCAATAATTATTCAACTGTTTTTTCCTCTTTGGACTTACTTTGAAAAGAATAAAAGAAGAAATGTCTATTCGGCTTAAGATTCCAGTTGGTGTTTTGGTGTGAAAACAACACTTGAGTACACACATGGAAAAACAAAACTTAGGAAAATGCCAAGCCATTGCCGGCAGCAGTCGTGTATCGCCAGTTCCTCTGCCTGCAGCATTTGTTGGTCTCCTTTGGAAAAACATGATCACAGAGGGGCCAGGACTGTAAACATTAACATGCTGTGTGGAGTTTACTTCCTGAATTTGGAATCAGTTAAGTTCAAATAATTCCACACAGCAGGTTTGAGTTGTAGCTTGGTTCGGTGCTGCTTTCTGCTGACACTGGCACCTGAGGAAATGATTAATGGAAACACTTTCTTAAACAAGCTATTAAAGCTGAGAACATGTGAAAATATGAAATGGCTTTTTCTAATCCGGTTGCATTAATTTGAGTGGAAAAGGTTCTTTGTAAAGACCATTTAGCCTTCAGGCAGAGGTGGCACAACCTCTATTATACATTCATTTATGTTTAAGCCCTAATGTGAATGGGAATAAGCATGTCTAAAACAACAAAACATTGCAGTAAAAAAAGTAATTATGAAAAAAATGCAACACAGTTTTGTCTTAGCATCTTGGCAATAACCATTACTCCATAACATTCTTTTACATCTATATATCTCACAACATGTTTATTTTCATCTGGGCACAGAATTATTGTCAGCTCTTCATGGAACACGTGTATTATCTATTACCACAGAGACAAAGTAAACAAAAACATACAAACTAATGCTGAAACGCTTAGCACAGGGCTGTCCAAACTGCAGCCCAGGGGCTAAATACGGCACACAGACCAATTTTTTTTGGCCCTCACGCCTCCTCCTAAACTGGCGCAATTGATCAGAAAGTATTTTTTATTCCAAACTGAAGAGATTCTACCTGTACAACCTGAAAAACCTCACATGGCATTGTGACGTAGACCTAAAAATAATCTTCCAAGTTATTAACGGTACAATGTCTCTGTCAAACCTGTGTTAAATGCACCGTTTGACTCCCTGTATCGACACTGGTTCAAACATGTTTCAGTATGCTCAGTGATAAAAGTCTGGACACCCCTGGCTTAGCATATTCCGACATATAGTGCGTATTTATGTTGCAAAGGCTCCTCACATTTACATTATAGCTATTCACTTATCCTCAGCAGTAGCCCTCTGTTCAAACGGGTACACAACTTGACTCAACAATGTAGAACAGACACTACAATCTTGAACCTTTCCTCTAGGGTAACCCCGGTAATGTTAGCAGTGTCTAATTACCCCGGATTATCACACTGTGTGATTACGGCACATACTTTCTTTGTGTTGTGTGGATCTTTCTCTTTACGGTCATGTGGCTTATTGATGCAGTGGAGCCGACCGGACCCAAACCCGATTAGGAGCACGGTCGTGATGAATGCAGTTGGAGATAGCGCCTCCCAGGTACCGCTTCACGCCGAATTACAAACACGGAGAGGCGCTTTTTTGACAGGGTAGCAGTGCGGCTAGCCGAGTGTACCCAAGTGAGACAAAATACAGCCAGATAGTAAATCACTCAAGCCGGAGCTGCCGGGCCTGGGAGGGAGCGGCGGTGGCAGTCACACAGCATGGCGGATGAGGCGCTGCATTGGCACTGAGAGCAGGTTGTGTTGGAGGTGATGAATTGTGCCAACCACTGCACACAACATATTTGGGCATACCCTGTCTCGCTTAGTATACAACCCGTGTGTTCAATGTTGGATGAGAAAGATCCATCTTCTCGGCCCGAAAGCGAAAAAAAAGAGAAAAGCAGATGCTCAGTTTTCCCCACATCACGCCATTCTACTCAAATGCAAACAATGTCCACGGCTTCTCAAAAACCTACACGTGTATTCGCTGCAGAAATGAAATCCTTCAGAGGTCACTCCTGGATTCTATCTTGCTATTTTTGGTGTCTTCCCTGTTTAGAAAAATAATCTATTTTCAGGAGACATTCAAACGCATTCAAAGTCTAACCCTGAACTTCACAATCCTTCTAACCCATTGTCCTACATTGTTGATATCGTTCTCGTGTCCTACGGAGGCTTGCATATAGATTAAGTCCTGTTTAAATTATTGAAAACTACATTTGCATTTGTACTTTACCATTATACCCAAGCGTAGCTGCTGAACGTCAAAAAAAAATCCGGACGTGAACTCGGAAACACACATCATTAGCCAGTATAAGTCTTACAGGAGGGATCAATATTTAGTCCAAAACTCCCTATATACCATACATAAACATAACAATACACCCAGATGTTTGGACAGAACTAACAGAATTGCATTTATTTGTGTACATATTTCATAAAGACAGGAATTTTCATCAGCCCCATTGAGTCATTCGGTTCAGTGAGACAAGCAGACAGCAGATTTCATAGCCAGCTGTTGGGTAATGCTATATCTTGCATTTGAAAGTGCATGAATAAATAAATGTCCCATATAACTAAAGCAAGTGTAGCCACGCTTGTTTAGCCATGAAGAGGCAGTTTTCCATCAGTGTACTTAAGTAAAAACTGCCATATCTGTACTTTCTGCTCCACTATATTTTAGAACAGGACTCAGAAGTAATAGTATTTTTTATTATTGTTAAAGACCTGCTGAAAAGGCTGAGGGTTTAGTGATAATGTTCATAATTTGAGTAAACAAAAACACAAATAAAAACAGCTAGGAAAAAGTATAGATTCAACTCTTTATGCACAAAAAACTGTTACTTTTTACTCTTTAAGTACATTTTAAACAGATACTTTAATACTTTTACTTAAGTAGAGTTTTTCATATCATAATTTTACATTAACTTGAGTTGTTTTTCACCCTGGTATCTGTACTTTTACTTTAGTAACAAAACTGAGTACTTCATCCACCCGTGGTAACATGTTGGTTGACACGGCTGTTTCAGTGATAATGAAACACCTGGCATGAAGTGGTTTAGTATCAAAGAATCTGTTATCTCTTGGGTATAACCATGTTTGAATGAGCTTGAACAGCTCGATTCTCGTAACGTTCTTTGTTGAGTTTGCTCTGTAGTCAAGGTTCTCAAAGTGTCTCTTAACCTTACTGCAAAGAGCCTTGCCTCTAAAGCAGCTGTTGAGAGCAGATAATTCTTGGACTTGTACTTGATGAATGTATCCGTCTGTGTTGACATGGAGCTGGTGACAGTAGGCCTGTTCCTCTGAGGCGTGCTGTGGGTGCGTTTGGGGATGTTTGGAGCAGTGCAGCAGCAGCCCCAGGTGTGGGAGCCACCAGCTTTATGGATGGCCACAGCCTCACAGGGCTCTCAATCAAACCGACCCCTGAGGTTGTACTACAAGCAGCCCAATAATGTGTGGCTGCCGGCTGTTGTCTTGATTTCACTGAAACTCGGTTTGGAAATAAGTCGATCATTTTATAATACTTAAATGACAAAACATTTGGAACGGTTGTCTTTAAATGAGCCACAGGGGAAACATTAATGTAAAAAGTTTTGTGCCTGTTTAAAAAAGATTTATTTTCAGGAAATAAAGCGTTGGACTTTGGTACAATTATCATGTGTTTTCATCTTTACAACTTTTGATATCTGTGTTACTACGTTTTCTAAAGTGCATTAATATTCAACTACATAAACAACACACACACACATGTGAATGAGTAGGTAACAGCACTTGTGTGAGGCAGATATTTCTTTCTCCTGTAGCTCCATTAAATCTGCTGGTGTCAAATGCATCCTGTCCCAGTGGTCAGAACTCATGTATAAGTCTGCTCCTCATCTCCCTTTTAAAACACTGTCCTCTGAGGGGCTCTGTCCTGCAGCACATATTACCAAACACTGCTCAAAAGATGGACTCGAATAGAGATCCACATTCTAATTATGTAAATGAACAGGATTTTATTTGAAGACTGAATGCTGATAGTGAACTTCCATATTTTGGTCAAACTTCATTCTTGGCTGGAAGGTCAGCCTCTTTTTTCATTAGCAGCCCGGCCTTGAGGTATCGTGGACAAAGTCTAATCACTGCTCTGCATGCATTAGTATGCTGATCCTGTCCCAGGTTGGAGGCAGAGATGGCTTTTCATCTGTGCCTTCCTGCCCTCAGATTCCCCATCAAATATTCCACATCAAATATGCTCAGGCGTCCTCGTGCAGTTTGGGCTCACTGTACCTGCCGCACTTCACAACAGTCCCAACATCAAGGCTCAGCTCCAGTGGCTACGCTCACTACACACATCTTATACAGGGGACAAGTCAGCCATTTACAAGGAAATGACCTCCTCTGAAGAATCCCGGGTTCAAAAGTTAATTTCAAATGCATTTTTAATGTTGTATGAAGTCACTGTAGGTCTGGGATGTATCATCTGATGTTGACACATAACATTGACCTCTATCTATTCTATCGTGTAATGTCTCCCTAATTTATAATGCAACATTCAACATTCCACATTCTATGTCTCTCTTTCTTTCCTAAGTTCTATCTGATATAATTGCATAATAAGAGGGGGTATTTGGGTATTTTATTTCCGTGGCGTACATATAACTGCTAACACATAACATATTTAGATCATCGTGTTACCTTTGTTTTGAAAATGCCATATTCACCGAAAACAACATATTAACATGTTTTATGAGTTTCATTTCCGTTTTCGATGCTCTGAGTGCTCCCCTGTGTTCGACTCACTCCTTCAGAGCACTATCACAAAACAATTAGCATGCATTCTACTAATCAAACGACAGCACAGGGCAGGTTTGACGAGTTTCTGTGTACAGTTGCTTCATATGTTTATATATTTATGGAGAATTGCCATGTGGGAGCATGAGTGACGTAGGTTTGTGGGCTGAGCATTGGACAGAATCTTACATTAACCATAAGAAGGGTTCAAATAGGGCCCAGGAGAGATCGCTAAAATACTCAAACATGCATGGGTGACATCTAAAACCTCCTCAGGCATGTTCTTGATGAAGGAACAACGTAATAACATATGTAGAAGGCTCGATTTAGCACAATATCTCTTCAAAAGTCATTTCACTTTGGCCCGGCATGCCATTCTATCTTGTGTGACCAAAAGCTGACAGCACATAATGGTATATATATATGGCAGTTGCTGTAGTGTCTTTAGAACTTACAAAAGTCTAATAATGCAGAACATCGTTACAAGCCTCGGTAAACCTGCACTGTGCTCTCAGCTCCACCAACTCAAAGCACACATTTCTTCTAGCCATAATAACTGTCATCCTGAAGGTCAAGATGTTCAACGGTCTGTCTTCAGAATCTGAGATAGTCCAAGCTTGAACAGATCGAGATAGAAAAAGAGAAAAAAAACATGATTATAGTGGAATCTGGCATTTTGTGGATGAATGCTCTTTGGCACAGGTCGGTTGATTGTGAGTGACACTGTGCGGCCAGTCCCAGCCTCTGTGTGCGTCTGTGCAGGGCCCGGCCGAGGTGGGCCCGTTATCATGGACTGTGATTCCAAGCTGAATAACCTCCAGCCACGGGATTATATTTGACAACACTATACGCACACAGGCAGTTTATCCTTTTCTCACACAGGTCTGTCAGATCTTACATCCCGCGGGCAGCCAAGTTGGAGGTCCTAAACCCCCTGAGATTCAACACAGTTTTGTTTTGTGGAGTTAACTTATCTTTTGGCACGACGAAGATGCTTATTTTCTTATTTTTTATACAGAGAACGGTGCTATATATGTGACAGTATGACATTTATAGTGTGCGTATATAGTCATAATAATGTGGCTGATTTGTTTATATGTAATAATCAGACATTTTACCAAATTTACTTTCTTATTATCAATTTAAAGGTAACTTTTCTTGTAGAGGGGAGATGGTATTGCTTTGAGGAAATGTTACGCAGTGTGGCATCAGAATTTTGGATTTTGCATTTAATTAATTCGTTTTATTGCTAGCTAAACATACCTTGAAAACTTGTGTCTTGCGTCTTCTCTCCACAGATCTGACCCATACCTTGGATCTGTGACTCAAGACGGGTAATAACATCAAACCGTACCTGACAGAACGCAGTCAGCTTTATCAGCGAACACTACTTTACAAAAACTTCAGTTATAACCGTACAACCGTCTGTAAATGCGTTAACCTTTAATACGGCATATGTCACAGCTACACATTCAGAAACAATGCTACTGCCAATCACTTTTAAATTTAATACACACACTCTCAACGTACATGTCTCTTTTGACCTTATAAAAGAAAATTAACATTGTGCTTATATCCTGATGGAAAACTGTTTTAATACATCAGTAATGAAGTTTTACCTGCTGTCAAAGCCGTCCAGCCAGTTGCAGCCAGTTCGCCCCATCTGTGAAGCACTATTAGTCAACGAGAGGAAGGTGACCCGCAGAGCTCAGGTCAATGAGTGTCCAGGACAGAAGACCAATAAACTGGACGTAATGCCTGTAAACCCTCCTCATTACCGGATCAATTAGGCGGAGAAGTGTTCTGACAAGCCTTCAATCAGGAATATGGCCGTGCACATCAGCAATGAAAACCTGCCCTCACACTCCACAGATCCACAAGTTCAACCAATGTTACTCCTACGTGCGTTTTGTTGCTACTTGTTAATAATGAGGTGGGTAGAGTAGCAGTACTCGACTACAAGTATGAGTAAAGTATTCGTCTTTAGCAATTCAAGTAACGTTCTCATGGTTTATTTAAATTGCAAGTATAAAATGGGATCTGTGGGATGTTTAAATGAGTTATAGAAAGATTTTAAAAACAGTGAATGACATTTTATTTGGTATTGGGGCTCGTTAGACTACTGTCCATAACATGTAAACAACAATAATGGGATCAGTAGGTACCATGTTATATCTGATGTGCAAATGACAAAAGCATAATAGGCAAAAAGAAGTAAAGAGTATGCAAGAATATGAGTAAAAGTTGAAGTTAAATCTGTCAACTGAACAAAACGTCGTAGGAGTGAAGTCATTTCGCTTCTCATCCAAGTCGCTTTTTCAGTTCTAGTCAGATTACTGCTGGACACTTCCTTATATCTATCTGAAGGGAGGGGCTAACTACACAGAAACTGTAAACAGCTATTGTCTCCAGTTTCCGTTTTAATGCCCCCCCCGCATTCATCTTCTTTTAATGGCCTTATGGGCTGACCCTGCTGTTCCTGTTTTTTCTTTTTGTTTACTTTGGGTCTGAGGATTTAGTTATAGATGGGGGATAGATTATGTCTTAGGCTCAATTTCCTGGGTTAAATAGCTTCTTTAACTCCCGCCTCAAACCATTTCTTTTCTCTGGCTAAGATCTGGACCTCACTGTTTTCAAAGGAGTCGTCAAAGGCTTTGAGATGGAGATGTACAGCAGACTGAGGTCCTGAAGAGCTCTCACGACGGTGTTGGTACATTCTCTTACGGAGTAGCTGTTTAGTTTCTCCGATGAACCGCTCACTACACTCTTCTCTACACTGAATGGAGTAGACTACATCCATGTAAGTATATGGAACATCAAACACTTGCTGTTTATGATAATATGGCCTCTAACGTCTCACAGTAAGGTGATAGTCGTCTTCACATGTTGCCTATAGCACCATAATAAGCATTGTTTTCCAGAGAGAAGAGATGCAGTTAAGGAGCATACTCGCCAGTGTGAGCTCCTGCTTTGTTGACCTAAGTGGGGATGACATGTTCACCTCCTATCCTTAGTACCTATTTTGGGATGAGTGTAACCCACTCTGACATTGCTAGAGGCAGCACTTCCTTTGTATTACTCACTCTATAAAACCCCACAAATGCATTTTGCTTCTCACTTAGGTCTGACAGAAAACAATTTTGCAGGAATGAAATGTAGAAGAGATAACCTGTGATAAAGCAATTATAAATTTGTGTGCTGAACAGACTTTCTAAACAAAGGATGCCAGGTGAAATTATTACAAGAAACAATGCAAAATTGAAACTCGCCAGTGTATGATAAATAGTTTACTTCAGCTGAAAACTTCTAACTTTTAACATAGCTGCAGTTGTTATACAAACATGTTCCATAAGTGAAAGGGGATAAAAAATGCACCTACACTGTAATGTTGATAGGATAGATTTGTATTTCTTTGAGTTTTAGTGAAGCTTTTGTGGTCATTTCTTCCATTTTTTCCTTTAGATCTTAATAAATGTACATTATCACAAAGGTTATAGCCTGAGATTATGAAGACATAATTGGTTTGTTGTTGCTCTGTCCAGGATTGGTCTGTCTGCTTTTATTAAGGCTAATATTCTTCCAACAATAAAAATAATTTATCTTGATTATAGTGCATTGATCAGACATAATGCTCTGATCACTGACCCCAGGCCGCCATGACAGGCTATTTCTGTATAATATAAAACACTGGGTAATGCACCTTTGCAGCATCTTTGAGCCAAAACAAACATCTTCACTTGTACCGTCATATGTTACAGACTACAGTTACGTGTTATGGTTATGGTGTTGCTGTATATCATGTGCTCTTTTCTGTTCTCTATGGATTCTCGCCAATATTTAATGGATCCTTGGTGGAGGTGATCAATAAACATTATCTTGAAGAACACCCGTGGGTGCTCAAACAGTATGTCAGTGAATTTGTGATTGATCGAACGCGCGTCGTGAATAGTCTCCAAATGAAAAGTGTTCTTTTTAGGCTGCCTCAGGGGGGCTGCCGGGTCTCGGGAAAAGTGAGGTTAGGACGAAGGGAACTGAGTCAACCTGAAACTCATTTTAATCAACCTTTCCTCAGCCCACATAATGGCTTACATTTTGCTATCTAGTCCATCATGATAATAACCTTTGCTTTGGCGTGGTGCAATCAGTAGGAGTCTGTATCAAAATTTAAATCTTCCAATGCAGCACAAAGAAGTCTTTCAAAGGCCTGATAGAGGAGGAGGGTTTGAGGACGCCAGCAATGGAATCAAATATGCCTGAAGATTAAAAGCAGCTTTGGCCATTTAGATGGAAACAGAGAGGAATTTTAATAATCAAAGGTGCTCGTGTGAAAGCCATTGAAGCTTGTACCAATCTTCTGGTGTTTGCAGCGTCTGATCAAATTAACGGGACGCTGATAACACGGATCACATGGGCTCGTGGAAGGATTGTCCTGCATTGGCGACAAAAATGTTATAGAACAGTTTGAATACTACAACTACATGCCATTTTGAACATTGTCAATACTCTGCCGGTGCTACTTATGCACTCTTTTACTAGCTTTACTTTATTGCTAGTTGTCACTTTTAATAATTACACCTTTATGACCAATTTTTTGACTTTAAAATGAACCCTAACCAACTGAGTGGCTTTCTTTCCCTTTTAGGAGACATTGGCCTTGCAGAGTGACTGTGCCTAAGACCTCTTATGTAACATGTATTTTGTGTTTGTGTCTGTGCGAGTTCAGACCTGTAGAGACTGAAGGAGGCTGAGCGCCGCAGAGAGCTTGTTGCTATTTATAATGCACAGGCCACTCCACTGTCCTCATGAATAAGCCTTACTGGGATGAATGTCTCCCACTGGGACCACAATATGGCCGTGAATAGGGGGATAATGTCCGCACTTCCATCACTGCAACGTGGATCGCAGCCTTAACTTTCACCGAGGAAGAGACAAGTAAACAAAAATATTTCATTTCGCACCATTGCTCTGTATGTTTAAAACAATACCTCTAGGTCATATGCTTTAATAATGTCTTTTGTTGATTAAATACATTTGATTTCAACATGTTTATATATATATTTATGACAGCAATAGCTCAATTGATAAAGCGTTTGCCCATTGATCTGAAGGCTGCCTACACGATCCAATGCGGACTGAGGTTATGTCCTTGGGCGAATGATCATGTGTACACTGTTCTATACGTGCGTGTGTGAACGGTTTGTTGATGTAAACGACTTTGAATGCTCAATAGAGATAAATAAAGATGTATAAATGTCATAATTTATATTTTCTCATTAACCTGCTCGTAACAGTAAGGCAAATCACTGGTATAAGTAACTCTTTGTAGACTATTTCATCTTGAATACAGAGCTGGTACTTGTTTTTTAAGTGAATTTATCTTGAATATTTCTCATGTAAACAGAAAAATAACAGCAAACGTTCAAGCAGCAGAGGTCACATTATGTTCTGAATGTTTTCGTTTTAAATCAGAGCAAGGACATGAGAAACTTCAAATGGGTTATGGGTTTATGGACTAACTGTAAACAGCTGTAATATTAACATCCTGTGTGTCTCAGAGTGGTGTGAAATGCTCTGAAGCACTTTTAACGTTGATTGGCAGGCGCTCATTACTTTGAATGTTGGTGGACAGCGAAATAAGTAAATAACTATTTTCAGTTTTTATGTATCATGTAAGGTGCTGGTTAAGACGTGATCCTTGTCGGGAAATTAATACCCTGCATTTGACTCGTTCTGGGGCAACCTGTCAGGAGCAGCGAGCAGCCACGACGAGACGAGGGATGGGACGATAAACACTAATATTGTTCATCGTGATAAAAAGTGTTGGCAATAACCGTTCGTGGGACATTTTATATAATCGTAATAATCGCCAACGAAGAACAATCGCACTTATATCACCAAAATGTGCAGGAAAAAACAACGTAACAGCTCAACAGGGGCGTGAACAGGGGAGGGACAAAGGGGTCTGTTGTCCGGGGCCACAGTGTCTTAGGGGCCCAGAATTGGACGCTCTTCTTTTTTATTTGTATTACAGAGGGGCCATGTAAGGCTCAAAATTTCAGTTGACGGCCCTGCTTATCCATAATATTCTCTGTTAAAGTTATAATTATTCACATCCATAACAAGTTTAATCATTGTCGTGATATAATCGTTAATCGTGGTTATTTTGGTCATGATAATCGTCACACAAAATTTCAATATCGTCCCATGCCTTGTCACAACCATACAGGCGCTCCAGGGGTTCCCATTTCCAAATTAAGGCTTAACGTAGCTATACTGTGCATGTTTTAGGTTGATGGGTTGATGAACTTTGTGCAAACTCCACACAGAAACACCTCAAGTCTTACCAGAGCTGAACACAGAACCTTCTCGCTTGTTGCTGCTTCTTACCGACGCAGTTTCTTCCGGTCACTACCCCCAAAATCACCTTTATATTTACTCCAAAAGCAATTTACATTTTAATTTCCATCTCATAGAAAAATCACCAAACAGGCGACCTGATCTGTAAACAAATGTGTGTGTTTTTTTTCTAACTGGTGCCTTGATGTGACCCTAAGGTGAAGCCAGAGGATTGACAACAGGTTCCTGCAGGGCTCTGGATCTGAAATAAATCACACAGACAGGCCCTCTCCCTCTCTCTGTGCTCCCGGACAATAATATATCTCCGGATAGCTCCATGCCCCAGTCGCTCAGCTTGGGATGAGAAAAACGACAAGGTGCCTAAGGGGAGAAATGAATCGCATGCATGCAATTTGCTAATACAGCCGAGAAAATAACGCATCGTAAATGTTGGTATAAGGGCAAGACCACGGCAGTCTGACAGCAATTAATTTATTCACAACAACACATGGAAGAAAAGGTGCGACCCGACCAGCCGGGCTTAAATCAAAGAAGATTATGTCAAAGTTATATGCACAAATCAAGCAGTGCGAGACAGAAAACATTAGCTAAAGTTGATGAATTGCAAATGCGGTAATGAGGTCAAGAATAGGTGAGTCTTACGTTGTCGAGAGATGTTTTTTTTTTTTTTTTTTTTCCTGTGCCCTATAATTTAACAGTTAGAAAGAAACAAGAGTCTAGGAGCTTGGATTTCTGCTGTGCAAGTTTAGGTTTATGCATTTTGTATGGAGCAATTGGGCACATCAAGTAAAGAAAGTATTCATTATTGAGAGCCGTTTCTAAGGCGATTAAATTGAAGTGGTTAAAACATAAAAGTAGGGCTGGGTGGTATTTCAAACAAAACATTTCCAGAAAAATAATGTTGATTTTACTTCAGAAGCCCTTTCTAGGATAACCTCACCATTTATCAAGGCATGCGTGTGCACAAAGAGTAGTTATGGGCACTTTGATGCTTAGATCAGTTGCTAAAATTATACTTCGTTAACATACTAAAGATCACATCAGTAGAAAAAGTACCTTTTGCTTTACACATACTGCAGTTTGAGAAGCCCTTGATTATAAATGCTCATTTTTAGTCCCCTGATTACCTTTTACCAGAGATGTACACAGCAGGGGTATGCCTTGTACGGTATTACTCGTGGATTAATGCAGAATCAGTTGGCAGGCGATGGTGTGGCTGTATCACATCCCATTTCACGGCTACATAAAGGATCAAGCGCACATTAGCCACTACTTTCCTGCTTAATCAACTTACAGACCAAACGTTATTTTCCCATATGACATAATAAAATGTTTGCTTTCAAATGCTTGTTAAAGTATTTATGCCCACGTGTCATGTGACCTCTCAAAATATCTCTGCTCCCTCCTTCATATTTTATGCCTCTTGCCTAATTTAAAGGAAAAGAATTAGAGCATAAAATTACTTAGCCCTTTTCGGAGGCGGAGCAGCGGACACACACACACGACAGGGAGCATGATCCGGTTGGTTGTGCCAACAAAAGACACATTTCCATTTATCGTTGATGTTTCTATGTCCAAATCAAAGGCTTGGTAACTTCACAGACGCCCTGCTGTGTTTTGGCCCAACGTGGCTCTACATTTGCAGTCTGCATCAAGATATTTAGAAGAAAGCAGCCCCTGGTATCAAAAGCATAACGTATTGTGTCGCATTGGAAGCCAGCTCAAGGTTTTAAAATGACAATTTGATATGCATGTCGAAACAGGATTTCAGCAAAAAGATTAAAGAATTTAAATAGCTCTGCTGGAAGAACGTATACTGTACATGTACATTTGAATTCTGGTAGCATGTCTATAAAGTCAGTTATGCAGCTGTAGTTGTATCGCAGCCGTTTTTTATTTTTTATTTTTTCATTGGCGAAAAAGTAGCAAATAAAGAATCGTCAAGGTAAACAAATACAGACATACATACACAAAAACTCACATACAGCACAAACATTAGGCAGGCGCTATTTCTGGGTTAATACTCCATGAAACGACTATACATTTGCCATCATTTTTCAGATTTATACCATGTTTGATAGAATGAAGTGTCCAGTATGCTCAAGTGCTTTACCTTCACATAAAGCACACTCCAGTCTATCTTTGAGTACTGCATACAAGCATTCCTGTATTATATGTAGAGGGCGGGAATTCAACTTTCATCCTGTTGCAATGAGGCGCAGAGGGACGATCTGAAGGTTGATTCATGCACATGGCCACGCCCACTGGTCTTCATGCGCACTGCTTTACTCCACTAATCTGCAAACCATGTCAGACCTATATACCAATGACAAACGATGCATTAGCTCCCTGTATGTCCCGGGCCGTATCTCCATGTCCCTTCTTTAATCTGCGATATGAGACACGCCTGTGAAACACGTAGATATTTGTTTCTGAGCTTAATATGCAAAACATTCAGGGACACCAAGTTTTGCTAAGTACTAGATCTTGTATCCTAACAACATCTAGTACTGGACCTGGACTGAGTATTTCCATTTCTACATTTATCGGTTATTAAGAACATCTCAGTAATATTCTATTTTTCCACAATGGTTTCGGACAAATTGTGAAAAAGGTTTACATGCACACCAAAAATCTGTTAATTATCTGATTCCCGGAGTTATCAAATTATTGAAATGTCATTTGATTTCTTGTTCACACCTGTGCAAGTTTTTGACGAGGATAATTATGCAAAAAAAGATCAAACTAATGTGGAAAAAGGAAAAAAAAAAAGAAAGAAAATATTACAGATTGAAAAGTTATTTTAGAATTGGGCTTTGTCTTCGTAATAAAACACTTACTTAAAAATATTTCTGATTGATTGGCACGTGTCACCAGGTGTTTATGAATTTAAATGTACTCGATTGCTTTTATTAAGACATAATATGCAGTTAATAAAATGCAAAGACGTGGAATAATGATGACAGATACAAAGTTATATTGGTCTTATCGTTCCTCAGACAAACACTGCTCTTCTGTGTACTTTAGGGCACTTGTACATGGTAAGATATGTTAAGATATGGAGCAAAACACTGACCCCAACAGTGCAGTGCTTGGTCTCCAGAGGTTATGTAGCCCGATCTCAGTGCACTATAGCAGGATGTAAAACATGCATGAGTAGCTCCACCATCAGGGGGCGTGTTTAGAGTCTCTCTCCTCTTCTCTTATATAACACTAATATGAATGCCTCACCAGGGTCTACCCGTGTCATCTTTGGCCAAACCACTCCAGCATCTACACTCTGCAGAGATTTTTCTATTCAGCCGCTAACGTCAAGAAATCGACTTTGTGCTGTTATTATTTTATTAGTGATTTTTACATAAATCAAAATAAACACATTTGGATGTGAAAAGGGAAAGCAGAGCCGTTCTTACAGCAGATGCACATATTAGTGCTCATTGCTCAGTCAGTCATTTCAAATGTAGAAAATCCATTAAGCATGCATCATTGGTTTTAAGCTGCATTTGCATTGTGTGTGGATGAGGGAGAACCGTGTTACTGTGGTAAACAAACTCCTCTATTTATTTTCAGGCTTTTTTTTAAACATCTTGAAAAGTGGCATTTTAATAGTAAGATTTGTCTTTGCTAAACAATTGATTACCGTGTTCAATTCCAGGCACAGTTAAAATAAATTAGTATGAAAATAAGCACTTTTTGCAAAAATTCTGATGTGCAAGGTCGTCCCCAAACATCTTGATACGCACTGATTATAGGCTGTTGTATTATTAATAAAATGGTCACAGTCTGGCAGCTGCACTCAGCCGCAGAATGTGCTGTCACGGGGTACATCACTGTACAATAGGTTACAAAAGCACCAAATATATTCAAATATATATTCAAATGTATTCCAGAACAAAAAGAAAATTAAAATTTTACAGCATTTTTCATTATAATTCCTCTGTGTTGGAGAATGTAATTTGAATATTTTGAAATAATTTCGTGCCCACCATACCTTATTCTCTCGTTTTTGGCTTTTGGATTGTCGTAGCAAAGGATTTGCTTCGAAACATCCACTGAATTGAATATCAATGGAGGCACACAGTAGATATACCAGATGCCCTCCCTCAAGCAACTTTCTTCATTGGCACAGTGACTGCATGTTTAGGTCAATGTCTTAAAACACATGATGCAAATGCCCTGGATCTTCATATTTATTAAATGCAAAAACGCAAAAATCCATATTTTTAGTAATGGACATGCTGCAGTATGTCCATTAGGAAAGGCAGGGGCACTTGGAACTGGGGTTATTCTCAGGTCAAGTAAACATTACAATCATTTCATAGCATCATTTTCGGAGTGGAAAACATTGGAAAGTGTGCAGCGTTCTTCAGCTTGTTCAGAATAAATTGGTTGGATCTTTGCATTTGTTCAGTTACCACTTTGTTCTTAGCCTAGACTTTTTGTATGTTTGCAAATCTTCAGTTCTTCAGGAAAATAGTACATATCATTTTGAGCCTCCCTTGCCTCTGTTTAAATCCCTCATAACAACTGTGTTTCCTGCTTCTTGTGATTACATGAATAAAACAGCACATATTCTCAAAGGTCTATGTTCTTTATAAAACAGACTCAAGTCCTTTACAAAGAGTTCAGTAAATTCAGCTGTTGCATTCTCCGCTGCTAATTGGTGTCGACCATAATTACTATATGTTGCAATGTGTGTTGCTTCATGGTTTGATAAACGTTTTTCTCTCCACACTGGCTCATCTGGTTTACTTTGTGTGTTGCTAGGGCGGATGCACAGAACTGGTTGCTCCCTTCACCAGAGGGAGAGGACGTCCCGGGGGAGCATTGGCGACAGACGTGATTATTACCCATCTGTTCAATTAACTGTCATCGTTCTCCATAAATGAACAAAAAGGAAAACAAAATAGAGAGTGTGGAGATGCAGCCAAAAAAAAATTATATAGGGTGCAACTAGCCCTGGTTTGGTCTTTATTTTAGCCCAGTTTAGCCCTGATGTAGACTTGGTTTTGTCCCTTATTTTAGCCCAGTTTAGCCCTGATGTAGACTTGGTTTGGTCCTTATTTTAGCCCAGTTTAGCCCTGATGTAGACTTGGTTTGGTCCTTGTTTGAGCCCAGTTTAGCCCTGATGTAGACTTGGTTTGGTCCTTATTTTAGCCCAGTTTAGCCCTGATGTAGACTTGGTTTGGTCCTTGTTTGAGCCCAGTTTAGCCCTGATGTAGACTTGGTTTGGTCCTATTCTATAATTACGATTTAATCTTCTGTAGTGTTCTTTATTTCTTATTTTTTCTTCTGTAGTGTTCTTTATTTCTTATTTTTTCTTCTGTAGTGTTCTTTATTTCTTATATTTTCTTTTGTAGTGTTCTTTATTTCTTATATTTTCTTCTGTAGTGTTCTTTATTTCTTATATTTTCTTCTGTAGTGTTCTTTATTTCTTATTTTTTCTAAACCACAAAGTCTGTCTGTTTAATATATTTGTTCAATCATCCCAAGGCCTTGTGAATTTAAAAGAGATTTGAAAACAGACTTATGAAATGCATAAAAAAGGGATTTCTCTCATTTCCTTCAAGAACTTCAGAAAACGGCATAGTCTTATATCAATATATATCGTCAGACAAGTGATAAGGATAATGAGCTTTTGGAATTCAAAGAAATCCCATTATTGTCCATGTTACAGATGTTTAAGTCGTACTATCTGACCTACCTTCCTCACTTCACTTCCTTCAGTCTTTGCACACTAAGCACATCAGGCTGATTAAAGGGCTTCTCCCGGGGCTAAGCTGGTTTTATGCCTGGGTCCAGTCTTATCTCACTATAAGCACAGCCCATGTGGTTCAGGGGCCAAAGCGATAGTGAAGCCCGTGCATGCCAAAGCGCTCTATAGTTCAGACAGCAGCTCATCACCTTCAGTTCCCTCGGTACAAACACAGCAGTGCTAAAAAGTATGAGATAAATGCGTTAAGAACTACATAAGGTTAAAATGCAACTCAGCATTTGTATGTTGTGGAAATTCAGTCTGAAATCTAAAGTCCAGACAAATCACTGCACGTTTGGAAGTCGGTGAAATTATTTTTAGTAAGTAAGTATTTTATTTGGTCATTACATTCAAAATCAAACATTGTTTAACTCATATAAGGTTGTACATAACATCTCATCACCGAAAGGGTTTAGGCTGAAGTAAAATAATGCCTAATATTTAATAATCACGCACAAGAATTCCAAGAAAAAGCAGCATCAGTTCTACAAATATGACTCAATATATTAAGAAAAGAAAAACTACAAACTACACACCACGGCAGTTCACATGAATCACTCCTGAGTCCTGTAATTTTCAAAAAGTAATGTTTTATACCTGTTATTAAATGTTTCTATTGTGTAGGAGCTTTTTCATTTATCAAGGTCGTTCCACACACAAACCCCTCGAACAGAAATACAGCAATGTTTTTTACTGGTTCTAGTCTTACTTTTTTTAAATATACCTATTCGTCTAAGACAGGGGTGTCCAAACTATGGCCCAGGGGCTAAACATGGCCCTCAGACCAATTTTTATTGGCCCTCAGGCTTTCATTTGAACTGGTCCAATTGATCATAATCAGTACTTTTTAAGGCAAATTTGAGAAATTCAACCAATATAACCTAAATAACATCACACTGCATTGTCATACAGACCTAATAATAATTAAAACTGCAAGCAGTGATAAAGGCCCTTGCGACCGCGAGGTATATGCCACCATGGAGTTCTTGCCTCTTGTTCCCGCGTACATTGCCCCTCCCCCCAAAATCAGCGACTGAGTAATACTACTGCATTCATTCCAATGAGAGCATTTCTGAAAGTCTATGACAAAGTAATTTTTTTCATCCCAGTTAACAAAAAAAACCCATGTATTTCAATGAGAAATGTCAGACGTTGCCATGGCAACGCACTTTTAAATGGAGCTATGTTCTCATTGGATTTTTTGTATGGGAATGTCAAAATGTATATTACTGCCGGTTTACAGGGCACAGCATGTTTGAGTTAAGTGCAAGTAAATATGAAACGCCATTTTTGTTTGCATGTTGGCCACACCCACATTTTATGACGTAGCAAAATCCAAAGAGTAATCAATAATCCCACATGGGTCTAGTTCATTTTGACCAATTTGCAAGTCTCTTGAATGAAAATCCACGGCGTAAAAAATTCAATTCAATGTGAGAGTGAAAATTGTGAAAAAATGGGGTTCCGCCCACAATGGCCGACTTCCTGTAGGGTTTAGGGTGGGGTCATAATATACATTTTTGCTTGTCTTGACATGTTCTATGTTTGTACCAAATTCTATTTGTCTACAGTGAAAAAGGTCTCTCATTGCCGTAATGTATTTTGACTTTTGAGGTGGCGCTATCGAGTCGTTTTGAAGCATACATTTTTTAGCATTTGAAAATTCAAAATTTTTCACCATTCTTGAATTTCAGATCATAGCTGGATTAGTGTAGAGCATCTATTTAGTCCACATCAAAGACCGGCACTCTGAACCCTATTAATTTCAATGACATATTTATTATGTTACCACGGTAACATAATAAATGGTTGCACGGTGGTTGCAAATAGAGGTATGTTCTCATTAACTTTTTTCTTCAGTATGTCAGTAGGGATGTTCATGCCAAATTTCAAATGGTTTTGACAAAATCATTTTTTTGGGTCTCATTCAAAAATTCAAGGGGGCGCTGTGGAGCAATCTAATGTCTGACCTATGTAAATTGTATATCATTACATTCAGATCAACATTTTTAACAAAATGTACATTAATACTGGGAAATAGGACACTGCGAGTTTGAGTGACGCACAATTTAAAACTTAAAAAATAGCTTTTTTATTTACAGGCCACATCCACATTTTTTGATGTAGAAAATTCCAAATGAGTTGCCTACAATCCCACATGGGTCTAGTTAATTTTGTCCACTTTGCAAGTTTCTTGAATTAAAATTCACAGTGTAAAAAAATTAAAATGTGAGGTGTGAAATTGTGAAAAAATGGGGTTCCGCCCACAATGGCCGACTTCCTGTAGGAGTGGAGTCATAATATATTTTTTTACTTGTCTTGACATGTTCTATGTTTGTACCAAATTTCATTTGTCTATGATGAAAAAGGTCTCTCATTGCCGTAATGTATTTCAAATTTTGAGGTAGCGCTATTGAGTCATTTTGAAACATTAATTATTTTGAACATCAAAAATAAAATATACCTACCAAAATAATAAATAATAATAATGGAAACGCATTTTCCACCCATTATTTTTCTCCTAAACCATAACAGCTACAGTCATGTGACTTTCTCACATTTTGCCCCATCACAAATAAGGCCCCTGTGAATTTTTTCTGAAGTCCACGACAAATCGACGAATTTTTGAAAATGAAATTTGAAGAGGGCGCTAGAGAGTCATTTTGTGAGAGAGTGCCTTGATTTGCATATGATTGCGTTCAGCTCACAAATGTGCATAAACGCTGTATTAGCGTTTTCCCAACAAAAAATGTGTGAAAGAGAAATGTGTTATTGAAATATTCCAAAAATTGCAAGTTTGTTGAAAATTCACCCTGACCACACCCAAAGTCATAATCAAATAATTGATAATCTTTAATCACACAAGGGATTAGTGGGATTTGGCCAAATTTGAAGTGTTTGTGATGAAAACTGTGCGAGGAAATGTCCTGAATGTGAGGGTGTGCACTTTTGTCGTTCCCGGGTTTGATCCAATATGGCCGACTTCCTGTACATTTTAGGGCGGGGCCATAATATAATTTTTGTCATGTCCCAACATGTTCTATTTTTTTATGTGAGTTTCAGATTTTTACGTAGACTTTTTTCCGAGTTGGGCTCCCATTGGCCCCATGAAAATCAAAGTTTGAGGTGGCGCTACCGAGTCGTCTTTCGTTATTTTTTATCGTGGTCTTTTGTGACAATTAGAGCTCGTCGAGTTCTAATTTTTGACACCACTCACTGGCATGTCGGGGCGTGTTTACTACTTGATTTTTGCCATTTTCCACGCTCCGGACGCGGTTTTAATGAGTCCCTCGCCGGGACGGAGTCCCAGGCTCGGGCCTGATAATATTTCAAGCCTTATTTAAAGTATGTAAAATGCACCATCTGAATTATCCACTGTATTAAACACTGGTCCGTGGCCGTCTGTGTCAAATATTTTTCAAAATATTGCCCCCGGTGAAAAGAGTTTGGGCGCCCCTGGTTTAAGATGATATAAATTATCGAATTGCAATTTTTACAATAGAATAAATGCTCAAACTAACATGATCCACCTTTTTATTTAATACTGGTATTTGTACTCCAGCACAAATTTGTCGTGTGCGTGTAACATATATCATATATCACATATCTTTCCCTGCATGTTCCACAGCATGACATTAAACTTACATTTTGCATTTATTCAACTTCAGATGTTTTTCTTGCTGAAGATTAACTTGAATTCTTTGCATGTTTAGAGCCATTTCTCTACAGATCTGACTTGTCTGCGTTATGATTACGTTTAATGCCACACTGTGAGAAGTCAAGTCAATGCAGTAACATCTCCATGGAGACGGCAGACCTTTCAACAGTAAAGTTACGAAGTGCATCTTTAAAAAGCACATACAAATATCAATATAGTCGTACTGTTTTAGCCACAAACAATGCCATCATTTGTGCTAAGACATGGACGACAAATACATTTAAAACCAGGACAATCCCTTTAATTTGCGCTGTCTCGAAATGAAAACCCCTCTATTGTCCATTATTGCCATTTTCATTAATAAATGATTGGCTCCAAATGTTAGTGCGACTTCAAGGGCGAGCTGCAGTGTCCTCGAGGGCCGAGCTAAAACACTGTCAGGTCAGCTCAACATCAAACGGAGCCTCAGTCCATCAGCAGCTGCCAGTCCTGCACAGGCTGTTGTTTGGACGCGTCTCCATGGCAACAGCACATATATCCGCTAAATATTTGATGAGCACTTTAGTTCAGGAGGGCTTGCGTTGTGGTCATTTGGATACACATGTTTTATTTATGTAAATCGTAGTCAATAGATGCAGTAAATCACTAATAACACATTTTCTCTTCGTATTTTTCACCTTTTTGAATTCGTTTATGAAAAAAGCGTTCAGAAATTCAAACTGAACTTGCTATGTGCCACTCTAGTGACTTGATAAAAGGTGAGAATATGCATCAGAAAGAGCTTCCTGCAACAAAATCTGAAGAGTCACACTCATAAGTAACGTCTCTGATAGTTCTTCAAAGGTCTCACTGCGCTTCTTCTACTACTTTTTAATAACACGGGAAGAACTCGGCCCCTGAAGAGCTCTAGTGCGGATGGCGGTTCAAATCCCACTCTCGACACATAGATCATCGGTCGAGTGGTCAGATCCACTGGCCCACAGGGTGTTTGTGCGATTCCAGCTCCCACAGATTAATGCTGTTGTTGTGTTCTTGGACATGACAAGAACGAGACATTTAACCCACCTCATCCCCAGTGTCTGCGTACACCGGTGTGTGAATGTGCGTGTGAATGGATGAGCGGTTCCTTGAGGGTCTTGAACGTGGTAAAGCGCTCTATAATTTACCAATAATGGCGTTGTTCACATGCAAATCTGATTATAACCTGATTTCGGGACTTTATTATCAGAAAGTAATCAGATGATCTGTTGTGTGCATGTCATTTTACTAAAAAAAATCTAATATTAATCTGATTTTGAGAGCACATGTAACCGCAGCCACTGTACTTTTCAAGAATGTGATTTTTAAGTTGTGCGTGTTCCAGTTCAAAGATGCTACGTGTGACCAGCTGTTATGTGGGGGGTGCACAGTGCTGAGTTGGTGTCTCTTCTTTCTTTCACCAAAAAGGTTATACGTTTTCTCCAGAGACTCTGACTTCGTACTCACCCTGCCAAGATGCATGTTTTTGCTGAAAAGTAGTACAGTTTATCTAAATGGTCCCATCCAAAAGATTGACTCAGTTAATATCAATTACATTAACATATTACAATGAAAACATCTTAAAACGACTCTTCCAAGATGCATGTGTTGTTATGTCTTACCATTTACCCATTGTTTATTATTTATTTATTTTTTTAAAAAATTTTTTATTCGAGTATTGATCTCAACTGCAGCTATACAGGTTACAGTTACATAATAATAAAAAAATAAATAAATAAAATAAAAATAAATAAATAAAAAACATTATAATAATAAATAAATACACAATAAAGACAAAATAAATAAAAATAAGCATATAGGAAAAAATACAACGTAATATTATTATTATTATTATTATTATTATTATTATAAGAAGAAGAAATACGCAATAAAGACAAAATAAATAAAAATAAGCATATAGAAAAAATACAATGTAATGATGATGATAATAATAATAATAATAATAATAATAATAATAATAATAATAATAATAATAATAATAATAATATTACATTGTATTTTAAAAAGTAAAATAATTAAATGAATCCTGTCCAGGTTTGCATTCCTTCCATACAGTAGTTGCAGATTTCCTCCATCAAAAGAACTCAAACACATATTGAGCATACACATATTGTTTGTCTTTCGTGAATATACAGTTTGACAGAAGCATCCACATGACACAAAAACAGATACATAATATATTCAGATCTTGATTGTGGTCAGTAAGTTGAACCGGCAGGAAATGTTTTTGGCTTTTCCTCCATGCATTCGAGCAGTAGAAAGCTCCAGCTGAAGTATTTCTTGTTAGGATAAATACCATATCACACATTTACCCATCGTTTAAGTTATGCACGCTCATACAAAGAGATATTATAATGGCACCTGGTATTTGGAGTAGACTTTCTAATTAATTTTCTTGTATTGTGCTTACGGATCGGCAACAATCACGAACCCCATATAGACCTGCTAACTATCGTAAATCTCACCTTGTCTGAGCTTTAACCTTGGCTATCGTGTGCCAGGCGGGGTGGACAGCTATAAGAAAGGACAGAATGTGAGGACTGGGAGGTCTGTGTGGGTGGTTGTGCCAGTACATATTATACCATTATACTGCTGAGCCTCGTACTAATTGGCTCCTTGGGAACTACCAGCAGGCGGCATGGGGTCCCTGGAGACCTGTAGTTATTTGGGAATGAAGGTAAGAGCACGGGCGTGGCGCAGACCCCGGACTATTTCCACATCTTCAAACAAAGGTGTCTTTACAATTTGGTGACAATTTGCTGTGGTATTATAAGGGCGTTTTGCTAAAGCGGCGAACGGTAACAGAAGAAAACGACTGCGGAAGTGATGGGGTTAAGTCAGATGAGATGGTTCTATTCAAGGTTCTTCATTTGTCATTCAAATATGTAAAAATAACATGACAGAAAAAGCTCTTCCTCAAGGCCTTGACTATTCTAAGTACTAGAATAATCAAAGGTACTGTATAATTAGCTCCTCGCAATGTGTTTTTTTTCTCTTTTTTTGCTGTGAAAGGCTATGTAGTTGTGATTCAAATCTTTCTCTAATCAATTACAAAATGGCTGTGATTTTTCATATCGACTGATCACAATTTGTGGTTTGGTTTTGTAGTTTTGTGTTAATAATAGTAATAAGTTCAGTTGTAAATACAGACTTATAATTATCGTCATTTATCACCAAAAATGCCATTAATTTTTCTAAACCAGATGATTTTAGTGTCGATTAAACAAACCCATAATGTGGTGATGGAGTAGAGGTGCTGTTCTATTGCTGGATTCTGAGCGCTGAGAAAGAAGACTTCGGTTTGCAGCAGCTGAAGTGTGAACATGGTCCTTATGTCAACGTGAGGAGGAAGAGGAGGAACAGGAGGAGAAAGGAGGTTGCTGCTTCGTATGATTTCAAAACAAGTGTGAAGGTTTGGCCGTGTGATACTGACTAACGCAAATAAATGGATTTTAAAAACATATTGACGTATTTGTAGCCCATCAAATTGATTTAGATTATAAGGATTCATATGGGACAACAGCAAAAAGGAGAAGTTACTGAGAGAGTAAGGTGAATATTTGGTATTTTTTGGTATCTTCAGTTGTCTCTTGCTATATCGCGGTTCACCTTTCGCGGTTTTGCTGTTGGAAATGTTGGATCGCAGTGTGACTCTGAAGTGCTGTATGTTTGCGATTTGTTTTCTCCCCGACAAAACCCACAATGTCGATGAAACGTTTGAACTTTGAGAGTGTTTAAACAAGAGAGAAAGGTGAGAAAATGTTAACGCCTGTGTGAGAAAAGTGTATAAAGTGTGTGGTGAGGGGTTTTACAGCAAGAAACATATAGAATAATTGTAAAAAAATAAAGCTGATACTTCGCGGATTTCAACCGAGGGACCACTGTATACAAAAAGATTACATTCAGCGGTCACAAGTTTAATCTTTCAACATTATTTCTTAGTACTTTTTCAGCTTAAATAGTTTTTGCATGAATTCCCGTGCAAGTGTTTTCTTAGGAGTGCAATTTGATTCACATACAAAGAGATACATAATCATTTTGAGAGCTTTGTCCACGTACTCCTTTTAGTCTACCAAGGATTTCTTTAGTGGACTACAGCCCTGTCGCATACTTGAACAAATATCACTTGCTCTTGTTTGAAAGGCTACTTTCTGTTCATTTTCTTTGATCAATTTTTGATCGAATTTGGCATTCCTAGAAGTACAAGTTTTGATTTCGTAGAAGACATTTTGTACATTTCAGCCGCGTAATTGTGGGCATTAATGAGAGCACTTGATATTAACGTGAGTGGTATCTTTTCTTAGTATAAAAGAGGCACCTACACTATTTATATATATGGTTACAGAATCATTGTGTTTAGAATATCTGGAAAAAAAACAAAAAAAACTGAATGAATAGATTTGCTCGCCCAAGGAAATAAAGTGACATTCAAAATCCTTAAAATATATAGAGTTATTTCCCTGAACTGCCATTCCAACCTTCACCTTGTCAGTATATAACAGCTTTTTGCCTACAGTAAAAACTCGTATTCAACAGCCCACAGAGGAAATACTGTTTATCCATCTGACCCTTAAGCCCTAGCACTTTCCCCAGCCCATTTCTCTATCTACAGATCCAGGATACTATGAGTCAGAATTCTTCCCCCCCCCTCCTCTCCATTGTTCCGTAAGCTTTTCGGTTTGATCAGCAAATGCGTACACACTGCACAAACAACCTGTAATCAATTTCTCCATCCCGAGGTCTTATCGGCCGCGGCAGATTTTGCATTTTTTTTATTTATTTCCCTTATCGCCGTCTTCTCAAACGTTGCTTGGAAGAAGAAGAAAAGAAATCAACACTTTTTTTCATAACAACTTCATAAGACAGGTTGTTACCAGGAGGTGCGAGCTGATAACCCCCTTGGCATGCTCGTGGGTATAATTCAAGCTCCTACCAGCAGCATTAAAGATAGACCTAGCATAGTGTTAGCGGTATCAAATGGAGAGCGTGAGACCGACATGGCTGGATCACTTTTTCCTGTGGATTTATTAATCTTAAGGCTGTTGACTGTTTCCATTTTTTCTTTTTTTTCTTTTTTTGACAGACTCATACTCCCGTGGTTCACTTGATCTCCAAATCTGATTGCACCTTATCGGCCAAAACAGACGGTGCTGAGCTATGGAAGTTCGCGCAGCACGCCGAGAAGATCAGCTTGTTGTTCGATAGGAAGCATTAGACACATCATTACTGCAGACCCATTGGCGCTGATGGCGGCGACTGCTACTTTACGCTATACCCCCCAGCGTCGGGCTAAATGTCTAATTGAAAGGCAGACGTTTCCTGAGCATTATGCATTAAAACGGATTGATTTTGGGGTTTGATGTAGTGGCGCCCGCTGTGATAATAGCAAAATAAACACAATGGATTAAAGTACTTTTGCGTTTGAGCCGGCGCTTTTAGGCTGTCAGACTTTACGCCAAATAGTTCAGGGAGCTGTTAGCGCAAACACTAATCAAAACTACACTTACTGGCCACTTTATTATGTATAGTCTAGATAGAAATGTGGGCTTGTGGGTAATATTTCACGCTGGAGGCCATGTAGTACAATGTAGTTTTGTGTTCAGAGGAAATATCTGCAGTGGTTTGAACCTTGGACCATTTTCGTTACTATTACTGTGTTTTCTCGTAGGTATAAAAGAAGAATTGTAATTTTTGTTCCCTTTGTTGATACGGCAACGCTGTAAGAAAAAAATTACATTGGACAAGATGGTTCAACAAGTGGTTATTCAAAGTTACCAAATATATTTTATTCTTCGCTTTTTGATAAGAAAAATGAAGAAGAATATTGAGGGGAAATGGCACGGAGAGTGACGTGGTTTGTTGTTGTTGTTGTTGTTGCAAAAGGAAAGAGGCTGAATATTTTCTTTATATATTCTGACCCGTCTTTGCACTACAAGAGTATTTACTAAAATGAATGATAAAATAGCCATGGACGTGGAAAAAATACAACCGAAACTGATTAATATGAGAAGGCTTGTCACGATAACACATTGTCGAAGGAAATATAGATGATAAATGACAATATTGAAACTAAACAATAAAGCAGAATTATCCTCAAAAAGTATATTAAATGCACAATATTGTTAAAAATATGAGCTTCAATAAATAAATAACAGAATGCCATACTTATGAAGGTAGTTTGTCTCTATAATGAGTCCTAGAAGTTCATAATTCAAACTTCTACGGCTCAAATCTCATCGTAGAAGAGAAAAATAACCAAAATTTCCTCACAAGTACAAGACAGTTGAAAAAAAATCATAACTCTATTGTTTCTAAATATTTTTCTTGTATTTTTACAGAGCATTTAGAATGACCCTTCCCACATTAATCTGAGCAAATACAGCACAGAGGAACGAACCCTCATTGTACAGTGGTACTTTGAGTCACATGGGTCAAATTTAGTTACTGTCAACATTTTAACACCAGAGATGCCCCGAGTGTAAATGCCATTAAAGGAATAATAAGTGGTTTTCAAAGACAAGGGGCAGTATGTGATCTCCACAGACCTGACTAGTCCCGAGTTCTTCCTGTGGGGCGATCTTAAAGAAAAGGTGTTTGTGAATAAACCTCAGACAATAAACGACTTAAAGCGTAATATCGAGGATCAAATAAGAGCCGCAAGCCCGGAAATGCTTTAAATGTGACGCAAAGTTTGTTGGATCGGGCTTTACAGTGTGACAAGTCGGTCATTTTTACTTCCCCTAGTTTGAGTAGTGATAAGTTCAAGTGTTAGTGAACAATTATAACCGTATATATTGCCAAAAATCTCGGAAGGTTCAGTTTACCTACTGCTCAAATTTGGTGAGTATAACTTAAGTGTCAGTGACTTTTGGGCAAAGAAAAAGTATCAGCAAATAAATATTGACCCTCAAAAATGATTGCCCCATCTGTCATGTAATGAACAGTAAGTCGATATAGTATTTATTGTGTCAGGCCTAAATGTGAGGAGAAAAATTATATACACTATTTCCTTCTTTACCATAGATAGATTGAACTAAACTGTACTGTTTCCATCATGCATTTACACAGTACGAAGTTAAATGAAGCTCTGTATTCAACCCTCTACAGCTCACATCTTATTGTAGCATAGCAAAGTAACAAAAAGTTCCCCAATAGTATAAAGAAAAAGTATGCATCATAAATATTGACCCTCTAAATTCCTATCCGCCGCAGTCCAAATAGAAAGTGAGCATGGGCGAACTTCCGGCACCATTGACTCTGGCTCCAATTCACTTTACTTTAGAAAATTGTCGCCCCTCTCTCTGTAACCGCTGCAGTGAGCCTCGTCATTTTGGGTCTTAAAATGTTCGTATTAACCCGCTCTACATAGCCCTGGTGTTTTTTATTTCGCTATTGTGAATATAAAGTTATTTATTCAACCATCTACAGCTCAAATCTTATCGTAGCGTAGAAAAATAACAAATACATCCCTGATAGTTTAAAGAAAAAGTACGTAACACAAATATTGAACCCTAAAAATGATTGTTCCATGTATCATTTATTGAACTATGACTTGATGATCGTAACAGTGCATTAAAAAGTCCAACCGAAAACGTCCAAAAGCGTCCATCCAGCGCCTTACCTCATGTCTCTTTTATAATCTTTCCTATAATGGGCCTGACCGTCGCCTGCGGCTCGTATTTATTCGAGCAGTCTGAGTCATTTAGTCCTGTGTGCACCTCCAGATTGGTCCCTGTGATGAGCCCTGTGTCACTGCCCACCCATTTGCTGATAGCCCACTGGTCACTCCGCGCCTCTGTCATTTTCTCTCTGCAGGCCTTTGAAGCCCAAGACTCAAATTAAAGATCTGCAGATAGAATCCATTCCTTTACTGCTCGCGGCTCCGTCTTTTCTTTGCATCTAACTCAGCGTTTTATACCTTATGCGGCGGTAACGTCTCCGCACTGTACCTCCCCAAATGATATGCTCGTGTATTTTATGTCTGTTAAAGGATACTTGAAAAGCTAACTGACCTTTAGTGTGTAATGTAAAAGGTTCCACTGCAAATGACTTTATTGCGCTAAAAGTATTAAAACTGGTGGAACAATGGGCGCGATAAAGACCGTGTGTTATAAGTAAAACGTTGGATTTAATAATAATGTCTTGCGGCTGCATATATTAACCGCCTTCATATCTAATGCTAGCCAGGCTAATGGAGAAAATGAAGGTATCCCAGTGTTATTTCAGCTGTAACGTACATGATATTTTTCCTAATAACATAATTGCGTTCGCTTCTGTTTGCTCTACGGCGTCGCTTTCCGTTTGAATGTTCACGGACACAATCCAGACCAGCCAGAGCGACAAAACGCAATGACAAAACTTTACAAAAACGCATGGATCGGGAACCGTTTTCCCGCGATCCACGATTCCAGAGGTCGTGCTTCACAGGCAGATTAACCGATCAGAGAGAACAAACGTGACGGTTTAAGAAAAAGTTAGCGGCTGTGGTCTGACCGTGCGGTCCGATTTCAAACCGTTCTGGACGCAAACTGAATGTAGAAAGGAAAAGGACTCGCTGGCACATCAGACAACCGCCCAATTTCAGGTCAGTCCTCATCGGAGCTTATTTTCAATGCTCATCTCTCAAATGTGGAAGACATCTCTGGTGAAATATTCTCGCAGTATTCAGGATCAAATTTATTTTTCCGTCTGATTTACAGTTTAGTGCTGTTTTGGTGGATTCTACAGAAATCCAATCATAGTCAGTCATTTGGATTCTGTATGTTTTTTTTCTTTTTACTTCTAAAGTGCCAGGTTTGTTTTGACCCAAATGGACCATGCATGACTCAGGTGGGACTGACAGGTAATCCACGACCAATCGGACAACGTGGAGGCAGGATACAGTTCCAGATTAATGTCATTTATGTGTTTATGTAACCTTTATTTTACCAGGAAGTCCCTTAAGACACATCTAGTTTCGTGTGTGACCGGGGTATTATCAAACCCTGCAGTCCTCCGTTTGTCGCCGCTTCATTTTGACTTTAAGTTGTATTTATTTTCATAGTATCCTCGACTTATTGTATATTATTTTTTATCTATGTCTATAATCAGCTGTATAATCAATTCGTGCTAAATGTTCTTAAACTCATTTCCCAACAATAAAACTATGATTCCTTTAATGAGTTGCAGAGAGAAATTGATTGAAATGCAAACAAAAACAAAGAGATTACTGTCTTCTGCAACCAACATAAAAGTTTATTTATGGAGACTTTGTCAGACTTGCCGTTATCTGTAGAAATAAGCTCTCTCTTCTGTAAAGTTATCAGGTCTTTTTTGTGTTAGAGCAACAAACTTTGTAAAGCTGAAATGTCATTCAAATACTGTACTTTAATCAACATTTGTGCCTCCTGAGTGTAGTGATGGTAATGAGTGTAATTTGTGTGGCCCCATAGACTCTATATATGAATGGACATGGCTAAACTGTGAGCCGCTGCGTTCCAAACAGGAAGTGAGCGTGGGCGAACTTCCTGCTCCATTGATTCTGGCTCCAATTCACTTTACTTTGAAAAACTGTGTCCCCTCGCGCCGTAACTGCTGCAGTGAGCCTCATCAGTTTGATCTTAAAATGTTTGTATTAACCTGCTCTACATGATCCTGGTGTTTTTATTTCACTATTGTGTCTGTAAATCAAGATATGAACCTTAACCTCCTAGGACCTGGCGTCCACATGTGGACAACACATTTTGGGTTGTCTAGGCCACAATACATTTTTTAGAAGAAGAACAGCATACAACAGCAACAATGTAAAAATGTTCAATTTAGAATATTTTTAAGAGTTTTGAATGCTCAGAGTATTTTTTTTTTTTTTGTAAAGGCACATGTCTCCTGCTCCTGTCAGCAGCTCTTCACATGAGACACATTTTTCCAAGAGGCACAATTGTTGTTTCTCATTTTGTTTTTACTCAGGACAAATGTTGCTGTGTTCAGGGTCTTAATAAATAGTTTTTGCAAGTTATTATTCAAATGTTTATCAAAATGATTAAAACATCCACATATGAGGACTTTCATTTTACATCACTTTTCTCAGAAACTACATAATGTAAAAAGATAATTCTTAGTTTTTACACTCATCAGGTCCCAGTCAGCCCAAATAACAAAGAGAAATGAATAAAGCCATGAAAGAGGTCGGGTCTTATGAGGTTAATAACAAACCAATCAGACGCCTCCTTTCCTCGAGGTTGCTCCTGCTAGCGTTAGCAATAGCTTGATTTACAGCGTTGCTATGCGTCCACTCCCTGCTAAACCACCTGGAGGGAAGCCTTCAACAGCCTCACTCTCGATTGGCTCTTTGGTTGCTATGATACTCGCTGTCGGAATTCCTAATATGCAACTTGGCTCCAAATTCGCCGCTCTTACTGCTAGCGTCGATGAGCTTCATTTGACTAAAGCTAAACGCTGTGGGTGACGTCACACTCCCTTAGTCCTCTTCTTTGTACAGTCTATGTCTGGCCATAGACTCATTCCGTACCTTTTCATTTCCTCTTTGACAACACAGACGTCTTATTTAGCGGTAATCTACTCATTAGCAAAACAGATCAGTGTAGCACATTGGCCGCAGAGTGACCTGTCATGGGTAAACTCAATCAGGAGAATCAGATTTATCACCAGTACAAACAAAACCAACAAAAGCTTCTTATCTTCACCATTATGGAAACTAAAAGATATTATGACTCTATTTCCTTCTCAGGCTTCTCTTGAAATGAAACTTACATTAGAAACTTGAAAGGCCAATTACGCCCCTGTCAATTCTTCTTTGATCAAACATGACCAAATCATGCATATCCGCAAGAACTTTTGTAGGAAGTGGAATATCTGCTGATTTGCAAAAGATAAAAGCTAAAGAAGTCATGCAAATGGAGAAGTGGAATGAGCGGTTTGAGCGCCGGTTTATCATCGGAAAGCACCGTCCCTTTTCTCTACACTAAAACTTCCTCTTCATTTTCCTATCTTTGGATGTCACCAAGGCCGTCCCCCGTCTCTACCCTGCCACCGCTCATTTTTGTCACTTTTCAAAAAACCTGTTATGGGAAGACAAGGGGAGTGAGGCTAACACTTTAAATTGTGGTGTCATTTTTCTTGTGGCAATGCCAAGGTGATAGAAACCTACTTCTGTAAAGGACACTTCAATGTGATTTGGATGATTGTTCTGACCACTATATCCTTGTGCACAGAGATGGTGGTCGCAGTGGGTCTTTGTCATTCAAATAGGAATACGGTGTAGCAAAATGCCTTTCAGGAAATAAATCGGCTAAGTGCATATTTGTAAGAGAGCTCAGAAAAAAGATAATGCGAGTTTTTTTTTGCCATAGAAAGCTTGTTACAGAGATGGGGGAATGAATAGGGAAGCATTAGCAAATAAGGCATTTACAATTTCCCATGATTGGATAGAAAGTGAATCAACCGCGTCGTGCGATGTAACAATAATGTGTCATCCACAAATCTCAAAGGGATATTTATTCTTAAATGGGCCTATTTTTAGACAAATCAGAAAAACAAGGCGTGATTAGAAGAGCGGGAGTGATTTAAGGAGCCTTTTTAGAATAATCATTTATATTTCATTTGGTCATTCTAGGACGAGGAGGCAGAGAAGATTTTAACAAGGTGTGCGGTCAAAGTGAAGTCGCTCTCTATCTGCCGTATTGGAGACTAGAGTGGTTTGAAAATGAGCCTGTTGATGGATAGTTAAAAACCATGTAACCTACGAGTTCTGCCGTGCATGTGATCCATCTCATTATCCTGGGAGAGGAGAATTTATACTGCTGCCGCTGCAAAAGAGCCAGTGTGCTGACAAAGACAGCTATAGAAATCACACTTCCAGCTACAAATAAGAGCTGAATGAATTGGAGGGGAAGATACTTGGCAAGATTATATTATAAGAACTGAAAATAACAGCAATTATCCCATAGTATGGTAAGTGGACCAAATGTGCTAGAGTGATTGGGGTAATTTGAAAAATCTTAAATCAAGCTGAACTTGTTCATTTCTTTGCTTCATAATTTTCCTCTGTGGATTACATCTTATTTTTTAGAGTAAAGAACGACATGCCCAAGTGCGAGGGGAGATTCTTTTTGCACGTTTGCATTTACGCCAGAAAATATAGCTGAACAATCACACGGGAAGGTGCATTTAAGACGAACAGGTTTAACCTTTGTGATCAGACAAGAGTGGAATTTAATAGAAATATGATTATTCTATAACTGCCATTTAGAGGAATAAGATGATAGATACACAACTTTTTCTAGTGGAGGGCATGCCACCTGTTTGTCTAGAACCAGGAAGTACTTCACACATGTGTCCTGTGGCTCAGGTCTAGAACCAGGAAGTACTTCACACATGTGTCCTGTGGCTCAGGTCTGTGGCTCCTGTGGCTCGGAGAATAGACTTTAAAGCAGCTCAGTGTGAACAAGTCTCTCCATGGACCAGCACCAAAGAACATCTCCCACATATTAGAGCCACATGAACCATCTCACATGAGGAGGACTAAACCAGGACTAAACCAGGACTAAACCAGGACTAAACATGTACTCAACACGGACTAAACCAGGACTACACCAGGACTAAACCAGGACTACACCAGGACTAAACCAGGACTAAACCAGGACTAAACCAGGACTAAACATGGACTAAACCAGGACTACACCAGGATTAAACCAGGACTAAACCAGGACTAAACATGGACTAAACATGGACTAAACCAGGACTACACCAGGACTAAACCATCACTAAACATGGACTACACCGGGACTAAACCGAGACTAAACATGGGGAATCAGCATTTCGCTTTTCTGCGGCTAAAACTTGAAACAATCTTCCTGAAAATGTGAAAATGTGTTTAGCTGTGCATATGACTTCTGCACTCTTCTCTTTTAATGTCAATTTTATGAAGATTAATTCAGATTATTTATGTTTTGATTTCTTGTATTGAAACTTTAATCTAGTCTTTCTTATTCTGTAAAGCACCTTGAATTATTTGTGTATGAATTGTGCTGTACAAATAAACTTGCCTCCCTTTTCTCCATGGAAACACATTGCTTTGCTTGGAATGTCCCAGAGTACAGCAGGTGAGGGACCCTCCACCAGAAAAGTGACATATTTTTAAGGTTGAGGATCCTGATGTGATGCCATGATACGGACTGTTGATATTATCACTACGACGTAAGAATAAAACATATTTGTAACTCAAAAAGGCTTATTTTTTGCCATAGATCACTGAGAAAGAGGCCAGCTTTTTCAGACAAGAACAATACAATAATGTGCATTAATTACACCCTGAAAATTCTGGTTGGGTGTAAACAAAACAAAAAAGTGAATTAGCTGGAGGCTGGTTGAGTGAGTCACAGCTGGACAGTCTGGACCTTATGATGTCTGACAATTATAGTGTAATTAAACATATGGCATAATGGGCAAGTAGTAAATAATGGATTCAAGTGTGTGGCAGGGGTGTGGCATATTGTGTCTGCCAGGCCCTTGTTGACTTTGGCCCCGGTTCATGAATTATGCACACCGCAAAATTCATTATAGCAGAGGTATCTATTGCTTGTTGAATAGGCCTTTGTTATATATTTCACTCAGCAAACACAACAAAAAGTCAAAGATGGGAACGAGGCTTGTAAGAGTTATAACAATCAAATGAAAATCACAATTTGAATGGTTGCAATTAGCAGATCACAAACGCCGCAGTTGCTTACGCAGCAGAACAAATACAGATTGCGTTTTATTCCTTACAAACCTGCTAACCCTGTAGTTTAGATCTTTATGTTCTTAAATGCATGAGATTCTTGTATTAATTTAGCATTTATATTCCTATTTATGTCATATTTTATTCCGCTCTCAGTTGTAGAAAAATAAATATATAAAATGGTCCCTCGCTATATCACGGTTCACCTTTTTGTGGATTTTTTTGTGCAATTTTTCATGCTTTTTTACAGCGTATGAATGAGCATTGTGTTCTTCTTACAGTTCAGAATGTGATCAGACAAATTTACATAAATGTTGGATCGCAGTGTGACTCTGAAGTGCTGTGTGTTTGCAAGTTTTCTCCCCGACAAAACCCACGATGTCAGTGAGAATGCAGGATTTTCAGAGTAATTTTGCAAAGTAAACCCCACGATAACAAGGGAAAATTGTACTTAGATTTCTCAAATTGTCCAGCCCCAATGGTAAAATAATACTAAGTAATAATAATAATAAGAGCGCAGTGTCCTAACGTCATCAATATTTCTGTTTGAAGCGTTTTGATTTGTAAAAACTGTTTACACCACATGTGTCAAACTCAAGGCCTGTGGGCCAAATGTGGCCCGCCACGTCATTTTATGTGGCCCGTGACAAAGTAAATTAAAAGGTCTGACTGTCTTAAAATGTCAGTTGATCATTAGATACACAGTTAAACAGCCATTTTTTCATATCTATGCAAATCCATATGGAATATTTGTAACTTGAATAAGCAATAAATATAGAAATGGTTAATTAAGATTAAAACGTAGTTACATTTATCTTACAGTTAAATCTGGTCCTCTGAGAGCAACTATTTTGTTGACACTATTCATTTTTGCTAAGTTTCTGTCTTAATTTCACTGCCCCGTTTGATTCAGCGTCATTACTGCTCCTTTACTGTCGACCGCTTCTACATTCAACAACTTCTCAAGAATTTCACTTGCACATTTCAGTTCATCAGAATCATAGGTTTCCATTCCTCCTGTAACTTTCCAACCCTTGCTTCCTCTTTGCTTCTTCACTTCGCTTCTACATCACAAGCTAAAACAAATACTCATACTCATACATACTCATTAGACAGAGGTCAACATCTCTGTGCGACATCACCGACTGTTTATGTCAGAATCTTGCTCGGTTTATTCTCCTGTTGCAAGGTCAATAAAACAACGTGACTCATCTCTAAAACAGTATCAGCTTTTAATGCGTATACGGTCATAACGCAGTGACCCCTATAGTGTTAAATGAATCAGGTCACCGTGCACTAACCACACATTACTGCATGATTCTGTGGGTCGATAAACACGCTAACGCACGACCACTGAGTTCTTTCTATACAGTTTTGTCCTGGAGATGTTGCGTTTGTCTGTATTTTTCCAGCTCGTAAAGAAAAACAGGTTATATGAAGTTGTTCTGTCATTATTTAACAGCTGAACCGCCATTACTGCGTCTTTTTAAATAATATCGACTGGCACGAGTTGTCAAATTCTCCTTGTGCGTCAAAGATACTGACAGTGAAATGGGCGAGAGTGGAAGCGTTAATGATATCATGGCTAAATTAATGAAATAGCGATTTTGAAGACTGAACGTTATGACGGTGGAAGAAACTACACAGAAGCAATCATCATTAACTCCAAAGGTTAGAATTACACTATCATGACGGATGGTTAAAGTCTAACATTAACAGCCACCTCATACATTTTTGAATAGGTGAGACATTTTGGAGTCATTTGGTTTTATTCGTTTTTAATATAATATTTAAATGTGTTTTTGTCTTTTTGATCTTTGAAGCTTGTATCAGCGTCAACTGGCTCAAACCTCATTCTGTTTTTTGCGTTATTTATACTTCTAACTTATGTTTATTTCTAATAGAAGAGATAATTAAGTTTGCATTTCCATAGAATGTGATTAACACTCAAAAACAACAATTACCATGTTCTGCTACATCTCAAACTCAGTTATTTATGAGTAGAGCAGAAAGTTGCACATGATTAATTTGTATCTCACTGGAATTTGTACATTTGTTTGAAAGTGCTAATTGAGTTTTCTTTTCTTAACAATAATAATAATGTAGACAGTGAAATCTTTGTGCCAGTTCTAAGTCTGCATAAATAAATACCGTTACTCAGTTGTTGCTTTTTTAACATAATCTGGGTGTCTGTGCCTCATCCGTGACCCTGCTTCACTCACATTTAACATTTGTATTGGAGCTCATGGAAGTGTTTACTGCAGGTCGCCACAAACTGACAGTTGTCATGGGAAATAAATCAAAGTTTGGTGATGACACATTTTGGAGAAGTCCTAGATGACGCTCACGCCCTGTGTCACACGATTTATGACCCAGAGCTAATGAGGTTGTTTTTAAGTCTGTGGGATCTATCTGCTCATGTTTATGGCCATGGATTATGTCCAAGTCAGGAAAGGAAATTAATGTTGATACAATGCTGCATTATGATCTAGAATTCCAGTGCTTTCAAAAGGTTAAAAGGTAAACTGTTGCGTAACAAGTCGGTATGGTTTGTGGCCATACCGGATTGTCAAAAGCCTGATCTTGTCAGATCTCACATCTCAGAGCCTGAGCAAGACCGGGCCTGGTTAGAACATGGATGGGGGACTGCTGGGAATACCAGGTGTCACAGTGGGGCGCTGGTGCCAAAAACAATGTGTCCTTAAGCAAGACACTTCACCCACATTGCCTAGTATGAACGTAGCGTGAGTGTGAGTGATGGTGGTGGTCAGAGGGGCCGATGGTGCAGATTTACAGTCTTGCTTCCATCAGTCTGCCCCAGGGCAGCTGTGGCTACAATAGTAGTTTACGACCACCAAGTATGGAGTGCCTGAATAATGCACTGTAAAGTACTTTGGGTGTCTTGAAATGTGCTGAATAAATCCAATGTCATTAATTAACATACTTTTACTATGTGATATTCCAGATATGTGATATGTCTGTGCTTTGGTTATTGTACAGTCCATTCCTAATTTCTTGGGCTTCTTCTACCTTAACCAGGGATTTGAAGGCACCTTTTCACATTTCTGATGGATTGCCATGACATCAAAATAATCTAGACAATATATTTTGTCAAACTTGCCCTGCCCTTGTCGTAAAGCCATGGTTTTAGTGTCATAATAAAATGTTATGAGCCAGAAGATGTGTACACAGCTGATGATACAAGGCAAGTCCAGGTCCCCAACAAAACAATTATAGCAGAAGTAGGTCCAGGGTTTGGTGAGAACAAGTATTACAAAAAGACTACATTTAATCTGACTAAATCAAAACCGAGCAGGCAGTGTTCTCACATAGTCAAGGCTCTTCCCTGACTGGACCTCGCCTGTCAGGATCCTCACACTGCCCATGACAGGCATCGCGTTAAGCTGCAGTAAATATTATCTTCTTTCACTTAGCCTGTTTTATATACATGACTCTAACTGAGTAACACTTGTGGAAGTCTTTGTTGGTATGAAACGTTTTCCAATAAAACACTCCACCAGTTGAACATAACTTCATACATCATCTCTCACTAACTTTAAAGCACATCATATGGGATGCGACAGTTCCCAAATCTCCACAGTGAACCAGGCCTTGACTCAATCTGTACCACCAGATGTAGTTCAAAATGAGTGCTTCAAATTTCATCATCTCTTCTGTAAATCAATCACAAGCAGACTGCTCCATCGGAGAGCCATTGGAGTTACTGCAGAGACGACAGGGCCAGACCTGCAGGTTCCACTTGTTATTTGTTATTTAAACTTTAACCAGGTGCCGTAAATTGAATCAATTATACAATGTGATCATGTAAACAGAACTCCTCTCAACGCTGCGAGTTAGAGCCTAATATACAGTTTTAGAGTAATTCTATTTTACTAAAACTGTAAGTGATAATTTCTAGCATCAAGTATCAAGTGTAACCCCCATGACATTAATTACCAGGATAAGTGGCTGTCTGCTTATGCTTTTTAACACTATACTTATTTATTAAATGCATAATGTAAGCATAGCATGGCTGTGCACTTCCCTGCTTACAGCCTGATTGATGCTACTTTGCTTGGAGAACCTGCTCACCCTAAATACCAATTGGCCCACTGCTCCCCGCGATGGCAGGTGCTTCCTCATTCAGTTCAGCGTACACTGTTTTACTCATGGTTATACATCATGACCACAGACAAGGTTTTGACCCCAAGAAGCAACCCTCTACCCTCCCTACATCCCATTTGCCTGCTAATGTGAACGACTGCCATTAAGTGCAGTGTATCAGCATCAAGCAAAACATTATGACCACAGCAGAAGAGGTGGGTTAACAAAACTATTCATTATAAGACCTGCTGGAGATGAGACGTATGAGGCCGCAAGTGTTTATCGCTGCTAAAATGTAACGCAAATCTATCAACTGGACAAATCGTGGTAAGAGTGAATAGATAATAGATTTAAACTTCGTCTTTTGCGATGAATCAGACCTGGATGGCTGAGGGTTTACACAGACGCAGTAACGCAGGAGAATTTACGTTAGCCTGCTGGGAAAATCTAAAGTGTAATGGCCAAAATGATGAGCATCTCAGAATCTACGGGGTGTCTTGGTTTGTGAATAGAGGTCCAAGGAGGTAAAATGCGGTGAAATGTCAAACCAATCATATACATTTGAAGTTAGAGCTTGACAATACAGTGGTCCCTCGCTATATCGTGGTTCACCTTTCGCAATATCGCTGTTTTGCGGATTTTTTGGGTGCAATTCTACAGGCTTTTTTTACAGTATATGAAGGTGCATCGTGTTCTGCGTCCTGATTGGCTGTTGCACTGTAGACCATTGTCCATCAGTCTCCTCCGTGCCATGTCTCCTGTACAGTACAGAATGTGTTCAGACAAATTTACATAAACGTTGGATCGCAGTGTGACTCTGAAGTGCTGTACGTTTGCGATTTGTTTTCTCCCCGACAAAACCCACGATGTCGATGAAACGTTCTGCACCAACAAAGACGCCTACGAAGGTTTGAACTTTGAGAGAGTTTAAACGAGAGAGAAATGTGAGAAAATGTTAGTAACTGTGTGAGAAAAGTGTATAAAGTGTGTGGTGAGGGGTTTTACAGCTGCAAAACATATAGAATAATTCAAAAAAATAAAGCTGATACTTCACGGATTTCGCCTATTGTGGGTTATTTTTAGAACGTAACCCCCACGATGAATCTTTTCTGGTAGAGGGTCTGACACCTGCTTCTTTCCAGGAAGGTGTTACAGCTTTGATTGAAATGTTCCAGCATGTCATAAACTTATCTGTATCCATGGAAACAAGTAGATGACGCCACCAGATCAAGTTATAGGTCATATCCCTGAAGATCCGACCATGTTTACAGTAAGAATGCATGATTTTTAAAGCTATTTTGCACAATAAAAACATCTGTAATAAAAAGATAGATGTATGTAATGTCATATTGTGGAACATTACAGCCCAGGCAAAGCAATAACAAACGGGTGGTGAACTCTCCATCTCTAAAGTTACAGAGTGCACCTTTAAAAACCAGCTACAAAGAATAAATGATCTGTCCTTGTGTATGAGGGTTGATATAAGGGTTACTAATCATTCAGCTGGTGGTCATAATGATACGGCTCATCTGGTTAGTGTATAGTAGCACGTAAAACCCTTTCCAATTACCCAATGGCCACTGAAGTAGCGTCCACAAGAGGGAAGTGTTTTCACATTGATCCTAACACTCATTTACCTCAGAGTCCACAGGCCGGATCTGAGGGCTTGTTTGTAAGAAGAAAAAGGGATGAGGCAAGGACTTACAAGTGAGAAACAAGGAAGAGGGGCTGTCAGGAAGGAAAGCCAAAGGAAATGAGCTGAGCTGTGTTAGTTAGCTGTCACAGCAGTGGAGGAGGTAAAAGCACAACCCTTCAGGCGTACACAGACCAACACACACACAATGAGGAGTCTTCTGCACAAAGGTTTAGAAACTTTTACCGGGTCTTAATACAAAACACTGGCTGTGCTGTCAGTTTGAGTTGGAATATTTATGTTTTTTTTCCTGTAATTTAGTCATTTTGTGCTGTGAGTGGTGCCATGGCTAATAAGAACAGTTCCTCCTTGTATTTTTTTTCTTTTAGTAGCTCAATTTATTTTTAATAGCAGCAGTTATTACCTCTCGTATTAACATTTTAGCTGTAGACTGTAAAGTAAATGCCCTTTACAAAAGCCGTGCGTTAGGTTTATATGCTGCACTGCCCTTGCTGGGGGCCATCACACTGTTTTAAGCTTTAATCATGACTCAAAACCACATTCTAATGCGCCCTCATTTCCTCACATCGCCACAACGCGCCACACAAACCATTACGCATCCAAAAAGATTCTGTCACAAACATGCCTGTTGAGAAGCATTCAGAAGTTTCAGAGTCAAACATGGGGCTACCAGGCTGCCATAGCGTTTCAAATCCTCTCCTTTTTGCAGGACAATCCAGGCTCCTCCCCCGCACCACGTCACTCGCCCCGATCTCTCCCAAAGCGCAGGGCTCGTCTGCAGCGCACAGTGGCAGATCTGCGGGGCGGAGCGCGTAGCCTCACACCGCTGCTCTCCATTTGGTCCAAAAACAAGGAGCTATCGGGGTTCATCTGTGATCCCCACTCTTCATACAACTTTACTGCTCTTCTGGCCCAGGGGCTGTGTACGGGACGTTCGGACGTGCGTAAAGGTCTAAACCATCTTTTAACTGCTCTACGAAGGAGACAAACGGCGACATTCTCCCGGAGGAACTCTGCAAGTATTGGAAACTTCCCAACCCAGCATCGATCGAAGACCTCCCGCCCACTTTACCTCCACAACAGTGGAAGGAGGCTGGAGTAACAAAGGCTGCATGGTTCAGTAGAACTCGTCTTTGCCTTCGTCTTTTTGACACACGGACTCTAAAGCTGCTTGGATTTGAACAGAGGGACTCTGAGGCTGTAGTAACAGTGCAAACTCTGCACGAGGAATAGCCGCAGATCTTGAATTGATGCTTAATCACAGAAAAGCGCATCGGAGAGCACCCACTTTGGCAAAAGTCTGCTACTTCTGCTCTACGACTGAGCTGCACTAGTTATTTGTATTTGTGGGATTTGCACAAGTTGCATGCGCGTTTTCTGTCGCCTGTGAGCCGCATCCATCCGCTGTCAGGTTATCAGAGACGTTCCGGATAGTTGAGGAGCCATGGCGATGTGTTTTGGCTTATGGATACTGGCGTTGGCGCTGCGCCTTCAAGGTATGTTTATTATGTATTTAATACGGAAATGTTGTTTCTGTGGCAAATGAGGAACAAGTATCTCTCTGACAGGGACATAATGCCACTAACAGAGGCTAAAATACTTATTTGTTGACTGGACTGAAGTTTCTCCTGTAGCAGGCAGATGGCGATATGTGCGAACTGTGGAGCAGCAGTCTCCAAGTTTTCCAATATCTCATTGAAATGGCAACTCTATCTGCACAGTGCTCTTGAATGACAAAAGGAAAGTGTGTCCCAGTGACGCCTGCCCATTTAAATCCACCACCTAAAGCCTTAGTGTTTGTGTTATGTTGCATTTGGCCTGTTTTAGGAGACTCCAGGTACAAAGCAGCTTCAGCGTGTAATGGAAGTCAAACAGACAAATGTGGAGTGTGCCAGTGTGGGACTAGATGTGATCTGGGTGGAGATTGATACTAACCACAGCTAATTTGACACAGATCACACTGATACTATGGCCTGTCACAGCAGACCTGTTTATTCAGGGCATGTTTTGAAAGAAAGTGTTGGGCTTAATTTCTATTGACAGCTTCCTAATTGGGAAAGAGAAACAGCTACAAGCATCAGTCTGCCAGTCTCTTCACTTTGTCAATGTGTGCGATGCATTATGCAATGAGCTTGAAGGCTACTCAACTAGTTTAGATTTTATGCTTGTAATTTTTCCACTGGCATTTCATTTTCAGAAAGGAATGATAAAGGGTCAGCTGTGGTCGAAACATCAACATACATAGATTCATAAGTAGTTGGTTAATGTGTAATAATAGTACAAATTGTCTTATGTTGACGGAAATTCCAGATATTTATGGCATGTGTTGGATACTTTGATCAAAGGCCTCACTGATTTACACTGAGATGATCCCTCTTCTGCTGGAAAAGATAAGGATTAGTTGAGACTCTTGGGATTTCAGTTGGAAATGTTTGAAACTGTTCAGTGAAGGGAGAAGAAAATGACTTAAAGATGCACCTAACAAGTCCCATTCACAAAGCTTACAAGCAAATAGATGTAAATAATGATGATATAATTAGTATTTTTGATGACAGCAACACAATTCAAAGATGATAGAGCAGTGAGGGAGGACATTCACCCTTCACTCTTCTATAAATCCATTCAAACCCCTGTGATTTATAGTTGTGGCACATACAAGGCGCCATAGAAAAACAGTGGATTTCAGATGCACTTTGTCTTCACCCTTTTTCAAATGCAAATAAAGAATTTGGTCTTTCACCCTGAGGTCAAAGGGCGTCACCATAAATACCCATGTTCTTTGAAGGCCTAATTGATATACAACGTGCTCCAGACATTATCATTATTGCTGCAACATAAACAAAAAGACCCTCCCTCCCAAATGCAAGAGGAAGAAGCTGTAAAAACTCCACCAGCTCTCCATCAGGGAAAGCTATTTGTACTTGTTGCTGTAATAAACCATTTGGAGGGCACACAAAGGGTCCACATTTACTGAAATATTGTCGCTGTTCTGCCAAATTGCTGATAAAATAAAGCAGACATTGAGAATAGTGGCTGTGTGGATGATAATAGCAGCTTTGTTTCCTATTGCATCAGAGTGGGTCTCTCCTGTATTCCAGATTGAAACCTAATTGTCTGTGAATTGAGTTAGCAACCAGGTGCCCATTTGTGGCTTGGCTCTTAGCTTGTGTCCTGTTGCTGCAAGAGTCTGAAGTGACACTTTGGGAAAATCAGCTTTTATAGTTTAATTTTTTTATGCTCGTTGGATTAAAGATTTGAGAACAGCTACAGAGTGAACGTTGGTGTAGTCAAGACTATCGAGACTGCGGTATTGTTGGAACATTTAGGGATTAGCAATGGAAGAAAGTGTTCAGAAACATAAAACATGGATTCTAGCTGTGCTGTATCCTTTCAGGTGAAAATGCGTCTTTCACAAAGTAATTCTAAGAACCTGTGGCAGATTTTTGTGATTCAAGTGCATGTTTTTCAGTTTAGAGCTCAAAAATAGAACATAATTTCCTAGAAGTGACATTCCTCATTTTGTCCAATGCACATACTGACCATTCCTTGGTTCTATAAGACAAAAAAATGTATAAATCAAAGCAGTGTTCGTCACATCTTTCTTGAACTTCTATTTAGTATCTCTGTAATAACTTTGAAGTCAAACTTGTATCAGATTTGCTGAGAACCCCCCGCTGTTTCTTCCTGTCAGTCAGTTGTTTCAATCTTTTATAGCATAAGTTTCATACGTGTTTGTTAGTCTTTTTGCGTGTGATCACAGCGTAATCTTAAGTTAGCCTGCTTCCTGTTTTGATCATCACCTCCCTCGAGACCTCGCTGTCTTTGGAATGACAGTTTCAACTCTTTTATAATTAATTATGAGCTGCAAATTTGAAGCATGAACTCGTGCCATAAAATACAATTGCCTGTGTGAGAAGTGGTGACATGTGGAGCTGCTGCTGCTGACATTGTTGTTGTGGCTTATTAGGAACACATTGAAGTCTCTGTATGAAAATGTCAGGAGGATTGATTGATGTATTTCTCATGAAGGAGGTGACAGGACAAACAGTTGCTACATGCATTTGTACATGCACTAACATTAATAGCAATTTCACGTTGAGCTATCAAACAGGTTACAATTCCCAGATGGGTCATTGAGCAAAGGCTTCTGTCGGCTGGAAATGTGTTAATTAGCATTTCAGCAAATTTTTTTATCTTTGCTAGAAAATGGTAATTGCCACTGCTTGGCATTTTAACTCATCTGACACTTTAGATACGGAAAAAATGGAGAATGTCACTATGGGATTGTTGGACCTTGATGGCTTTAAATGCAAATTGCTGTGATCCTCCATTCCTCTGGGAGTGTCTCTTTTGGTCCCCGCTGAGGTGATGGATGGGGGGAGCGATCTTGCATCCCGGGAGAGGATGGCTTGAGGCGAAGTGACAGGAGATTAAGCTTTTAACTTAGCCATAGGAACTAATAGAGGCTGTTGGCCATTCAAACGTCAAGTCTTTAAGTATTTGGCTAATTGTGGTCGGTGCTGGCAGCTCTTAACAAAATCCTACTGAGTCAACTGTCTCGGTTTTGTGTCTCGAAATGGAGTGGGTTTTTGATTAACTTTTGGAGAAGCATACTTAAGGATGACATTTCAAAATGATCTTGAGAAAAATATGAGAGTTTAAAGAAGTTAGTAGGCACATTTTGCAGAGTGTGCACTAGTCCCTGCTCCAAGAAAATCTCTGCATGCATATTATAAATGAATAAAACATGATGATAAGCACCGAGGCTAAATAATGAAAAGGTTGAGCTGAGATGGAGGATTATGCAAGGAGAAAATGGCATGAATGTGTCAAAGGGGTCCCCCAGAAAGCCTATTAAAGTACAATAAATAATCAGATATTTTCATCGTGATTTGGTACAGGTTTTACACCAGATGCCATCACAGACCTTACATGACATGCATTTCTATAAAAAAGTTAATTTGCAGCTCTTCTGCACATCTCCTTGATGATGACACAGTTTTCACATATTCCTGCGTGATGGTGTTATTTTGAGCAGCAGTTCAGACAGTGGATATCTCAGGTAATGTTTGTCCTAGACTCGGGCTCCTTCAGTTACCGGATGGCAGCATTTGTCAGAACACGTTGTTCAGCAAAACATGCACCAATATTATTCCTATTCTTCACTTTGGAGGTTATTTTAATCTACAGTTACTCTCAAGTGTCATCGTTTTCACCTCTGGCTTTCTCACAACAGTCACAGCTATAACCAATCAGGATGTAAAGACGTTTATCAGCAGACTGCAGCTGCTGTATTATGCTTTGAAAATCCCTGAAATTTTCTCTGTTTCAACTCAAATGGCAGCATCAGCAAAGAAAGAAAATCAATGGAAGGGATCAAATCTCGCCCTTAGCTTTTTTGTATTGCTTTTCTAAGTCTAGTCTTTCTGCCTCTTTAGCCCTCAGTTCTTATGAGACTAAATGGTTAACTTTCCATTCGGATCTGTAGAATGACATTGATTGAACAAAGTCTTCCATATTTCGCTTCCCGTTTGTATAAAACCTGTATCAGCCTGGGAGATGGTCTCCTAGCAGTTCGTTCCTGAGTTTGGAGAAAAGTAAACTATTGCACATGGGGGAGGGATTTGGACAGTCTGCTCTGTATTTATGTGACAAAGTCGTGCCTTGTTGGGAGCTTGTAAAGTGTTTCTTTTGTATCACCACTGTTCCTTTGTAGTTGCTATAGATAATACTCGGCCAATACAACTGCACTATAGAAATCATCAAAACTATTGTTATGTTGGCTTACAATCTAACAGACATTTTTCCATCAAAAGCTCTGAAGCAGTGTGCTAACTGGACAGAGACATCAAATTGTCAACATTTGAGTTACAGTAAAACGATACCAGTCATGATGTTGTGATTATTCATATTTTATGTATATTGCTAATCCCTACAATCAGATTTGTTTTATTTTTAAACCTCTGTCTCCTCTTCTACCAACACACTAAAGATCTCATCAGTTTTAATACAGGCAACCAGTATTTCTAGAGAAACCATAAGGGAATGCGTTTAATTATTCATTGTGTCTGGGGTTTTCTGCTGGGGCCTAACTCAGGAGCTTATTCGGGATTGAGCGAGTGGATAATTCCTGGTCTTTTCACTAAGACCGTATGCCTTTAAAAGCAGATCTGATCAGCGCCGCTCCCGCCCCCATACGCGAGCTGAACAAGTCAATTTACACCAGGCAGCGACTGATGTGCCTTCCATTAAAGAGCACGAGAACACTGATAACCAGTCAGTCTACAACCTGCTGACTCCACCAATAAAAGGGATGGATAGGGTGTGAATGCACGGGTTTAACTCACTAAAACACAATACGTCTTATCAGGGCTGTGCTATAAGAAAAAACACACACGCAATCTCTTTTTTTATTTTGACTTATTAAAATCAGATGCAAATAGCTCTCAATATCGCTGCCCTGAACTTTAATTATTGCCATTTAACTCAACAAATAGTCAGATTTATTTCTGTAAAGCATATGTGTCAAACTCGAGGCCCGTGGGCCAAATGTAGCCCGCCACGTAATTTTATGTGGCCCGCGACAAAGTAAATTAAAAGGTATGACTGTCTTAAAATATGAGTTTATCAGGAGATACACAGTTACACACCTATTTTTTCATATCTATGCAAATCCGTGCGCAATATTTGTAACTTGAATAAGTAATAAATATAGAAACGGTTAATTAACAGGATTAAAAAGTAGTTGCATTTATTTTACATCACTTTTGGTTACATTAAGTTATCTAACAGTTACATCTGGGCCTTTGAGAGCAACTATTTTGTTGATGTGGCCCTCTGTGAAATTTAGTTTGGCACCTCTGCTCTAAAGGCTGAAAATCACATGTTTTTACTGACAAAGGACTGGCTGTGGACCTCTCAGTTATATTACAAATGACTGAATCTTGATCTTGATTACATTTGTATTAATTGCACAGCCATTCGTACCACATCAAACAGGTATAGATACTTCTGTCTCTGCATTTGACCCATGCTTCTTAAACGGAGACCACCAAGCAGCGAGGGACCAAAAGACAAACCCACTTCAAACTTCACTCAAGGAATTTAACAAGGGATGTTTTCACTGTAAGGAGAACCAGACTTAAATATTTAATCTTTATGTGGATTACATTGTCCCCGTTAGGATCCACATCACAATAGATTTGAAACTGTTTGATTATTCATTCACTGAGGCTTCGTCGTACCAGGATTGAATGAAACCTCGCTGCCCTTGGAGGTCAAAGGCTTAGCTGTCTTGACTTGGATCTGGAACTGATAAACACTGGCCTAAGCAGTCACCGGTACGTCTCACCACCGTCGTTTTGTTTGATAGCCTGACCAAAACTGAGGTCAAGTATTTTGCCAAAAGCTATTTGTCGTCATCGCTTTTACATTTCACATAGTTGAGATTGTCAAGCGTTCAGTCTTAGCGTAAACTGGTCTGTGAGTCGTGTCCCTAAACTGTCCCAGACAAGTAACCCAGAGCACACGGCACCCTCTGAAAGGCCTCTTCAGGTAAACACATGTAATCAACATCGCTCCCGCAACTCTCCATTAGCTTGGTACTTTTTTTTTTTTGTATAAACCTGTGCATGACTCCCCGGTATCTCCTCCTCCCTCCGCAGTCTCTCCCTTCCCTCTGCCTTTGAGGCCACCGCGTGCAGTGAGTCGACTTGCTCTCTGCTTTGCACAAAAGGGGGTTTGTTTCATGAAATGTTTCCCTTTTTAATGAGTGATGGTGTTCACTCATTTAATATTCCGCCGTGATATCTCTCTGGGAGCTGACTGTGCTTCAAAGCAACAGCCGTGCTTCTTGTAAAATGGAAGGCGCGCGTGTCGGAAAGGGGGGCATCCACAACACGAGTTTATTTATTCTCCCTGGCATATAGTTAAGCTGCCGTGCGCCGCAGCATAGCACAATAGATACTTGATGGTGTGGTCCTTTTTAGACGGTATCGTAAGTGATAACCAGTCAGCTCTGTCTCATTCGCACCAACCCTGCCATCACTTTTAAAGGTAATTGCCCTGTTCGCCGGGATTTTCTACTGCTTATATCAGAACATTTGAGCTATTTTTCCGCTCCACTTGCAACTGTAGTCGACATGATGGCTTCCCAGCATGTGCCATTACCGAGAGATTGGGGTCAACTTCTATGAGCTGGAAAAAAATACTTACAATTTACCTGTTTCTTCAGTGCTGGTGGTTAAACCTGACTGCACCAAAAGATTGAAGATAAACACAGAGATGGCCTGCAGTTTTGCATTGATCTTTCTATTTTGTTAGCAGGGGCTATGCCAAACCAAGCTAATATAGTCAGCTATCGATTCCCTCTATTCAAGCCTGGCTGATTCCCACCGTGATGCTTTGCTGTTTGCAGAAAGTCAGGTGTGACACGTTCATTGTATTATATTCTATTTGCATCTGGTCTTTATAAAGCAAATATAGCTAAGAATAGGAGCTAAAATGGTGTGCTAAAAAGGTACACGGTTTTGGGGTGAGTAATCTGTAGCACTTGGAGAGGAGAAAGGTGCTGTGTTTATCCCTTTATCTCAAGCTGTAACACGCTGAGCCTGCGTCAGCACAGCACCTACTTAAACTATTGACTTGTTTGTATAAAAGGACCCATAGTCAACCACTGTGCACTGGCTAAACTAAATTTACCCCTATGAATGCAACAGTAAATCGTATATTGTCTGTGAGAGCTGTCAGAAGAATAACACAAGGAACTGAAATGTAATCACCGTTCAACAATGTAACCCACACCGAGGTCCCATTTTGTTCCTCTACATAAATACCTACAGGATAAAGTCAGTGAGAAATGCGTGTTTGTTTTGTATGACGTTTGCATCACGATTTGCAAAGAAAAACTGTGCTATGTTGTTACTGTGTCATGTTGTTATGTGGCAGGCAACACATTATTATCAGGCCAGAATTGTTTGCTCATTTGAGTGTAATCTCTGCAAACCTTAGTTTTAACTGTGCTTCTTTGCTTGTATTGTGGATTTCAAAGGGTTGTTTTGAAAGCACAGTGTTTAGCTTTGGGTAGGGAAAACAAAAGCGTCTTTGTAAAGGTTAAGGAAAGATCGAGGTCAATGTCGACCTAAATCCCACCGCTCTGGGGGGTTGACATTTTGTTTAGGTTACATTTACAATAGTATAACCCCAGAAGGTAGTGATTTGATAAAGTTGAGTGAGAATATGCCCATGGTGCCCACATTTTCTTTCTTTAGTGTGCAATTTGACAAGTCTTCCAACTTGACAACTGCGCCAGGCGTTTCCACATGGGAGCTCTCATTTTGGCAGCGTGCATTTGCTTGGCTTTAGCTCCACCGTTGGAATTACCCATCAGGTATCAGTGGAAGTCTTGGACACGAGCAACGGGTCCATGTGGGTCCATTTTGTCTTTTGCAGTAAGTGTCAATTGAGCCATAAAAGAGCCAAATGTCAGGCCAGTGTAGAGGAGCAGAAGGCTTAGGTCAGAAGGCTTCATCCTCCGCTTCCACCACAGACATAGATATTTACATGAAGGTTAGTTATGCAGAAATAATCGCCCCCACACTGACCCTGCTCCCACTAACCACAGCCCTTCACACAGCCAGCCAACCCTGTGGCTTTATCATTGTAAACCAGTTTGTTCTCACATTTCAGCTGTACACTTTTATTCACCTTTTGAACCCGGTGAATATGCAGCTGCAGTTGTCTTCGTGATAATTGGGTGTGTTCTGTGTCAGTGTGCACCAACAAGACACAGATCCCTTATTTATTGTGTGCGTGTGCCTATAGGGGCGAGCTATAGTCCATAAAGTTATTTTATTTTTGAGAGCCGAAGCTGATTAAAGCTGTGTGTTGCTTCTGAGCATTCAAACATCAGTGTGATTGGTTAAATCCACTTGTCGCTCTTCTGAACAGGATGGAGCTTGACCAATAATAGTCGTGTGTGAGGAAAAGTGTCTGTGTTTGAGCTAATTATCTTTAACCGTGCCATTCATGTATTGAAAAGTGCATTTAAAGGGAGTGTACATGGATAAACATTACATCTGAGACCCCAGATACGAGATAAACATGTTCAAATCAAATACAGCTTTTAATGTTTTATGTGTATATACCATTGGACACGTTTCAAGATGATAATCCAATCATAAAGAAAATCAGTGTGTGAATTCTGGAGATTCTGAGCTTTCACACTGTAAATGTCCTGAATATGGAGGTCAAGGCTCTGGTCATTCGTTGTCATTGTAATACCTTTAAAAAACAGCATAATAGGCTATATACTCCCCCTGTAAATGGTAAATGGTACTTAGTGTTAACAGTATTGCAAATGGGATCTAGACTGCCTTTGAAAATGGCTGTACAGAATTACATTTCCTCCAGGAAGTATCACAAAACTTGTTGCCTTGAATGGACATTTACACAGACAAGAATCCACAGACAGCAGGGTTTTGCATTGGGACGCGTTGTTTCTGAATGAACTGCATGTTTCAACTGTGAATTGGCTTAAGATTTTAACTTGGCGTTCTTGGCCGTGGTGCTTTTTTACCACCGCACTGGATGCTGGCTGGGTGCTGGTGCAAATAGTGTAGTTCATTCATGATTTTCCAGCTCATTAGTTGTTTTCAGTCAATGTGGGAGGCCATTCATTCCACCCCCCAAATTAATTCATTACTTAAACAATGGCTTAATTATACAAATATCTATATGAGTGAATTAAAATATACTTTAAAGCTTGTGTTCTAAATCAGGTCATTAGCGAGTAATTCAATCATCTCATTTCTTTTCAACCCGATCTTCTTCCCTAAAGAGTCCAGATGAAATGAAGTGCATTTCAAAGTGCTGTCTAATAATGTAATAGAAGTCGCAAATAGATGAAACTGATTGGATTTGGCCCACATTACTGACGACGAATTTGCTTCCTGCTGTTTAGACATTTCTGTTCTATGAAATTTCTGCCAGAGCAAGTGGCTTCCCAGTGGCCTCAGTCTGAGTCATTCAAACACCAGGGGTCTGATTCAATATGCTCTTCTGTGGGATTTGAAGGGTTAATCCCCATGATTGGAATGGTGGGTTCCTGCTGGAGATTTTTAAATCTTATCTCTGCCCGATGTACGTCCTTGTTATCGTCAGTTTGTTAAAGGGACGCTGCGCAATTTATTGCATTGTTACAGCCATAAAATACTGCGTTTCTGTATACCTTTATAGCCCTCCTACAGACGTAAATGAGTCATAAAAGTAACTGCATTACCCGACACAAACCCGCTCCAAGGAAATCTAATTCTTCTTGAGCATTTATTTCAACTCTAACTTTACTCCCTGTAGATTTGTTCAGAAACTTGACAACTTTTCTCATACCTTTTTTTTTTTTGTCTAAATTAGTCGAGCTGAAACTTCATCTGAGTAATCATGACTTATTGACTTATTATTAATTCGTTGAACATTTTATTCATTGTTAATCATTATTTGAATATTTGATTCTAAAACCCAGAAGATATTTTGTAACGACGGCTGAGTTAATAATTTGTATCTGGTTAAAAATATCCGCGTAATCCTTCAGTCGTCTGGGTAGGTTCCATAGCAAAAAGAAAAGTCACTATTGTCAGCTGAAGATTAGAGACCAGCTGCCGAAATGTGCATAAATAATATATGTTTAAAACTAAGATGGTTCTGCAAAACACTGGTCTTATCCATTTTGTAGTAAAAACAAGGCTGTGGATGAGTTTGTACTGAATTCAGATTAAATTATTTGGAGAAAATGGTCAAAATCAGTCTATATATGGGCTCAAAACTGGTCACACTGCTCGATCTCTTAAGACGTTTCTCCACCCGTCTGTTAATATCCACCACATTATTGCACATGACATGTTTTCCTAGAGTTGTGCATCTGTAGTTTCTCCATAGTCCTGTTTTTTTCCCCTTTTGCTGCTTCAGTTTCAAAGCTTCCTGACTGGCATGGAGTGGGCTATTTGTTTTTCTACGGAGACAGACCCAAGTGAAGTGAGGCGTGAATGAGCGTTGGATGTGCACATGCAGATGTACATGCGCAGGCCGGGGGCAGCTCCACGTTCCCGGGACACTGCTCTGCTCCAACCCCTCCCCGTCCTGATCCTGACCCACTTTCTTTCCCCCCGCTCACTCTTTAATTGCCGCACAGCGCACTGAGGCCATCTGCTCGACCGAGGCCCGTCGCCATGGAGACGCTGGGAGGCTTTTCGGATTTGCCGCGGACTGACCAACAGGGAAAAATGGAGGTCAGGGGTATGGGGGGTAGGGTTGGGACACCGTGGGGGACGCACACACAACACAAGTCCACCACGGGACAGTAGTTTGGCAGAGATCCTGCACCTGGATGACTCAACAGAAAGTTACATCCAGGCAACACTAAAAATAGACATTTATCCCCAAAAAGGATTACTAAACTTCCCAATGTCGCCATTATTGCATGGAAACAGGAATACAATTTTGCTCTAAAGTACATTTCTGTTCCAACTTATCAAAAAGTTCAGTATTTTACATGTCATATACGAGGGTCATTCAATAAATAAGGTGAATTTTTCGGTATAAGGACTTTAAATACACATAGAAGCTTACTTTTTTATTTTTTTTGTTTTTGTTTTACTTGTTTTTCACATGGATTTAATTTTGTTGCAGATTAAAAAAAAAAAAAACGTTGAGAGTTTTGGTGATTAACAAAGATGGCCGACCAAGAAGCATGCTCCAGGATTGAACAGCGGTCAGTTATTAAGTTTTTGGTTGGTGAAGGTGCAAACCCATATTCATAGGAGAATGTCAACTGTGTCTGGTGCCACATGTTTCAGCCAAAAAAATGACCGCTGTTCAATCCTGGAGCATGCTTCTTGGTCGGCCATCTTTGTTAACCGCCAAACCTCTCAAAGTTTTTTTTTTTTATCTGCAAAAGAAATTAAATCCATGTGAAAAACAAGTAAAAAAAAAAAAAAAAAAAAAAAAAAAGTAAGCTTCTATGTGTATTAAAAGAAAAATTCACCTTATTTATTGAATGACCCTCGTACATGTCTTTTCATACAAGTGAGGAAAAAGGCAAAGGAAAACTCTCTAAAAACGTTTTGATTGCGGCTTCAGGAGCTGAGAAACTGTAAGAAACTGGAATGTAGCTGGGAAATAGAGCTTTGAATAAATGTTTTCTTAAGTCCTGCAAAACACGGCAGGGCTCTTCAAATGTATCCAAGTATTAAAGTTAAGTTTTTGTTTATGAGCAAAGTTAAAGGTTCAATCTTTAAGTCATGTTTTTCTAGCTTTGTATTTCTAAAGTTATGTAGTAGTAGTGGTCAACTTTTGGAGTTCCAGCTCTTCCGGTCTCTAGCCACCCTACTAGAGGCGTGTAGTTGCTGGGAACTTGCTGGAGATTATAAATACATGTTTCAATGCTATCTTATAACTTTTCAGCCGTGTCCTTGCAGCTATCCTCCACCCCAGCAATACAAAGTTAAAGCGAACACAAAAACCCAGACGTCTATCAGTGAAATGTTGTTACACCGAACCTGACATGACCCCTACTTGTTACAGGGCATCAGGAGAGACAATGGGGCAGTTGTGGACGTTGCCGTTGCCCCGTGTCTCCTGTTACAGTCTATTTAGTGTCGGTTGCATCTGCCTCCTGCCATCACTCAAGCTCTAGTTCGTTAACCTCTGCGGTCTTTATATATTTTTATGCGTACTTCCTTTCCCAATGACACGGTTCAGGGATGAAGCAGTTGCCCCGTTTTTCCAATTAACACACAGGCGAATTTCAGAGTACTGGTCTGCACCGATACGTCTAAGCTTTTACTTCCCGTTTTGCCAGATGCACTCGGTGTCAAGCGTATTTGTGTGATTTTTAAATATTTCCCGGGTTCTTTGCAGTATACATTTACCACTCATTTTGCACGGCGAAGCTCCTAAATGCATATATCTTACCAATACGACTTCATATTACATTTAAAGCTTATGCATGTTCTGCTGAGGTTCAAACTGAGTGTCAGACTGGTGCAGAAATTAACTTTTTTTAAGCTGCCGTGATGTGTAAGAACTTATTTTCATACTGTGGGAGTACAATTTGCTTTGGATAAATGCCAAGTTGAGGTTACAAGGAGAATGTCCACACTTCTTTAAGTCACTGTAAAAAAAATGGTTGTTTCTATCGTGACCAGTAACTGTTAATTTAGACGATTTATTCCAGGGCCTTGTTTTAGTTAAACAGGCTTAATGGACTCTACTATTGACCCCTGGCTTGTTCTGCAGTGCATGTGGACACAATTTAGATTAGCTTCTCCTGCAAAGGTCAATATTGGTCTATGTCATTTCTGAAGTGGCATTTATAGGTCAGTAGCTCATTAGTAATCTGCTAAAGTTTGGGATACAATGCAACTGCCAACCAATGTGCAAGTGTCAATATCAAGAGCCACAGTAGTTCGATATTGTTTCAGACATTTTCTTCTTCTGATCACAGTCATAATGTTATATTGCACGGCATTGCACAAGTTACATCCCCGCTGTGTCCATAACTAATAACACTGCAATGACACATCAGACTTGTCTGTTTGAACGGCTCAGGATAGTTTGACAGCGGAACAAGCTTCAGCGTTACTGTCAGTCAAACATCAGCCTTCAGACTGTTTAAATTAAGTCTAATGTAACTTAATGTTCCTTCATTGCTCCAATTAGTGCATAACGTTGTCACTTCTTGTCTCTTTTAAGCTTGTCTATTTCTTGTCTATGTGTAAATGTTGTGTGTGACGCAGGGTTTAACACACAAGTACTGGACGACTAAGAAAGATGTGTATTTCTTTTACTTTGTCAGAATAAACGATACTTCATTGGGTCTTAAAATAACACACTGCTTCCAAAACTACTGAAACTAAACAATTTATCATTTTGTCTTCCAATTTACCACTGTTGCTATACAAACTTTTTTGTTTCCATAGTGCTGTGTTTTACTATTTCTTAAAATGCTATTGCCACACGCCGTCAGCATCTGCATTAAGTCTTTTATTAGCTGGATAATACACTGGTACTAACATTAAGCACCATTATGCATGTGCTTCTACAGTCTTCTGCCTGTAGTGACGCTCCTGGCAACTTGAGCTGGTCTTGTATCTCTGCGACAGGCTAACTATGATAGCGAAAGGCGGATGGCGCTCTTATTTGCTGAAATCTTTCGACAATGTGGCATTGTGCGTTACTTGATGCCTCTGCACCGTTTACTTAACAAGACTGGACCTCCTACGACGGCTGTCATCATGTGCCAACAGTGATGGCGTCAGCATCTGCATAGACGGGCTCTGACAGCTTATTTTGCTCCCCCATCACACAGTAACACGGCAGGCAGTGACAGTGGGAAAGGTAGCCGCGTCAATTTAAACTCCAGCGAGCACTTGATCTCTGGGCTGCCTCAAAATGTACAGTCACAGCCAAAGTTAACAAGACAATGTAGCCAGGCCTGTAATTAGACTCTGCCTCTTTTCAGCTTGAGAAAGAGTGTCAGTCAGGGAAAAAGCTCTCTAGTCAAGGTCATGGTGCGGAGCTAGACGCGCCCTTGTCCGACGGTGGCTTACCCATCTGCTGCTGCTGCTGTGAAGTGGGCCCTGAGCCACTGCACACTGTGGGATTCACACTAGATTATAGTCTAAGATTAATCTGGCCATACAATGTGACATTGATGAAAGACTGATCTAGTCGAGTACAATCCGACTACAGCCGTTAAATACTAAAGTCTTATACAGTTGTGTGGACATCGGGTTTGAAAGGTGTTAGAAGGTCAGGGGTCATGACTCAACTCTGTATAAATGTAGAGTGCTAAGGGAGGGTATCTGATGTTAAAATATTGGCTTGATCAATATGCAAACTATTCAAGAAACATGTTTTCTGAAGCAAAACCAAGAGAGGAGGACAGACACCTAAAATGATACTGGACTGCATTCTATTACTGCAGACAAACATTAACTGCACCAAGAATGATCATATATCACTGATTATCCAACTCCAGAACTTATACAGCCGCAATGCAGAGAAACATGTGAGATTAAGTGTGCAACATTGTGCAATGATGGAGAGTTTTGCATAAACCTAGTTAGCTCAAGTGATTTTCAAAGTCCTTGTTGTGCCAAGCTTGTGATCCAATAGAGGCCATGCTGAAGAAGGATGCTAATTATCCCTCTCTCAAGTGCCCTATAGTCTCTCCAAAGTGAATTCTGATCTGTTAAACAAGAGCTACAGCCTTTTCTTTTTCTTTCTTTGCAACTTTTTATCACACTATCCTATTCCCTCTTTTTATGGACAAACAACAGTGGACTAGGAGAGTTCTTCACTATTCAAGAGAAAGCAATTTACCTCTCTGCTCTATATATATATCCTGCCGATGCCATTTGGTCCCTTGAGAGGAAAGTGCATTAAGCCACTCACTGTATTTACTTGTTGGACTGATGTGGATGCGTCAGACCAGTCTAGTGGATGGCGATGATGGCAAATTGATCATTGGCGAATGGGAGTCATGGGAATTTTGACTTTGCCTTTCACACACTGAGCTTGGAGAATCCATCAAGTAGGAAGTCGGGGCCGGTGGGGAATACAGGCACTTACAACACATTAAGACATGTTTGCTCAGGTATCTGTACTTCAGCGGAGAGCTTTGTTTGATTGGGAGAGGTAATTGACTCAGAATATGTTTGTACATTCAAAGGGTCATTGTTATGAGCCACTCTCAAGACTAAGGCTAAGTGGGATTATGAACCTAAAGATATAGTGGACGCATAAAGATAAATAAAAAATCCGTTATCACATAATGGAACTGTTACATAGGTTATAAGAAAAACAAATACATGAAATAAATGGAATAATCAAGCAAAGCACTGGTTGGAAGATTGTTTACCTCGAAAAGTACAGAAAAAGTAGCTTAAAATGAGCTTTTTTTTGACACAATGCGTATTTTTTATTTGGTTTTCAATAGAGAGACCTATAATTATACAGCAAACAGTGCAGTTTTTGTTAAATCAGAGCTGCCACAAAAATGTCAAAACAAACAAAAACTTTTAATAAAAAAGGAAGCATGAAAATTAACAAAAATAAATAAAATAATAAGCTCACACTCTAATATGATTATAAAATTATTAGTTTATTTATTTGTTTGAGAAAAGTCCATTAAGAGTGTCTGTACCTCTTCAGACACTTGTGCTTAACTCCTACAACAGACTGACCTTTATTTACTTTAATCAGTGTGTCAGTGTATAATTATTGTGTTTTAAACATTAAAACTCTGGACAACTGCAATAAAGATACATGTTTATAAAAGGACTCAATGTTATTACGTCATTACAACAGCTGCTAATAATTTGTGAACTAAGTAAATGCATTTTGCCCAGCTGACTGGGAAGATGGCCAGTCCCACTCTGTTTAAGGCAAATTGGATGCTTAGAGGACTTAAAGAAAAGAAAAAAAATGGTGGATTAACCGTTTATACATGCAGGCACTTGTGCTATGTGGAAATACACCCATTTGTTTGATAGAGTAATGGTACACGCCTATTGTGGTAGATCTTACTACAGTAATACATGTAAGGTAATCCCTTGAGCAAAGGTCTAGTTTATTTAACATTTCCACAAAGAGTGTTTTCTGAACTAAGCACAGCTAAGAGTGCGCATTCTGCAAATACAGTCTGAATAATGAATGAAACCTTTTTAAAATTCTGTCTGCGATAAACAAAAAGCAGAGACCAAACGGCTTATGTGATGTGAGCCTTTGAGGTTTGCATTCCCACACACCTACGAAACACACACTTTTCATCCGACAAATCTGCTGTTTGAAAGGCTCATAGTCATTTATAATGGGAACTGATGGAAGCTACCTCCATGGGCTCCATCTTATAATTTGTTTTTACAAAAGTTCATAGAAGGGCTGCAGAATCTTCCAGGCATAAAGAAAGTCTTTGTGTTGGTTTGCTTGTGTGCATCTTACACAGTAAGATCATTTTATGCCATGGATTTCAACAGCATTTATGATAACAAGAGGATTAGAGGCTTTTCTGTTTCATGATAACACAAGATGACTTGATTCTACATAATAGCTTTTTATTTCAAACCAGGAATCGAACTTGCCCCTACAGGTTTTGATTCATGAATAGAGCAAATGCCAAGTCATAGCTGAGAGGACTTTTATAGCTGCACAGATTTGTGCACTGACATGCAAAATCTGATATAAATAAATAAAAATAAAATTACTGCAACAAAAACCTTTAGTCCAGAGCCTTCTCCAGCCCAGTAAGCAATGCAACCATTGTTTTAAATGCAAATGTTTACTATTCCACTAATTACCTTGTAATGCTCTACTCACCTGTGTTGTGGCAAACACAACAGAAAGTGCTAGAAAAACAACTTTAAGTTTGAAAGTGTTAAACTATAAAGTTAAAGACAACAACAGCTGCCTCTTAAATGGCCCTGTATACTTCAGTATGAGAAAGCAAAGCACCTGTCTTGTACTACGTAGATGATTAATTAAGTTTAGGTAATTAATTTCCCCAGCCGCCTTTGTTTTACCACCATAAAGTCCCCTTTAGGGGTATTATTAATATTTATTAGGGACTGTCAGATGGTGTCATGAATCAAGAAGGATCCAGAATTCAAGAGTCCGTACTTGATGTGCTATAAATCCCACATGAAAGATGACTAAAAAGATCCAATTAGAAAAGTGTAACCATTTTGCGAGGCGACTTACGGTGTGATTTATTAGCACTGTTACTCCTCCCATTTCTATTATGTGTTTTAATCCATAGAGGAAATGAACACGTCTGAATGGGCGCTAGCTATGTGACCGCTGCTATGCAATACAATAGAGAGTGCATGCGCCAGCTCCCCTTTCATGCTGTGCACACAGAGCAGGAAGGTACTATGCTACTACTATCCAATCCAATTCTCCAGAGTGCGCTTGCTTGCATGTGCATAAGTATTTTTAGCCTCACGCTTCACATTGGCCTCTGCTCAGATGTGTCGGTGCAGCATCATGTTAAGGGCTCAGTCAGATGGTCCTTAACGCATTTGCCCACGGTGCTGCAGAGGGGATGTTTGTGCTGGAGCGCTGCAGGCGGAGGGGGGTAGGGTCACGTGCCGACCTCATTGTGAGCACGAGGAAGTGAACTGTGTAGAACTATAGTGAATCTGCTGCTCCCAGTCAATGAGGACAGTTTACTACGCCATAAACACATTAAACTTCAGTGATGTTCGATCCAGTGACAAAGTTAAGACCATTATTACCATTTTCAGAGGATACTTCTCAAATACTAAGGGACATTTACACAGTTTTGACACTTGCTGACCCGCCTAACCTTTCCCAAAGATCGATTTAACCCACATAATTGCATGTACTACAAAAAGATATCATGACATGCTCCGATCCAGTTATACTCGTCTTGATGCTACCTAGGGCTACGGCAATTACTCTAAACTAACTACTAAAATATTTGTTTTACGAGGCCCTAATGATAACCTGTCCATTTATCTAGAGTTTGGACTGTCACAAAGAGAGACAGGCCTTTTGTCTTTCTGCTGTGTGTACTAACAGTGTGTAAAATGTTAATGGTACATGGAAATGGATCATCATGTCCTGTTTTCAGGGATAATAGTGCATAATAGACCATAACCAACTGCTGCCGTTATGACAATAGTGGAGAGAATTGTAACTGCCCCTGAGTCCTATTCAGATTAATTTAACATGTTAGCAACGTGCCAGCCTTAAAGACCCGTTCTTTTACAGGGATCTGGGAATGCTCTTAAAAATGGGAAAACCACATTGTGCCTCTGTAAACATATGGGTGAAAGTTTATTTTACAAGCGTATAATCCCCATTTTTTTTAGCTCGTCCATATGTCTGACTTGTCTTTCAGAAGCTGTGATCCAAGAAGAGAGATCCATCTTGCACTGTCCTCCTCCTGCGTGTCTTTCCCCCCATTGTTACGTTTATAAAAGGCGCAATTGAGCCACTTTCCTCCCTGGTACATTAACTCTTGTGGCTTCCTTGCTTCAGTGGAGCAGATACAGGTGAAGAAAACAAACCCCAAGTCCATAGGGTTAATCGCTGCCACCTTTGGGTCTGCACGAGCTGTATCCAGGTGCGCCACAGACAAAATACACTTGACTTCCTCCTTTCCGTGACCTTTGACCTGCTTCCCTTTCATACTAAGAGCATGGGAGCAGCGGCGTGATGGATCGGTTTCCGGCCAGTAGCGGCGGAAACATAAAACAGGAAGTTAGTTGAGAATAGTTCCTTTGTCGTCGTAAAAAATTACAGTTGGCTATCCTAATACACTTCTCAGGTACGCGGTACATTGTTTTGACACGTCTGGGGGAAACTATAACCTTGAATTCATCGCAGCAGATGTTATTATTTTGTGTCCGAAGTTGTTGTTAGTTTTGGTGATTATGTTTTCTGTACAGCAACTTTGTGACAGTCTATTTCACAGACCGCGCCAGCCGAGGTGTTCTTTCTATCGCCCATAAATTGTTACACGATACACGGAGGAGGCCTACATACATTTGTTACGAAAGAAAAGATTGTTATTTCTTCTCCTTCACTGATCTGTGACGTTCCTGTTGTAACTCTTGATAGTATTGTTTGTGACAGATTGTATATTTGAGTAAGGCCAGAGCTGTGCATCAATGTGCCAGGGAGATTTTCTTTGTAATGTACTGCATCTTGGGAGCGTATTGTTTGCGTTTGTTACCGTTGTGGGGAATAACTTCTTTTAAGGGAATCCATAACAGTATTTTTTTTATTTTTTTTTGCTATCTTTCCCACAGAATGAGATGGCACCTCCTAGGGAACATCAAGGTTGTCTTTTGTCCTTGTGCTGTAACTAAACACTAAAAGGAATTTTCCAGCTTGTGTTGCCTCAGTCAAAATCTTGTTAAGTCTGTTATATGCCTATCCATTCTTTCCGTTCCCATAATGCATTTTTGTGGTAGAATGCCAGTTTCCTCTTTTGAATCCCTCTCCTAAGACACAGCTGCTTACTTGGATAGCTAATGGCGGCATTTTGTGCTGCAAAGCTCGAGTGTGGCATGATGGCATTTGTTGTGTGTGTGTGTGTGCTCAGGGCTTGGCTTGTCATTGTGTATCAGGGCCAGCCAGTGGGCCTGACTCACACATGACGCCCGTGGGTGCTCCGACTCGTAGACAAGACACCGGGAGTTTAGCATCGTACACCCACAAATACATATGTCAGGGAGAGCAAGGACAAAGAGAGGGAGACGCTGAGGTGGTGTTACTGATTCTGTTCACGGTGCAACAGCTGTGACTGAAGCGTCGCACATACAGAACAGATCGTTTGGAGATTTTTTTGCAAGCTGTCACATTTTCAGTGTTTACAGTTTCAGCTAATCAAGAAACAGCTATGCGTCTATGATTATAACCTGGTTCTTCTGCGTATAGAGTTTAGTATGTGGTCCTTTTCTTCTTCTGACGACTATCGGAAACTTTGGGTGACCCTAAGACAGAGGTGCTACATCTCAAAACATATTCGAAGACCGATGATGAGTGCAGCTTTGACAGAGCCGCTGTGTATTAATAAGGCTTGAAACATGTTAATTTTAGGTCTATATTATAATGCAATGTGATGTTTGAGGTTATAGTGGTAGAAATAGCTTAATTTGCTGTTAAAGTACTGCTTATAATCAATTGGGCCGGTTCAGCGGGAGGTCTGAGGGCCACTTTTAGCCCTCGGGCCATAGTTTGGACACCTCTGCCCTTAAACATGGACTAACTTTATTGATCCACCAGGAAAATTACTTTGACCCTGTAGCTCACACCTTGCAATATAAGAAAAAACAACTAGAAATAAGCAATAACGTTCAAAATAATTAAAGGCCGTTCACTGCTTGAGCCAAGAATCTTAGTCACAATCAGAGAATTCGTGTAATATCTACGTATGTTTTAGGAGACGCATCGAGACGCAGAGAAAACTGTGTACCTTATCGTTACGTGGCAATTTTCCACAAATTTAGATTACTTCAACACTTTGCTCAGATGCTCGACTCTAATGCATTCCATTTAGCATTTCCCAGCTTTGTCGTTATAAATGAATCATCAGACACAACAAAACAAAGATTTACATAACTGAAAATGTCACCCGTAATTATTCTGATCAAGGTTACTTAGTTTTTAATCATGATTTGTTTTTTATTCTTTTGTAGTTTCGGGTTTTGCACAATTCGACTCCATTCCGTCAGTGTACGTCGGAGGTGGCCCCACATCCCCCCGTCCTGCGCAGTGACAAAGCGGCTGCCTGTTATATCACATATCTATCACCGCAGAGCGTGTGTCGAGAGGCCTGTCCGGTAGAGAGGCGTGCAGTCAGTGTGAGGGGGCTGTAGCCGACGGGCCGGTACAGATGCTAAATGACAGTGACACAAAGAAAGGCGTAGCACACAGGTCTAGACAGGCCTGTTTTACCATTTAGAATATGCCTAAATTTAAAGGGCTGGGCGTTATGTTTAAATATCTTTTGATTTTCATGGAGCCACATCGCTATACTGATCTTTCCATTGCCTTTCATCATCTTCTGAAACTTGACACGTCACCCTGATCGCTTAAATCCAGTTGTCACTCACTTACAGTATGACCAAAAATAGCATATCACTCCAGAAATGAGATCACAATTTGATTTGATTTGTACCAACCCTAGTCGAAAATGACTCCTCTACAGCAGTGCCAGGAAATACTTACAGTAACTATTGTAATTTCAGAGTAATTTGATATTATGAAAGGTTTGTTTTACAGGACTGTAATCAAATTCAAAATGCAGACGAGCCATTATGGGCACAATCAGGTGAAGTGAATAACTGAGATTATCTAGCGCCAGTGGTTATATCAAACAGTATTTTACATCTTTTGTCCTCGATTTAATGAAGACTAAAACAAAATCGCTCTATAGGAAAAAAGAAGCAACTGTAGATAATTTTATTTCGTTTTTCATACCTATTTTGTTGGTTAACGCCTGTTGTCGTAATGTTATGGCTGGTTGCTCTTGCACATGAATGCCACTGGTGTAAACTTCCATGTTGTTTCCCAATCTGAAGTGTGACCTTTAACTTGATTTCACTGTAGCCTCGGGAGCACGCAGTATCTGTTGTAATACTTTCTGAAATATCCTCAGAGCCAGAAACTCAACTACTATCTCATTGTGTGTCCTTGTGCATCAGAAGTATTTCAAAACTGCCCTCAAGTACAAGTATAATAATATTCATCATGGTGCCTGCGTTTACCTTGTGTCCAATCTCTGTGGCGCCCCAAAGCAAAGTGCTAGCATGATCCTTTTGTTAAAACGCTGAACGTATAGTATAGTATAGTATAGTACAGTGATATCCGCAGTCACATGGAGGTACAGGCTCTTGTCAGATTATACGGCTTTTTGCGAAGTTGTCTGTCTTGCTTAGGTGTGTCTAACCTGGTTTTGAATTTACATCAGCTGCATCAACCGCCGCTGTAACTTTTGTAGACAGTAATCTTGCAGGATTATTGTTATTGTACATAGGTTGTGTTTAATGTGGGTTCGTGCAACACTTATTCCCGTTGCGTATTGCTAAACTTACCACTATGATGTTTTCGTTAGCTACCATGTTTCCAGGCGCTGCGGACCATGCTAGATACGCTGTTTTATTCACGGGTTTGTACGCATCGTTTTGGGTACTTATTCCCATTCAAAAGATAAAATAGTTTGTTTTAAATTGTTGATCGCTATGGCAACAGGGCTACATTCTCATCATTATGAAACCCATGGATAAAGTGGGCAGCCTTTATGTCTGCAATGTATTATTTTCCTTGCAAACAGTCAAACCTGTGAAACAAAGGAAGTACTCACGGTCCCAACTTTTGCGATAGAAGTATTGCGCATGCGAGTGTTCCTAGTCGATCAGATGATAAACACGATAAGAGTGAAAAATGTACAAGGCCTGCGCTAACCTGCCCGCACATGCACAGCTCAGTTAGTTTGTGTTTCTTGTCAAAATGAGAACCCACGGAGGTGAAGGGGCTTGTTTTCATCTGGAGTTTCCATCCAAAGAAAGTCGGAACATTTTTCCAAATGTACTATTTGTTGACACTTAAATATCTGCTCAATATTTGATGGCAGCTCTAAGTTGGTTCAAATGGAAAAGTAATCAAATAGTTGGAAAAGAGGCAGTGATTAAACTGAAGATAGAACATGCACTTTAATAAAATAAAAAAAAAATATATATACTCTTGAATAGAACCTTGCTACTACTACTACTACTACTGCTGCTACTACTGCTACTTCAACTACTACTACTACTACTTCTACATTTCCAAGTGCTACTGGTATAACAACAACTACTGTCACTTTTACAAATATCACTACTTCTACAACTACTGCTGGTACTACAACTACTTCTACTATTACTGTTGCTGCTACCACTTCTACTACTACTACTACTACTACTACTACTACTACTACTACTACTACTACTACTACTACTACTACTACTACTACTACTACTACTACTACTACTACTACTACTACTACTACTACTACTACTACTACTACTACTACTACTACTACTACTACTACTACTACTACTGTTGCTGCTGCTACTTCTACATTTGCAAGTGCTACTAATATGATCACAACTACCACCACTTTTACAAATGTCACTACTCCTACAACTACTGCTGGTACTACTACCACTACTTCTACTACTACTACTTGTACATTTCAAAGTACTACTGATATGATCACAACTACCACCACTTTTACAAATATCACTACTCCTACAACTACTGCTGCTGCTATTACTACTACTACTACATTTCCAAATGCTACTGACATGATCACACCTACCCCAACTTTTATAAATATCAATACTTCTACAACTACGACTACTACTACTTCTAAGTTTCCAAGTGCTACTGATATGATCACAACTACCACCACTTTTACAAATATCAGTACTTCTACAACTACTGCTGCTGCTACCACTACTACTACTACTACTTTTACTACTACTACTACTACATTTCCACGTGCTAATAATATGATCACAACTTCCTTAAATAGCTTAAATATTTTCAGCATCTGTCACATGTGTTTTTAACTGCTGTTATCTTCAGGGTTAAACTTCCATCCAAACAGGAGGAAGGAAAAACAAAGCCTATCTGCGTATCTTGTCAGCGTAGAAGTACCTCTTTGTTACTCTCTGCTTATTATACTGTTGAAAAGTACATTTCCCGTGGCATTGTAGAAGATTGCAAAACTATTTTATTGTGAAATGAGAATCGCTGACCTCGTGACATCGATCCATATCTGCTCAAAAGTCACACTTATATTTATGGATTTCCTCTGGTGAAGTGAATAGCCTTTTTCATTGTGTCAGCAGTAGTTTTAGAAAATCTTTTGACATTTGCTTCACTTGAGCCTCTTACAAACAGAGCTTTACAGGAATCCACCAGAGAACTACGCTACAGGTCGAAAAATGTGCACAAACTTCACTCGGCCTTTTATTTCCTGCTCACCACGGGGAAGGCTGAGTCATCAAAACGTTGGCTCAGCTTTCTCCTTGGGGTACAACGTAACAATTTGGTCCTCTCTTCCGTCTTTTATTTATAGTAATAACCTGGGGATACATAGTTGTCCAGTGATTTTGTCAGACAGTCACTCGATCCTTACGGTGAAACAGCATCTTTCTAGCCTTTACTGCTGCGAGCGTTCTCCTATAGCTCCGGACAACTTATCTTATATTGCACTGACCACATTTTTCATGGGCTAAGAGTTCAAATGGCAACTTAAAGCTATATTTTTTTAGTAAAATCAATGCAAAAACTGAAAGAATCCTCTGAATACAATACAACAGTAACAGTGTGTAACAAAAAAATATGGTGCTTTTTACCAGCGCCGCCAGAATCTTAAAGTCAGGAAATTTGAACATGTTATTTTTAAATCACTGCACTGGCTCCCTGTTACTAAATTCATCTGCTGAGCCATGAATGCATCACTGATCAGGCACCGCTGTATCTGCAAGACCTGATCACTTTGCAATCTTCAAACCGAACCCTCAGATCTTCAGGTGGCTCCTTCAGGTCCCCCCTACAAGGCTCCGTGCTTTTCAAGTGTTTCTAGTTTTCTTTTCTTTTAGTAATTTGCATATTGCTGGACTCGTATGCCTTTTTTGTTCATAGCCTTTCGCTAAAACCTACACCCAAACCCGCTCTACCACACTTTATCTATTTCATTTCCAACCTAAAATGTCACTTAGCTCTTAAATCCTCCCCTTTCTTTTCCTCCCTCCTTTGTGTCATCCTGCAACAATAGAGTTTTTTTTTTTTTTTTTGTTGAGCCTAATGGCCGGCAGGTGAATTACATCTGAAAAGCCGTGCTGTCTCCGCCACCGTGCGCCTCCAGTTTCCTATGACAGCTTCATCTGTGAAACCCATATTCTCTCAGGACTCCGAGGCTGCCCTGGGATCACGACAGCGCTTAAGATTACATGTCTACTGGCAGGGAGCAGCAGATAGGTGAAAATAATTGGCTTCGTCACTGCGGCTTCCCCCCCTCCCCCTTTTACACTGAATGACACATGGGCTAAAAGAAGCACCCACACCTACCTTATTTGCCTTCCTAATCCGCAACAAGATGACTACCCACGACTTAGTATCTTATAATCAAGAGAGGGGGACCCGTGTGCCCCCTACTGATTGGGTGTAAAAGAGGTTGCAGACCTAGTTTCATGCAATTAGTGGAGGAATGCCAGACACTAATGGATCACAGTTGTGTTGGCAAAACGCTTGATGGAAGTTAGAAAAAGGACATATGCCCAGAGGAGAAACACATTGGTCCATATGAAACAATAAACTGTAGTAAGGGGAAATGCGCACGCAGCATGCTAGCGGGGTATACAGAAGGGGATTGTGGGAAACGGCTCCTCAGCGCAACAGGATAAATAATATTGAAGTAATGCAGATGGTTTGGGCTCCAGGGAGCGCTCTGGAGGGAAACAATAGTGAATGGGTTTTTTCTGTAGTAATTAAGATCTAATTTGAGTTGACGGCAGATACAGTGTAGTTTTTTTTTTCGCCCGATTCTCTGACAAATCTGATTGGCTACTCGCGAGAGGCCCTCTGTTTTGATTCAACACAGAGAGAGGAAAGCAGGACAAAAAAGTTGGAAACCGAGATGCAAAATGTGAAACTCTGAGCGAGTCCAGCAAAACAAAACTCAGCCATTGTATTTGGTGACGTTATTCAGCCAGATTACGTTCAAAAAGCAGATTTCGCCATAGATTACCCTCAAGTTGAGCCTGGTCCTTTCTTTTATAACTCGAATTTGCTTTACTATGTCAAATAAACTGCCCTCCATTGAAGTTATGTCCAGGTTAATGTAGTATCTTGCATGGGAAAGTGTAAAATTATGCAAAATCACATGCAAGTCTGTACATATTTGGACACAGTGATTTGCTGTCGTGACGCTGGTACCAAAACGCATGAACGACAGTATGTGGGACATGTTGAACATCACAGGGTACACGCCGCTGTGTGATGCAGACAGCGCTGTGTAAATCAGGGCTGTCTGACTTCAGGTGGTGTAAAATTAGTGCACAAATCCTCATCTGAAAGTCATTGGGCATGTTTATGTACTTTAGCTTTAACAAGGCACCCCACCGAGTCTCCTGGGAAGTGATTGTTTTTATGAGGGAGGTCGACTTCAAAGTTGAACTTGAAGGAATAAACAGTAGGCTGCAACAGGCTTTCATCGCCGCCTTGTTGACAACTGCTCCGGTATATGATTAAAACACCCAATGTGGTGCTTTAGACATGTAAATAACTGTTTGTGAAAGGTCTGTTTATTTACCCAATGTGCAGTCCATACAGTGCTTTAAACTGCCTACTATTGTCGCAGGATAATTTATAGTTTCGTTGTACCTATTGTGGTTAAAGGTGGGCAGGGGGTGAGCATTAGTACGGCATCCAAAGACATGTATGTGACGTAAGCCTGAGCAATTAAAATCACAATTATTTTCACTTGTATTGGTCCATCATTTTTCTATTTTTCTATTTGATTATAGTTTGCCTTATTAAAAGACAAAGAAAAATAGCTCCTGATATATCAAGACAGAGGATTGGCTGTAAACCTCTCCATTTAAAAAGACCCAAGCTTATCATTGACGATTATAAATGGCTAAATCTTGATCGGGATTTAAACTGAATTAATTGCACAGCCCTAATGTGACGGACGAGATATGAATCTAAATTGCTTCCAGTTATTGGATGTAAAAAGTTTTTTCTATGTGTATCCTTCTACAGGCTTTTATAGCTAGAAAAGGTTCATGAAACTTAACGGCATCTTATTTCCCCCTGATAAACCGTGTGCATTCTGTAGCTTTTGCCGTGCACAACTGTTTCAAAATAACACTTCTAACCCTGTTATTTGCTTGCATTACCACAGAAAGTGCTTAATGATATCACCCTTATACCTGCAGCTCTATTATTCAAGTGGGACTTTAATGCATGCATCGACTTAAAGCATCTTTGCGTTTGCCCGCGCAGCATTTACATGACATTAGATATTGCATGTCGGCCTACTACATGCCTTATCTGCTATGTTTTATTCATGCCGAGGTCTACCAACAAGGGGGCGTTCGATGAGCAAACGCGGCAGAATAAAAAAGCCCTCATTGCTCTACACAAGTGGGGCAGTGCGGGTTCAACGGGAGCTTCTGTAGGTCACCGGGAAAAACAAAAAAAAAAAAACAGTGGCATCCCCGTTAGCCAGCCAATTAGACGACACATGCCAGCGCCGATCCCATGAAAGAAAATGAATTGGAGCCCAAAGTGCAGCAGATGTTTGGTGCTAAGGGAGAATGCAATATCACAAGCTCGTGTTGTATTTTCAGCGTGGACCGGATTCAAGACGAGTGAGAACGAGTGTGAGAATAAACTGCATGTGACTCGACAGAAGGATGCTGAGCCAAAATAAGTACTGCAGCTCATTATATGCGATCTACAAAGTGCTTTTATGGCTTTGTACTTGAGACATAGTAAAAAACATACACTTTAATGAGAAGAGATAATAACTTTAAACTGTACAAACACTTTTTTTCCCCATATTTCCTTATATCAACATTTATATTTTAGAAAGATCTCCTTAAAATGTAAATGTTTTGCCTTGGATCAGCATGAAATAATACAATACAATACAATACAAAGATGACATAATATATTAAAGGTGCGCTATGTCACTTTTCTAGTAGGGGTCTGCCATCTGTTTGTCTCCATGGAGATATATAATATTGCTTTGGAATGGCATTAAACTTATCTATATTGGTTTTCCCGATCACAAATGTCCGTTTTGCTCAACAGAAACATTCATTCTGTGACTTATCTCCATGGAGGCAAGTTTAATGCCATACTGTGGGACATTCCAGGCACGGAGACGAGCTGAAAAGTTAGACGGCACCTTTAAATACAGTAAATATGTCATTTCGCGTGTATTATTCCCTATACAACACGACCTGTCTCCATTTACAGGCCTGTGACATCATGAACACAGCCTATTCTTTACAGTCACTCACTGTCCTGTTTTTCCCTCTTTCTCTTTGCCCTTCCCCCTTAAGAATGGGCCGCTGCCAAAGTGTCACTGGAGGTTTTAAATAAATAATAACCATATGCACTTATCAGATGACAGCCTCAAACCTCCCCCTCCCCTCCCCCCCTCGTCCCGCACGGATCCTACCAGAAGTTCAGGTTTGCGTTCGCTGACAGGAAGGACAAGTCCCTGCATGCACGGTACATTGCCAAACCAACTGTCTCCATAGTAGAACAATTACTCACAACACCGAGGGGGTCAGGCCACTCAATAGGGCCCTTGTTTGTCTGCTGTCGTGTGAATAACCGTAGCATGAATCACTCCCGTTATTGCTAAACTTGGACGTATTCTTTATTAGACCTTGACATTGCACTAGTAGGTGTCAGTTCAGAGATAGTGAGGATGGGGAGTAAAAATAGCAGCTATAAAGGTGAAAATAATGGAAAAATACTTCAAATGGAGTTAAGATAAGGGATTTCCTCATAATAAACCATGACTGTGTGCGGTATACAGTATATAAGAATGTCCTTGTGGGCTGCCATTGTTGTTTGTTCGGAGCTGATGAAGTCTGTGTGCGTATAAAGGTAGCGTTTTCCCGATATTTTTTAATTTTAAACTCTTCCTTTTCCTTGTGTAGTGAATTTTAAAGCACAATTTCCACACGAGTGCACCACTACTATTACAACTACCGCTACTGATACTTCTAGAGCTATGGATATTATTACCTACTTCAAAGCTCCTTCTAAAATTACACACTTTATCACTAGGTATCACAAAAATAATTGGTACCACTTGATAATAACCACACTTTAATAAAACATAAACAAAGACATGATAAACTAATACTTAAAGATCCTATATTACGCTTTGTTATAATGTATCCTCAACAAAAACATACCTGGAGTTGTGTTTTGTTTCATATATTTCACCCATTTATTACACAAAACCATTACACTGAGTTCTTCTCGCAAACAGAAAACACGCCGTTCCACTTTGTGATGTCATGAGGTAATACAGGAAGTGCTACGCTGCGCTGTGGGGTTTTTTTTAACTCTGTACTTCTTCACTAGAATCATTTGGATGATTTCAGCCCGGGAAATGCCAGTCCCTGCTGAACAAAAGTTAAAAAAGTAGCTGTTAACTTGAAAACTACCACTACATGACATCACAAGGTGAAACGGAGCATTTTGAGCTTGCCAGGATTACTCAAAAGAGGTGTGACTGAAACAAAACCCAACTCAGGGAATGTTTTGAGGAGGCAACAACTCACAAAACTCCCTTTGTGTAATATAAGACCTTTAATCAATACCTCAACTCCTAACCTATAATTAGTTTATTAAGAATAATTCAGGCTTTGTAACGACGTAGTTATTCAAAATGTAACTGCTAATTTAAACGCTTTTCTTTTTTTACTGCACATTTTTGACAAAGGTGACAGCTGTGAGCTAAAACATGCAGCACATTTGGGTCACGTAGGTTGTTTGGGGGGAAAAAAAATCAGCCAAAACATTATAACCTTGATAAAAGTTCTCCGGTGTTGAGTGGCTGCAAACCTTAAAACTAGTTTGCACTTCGCCCGGCGCCTATAAGCCTATAAGTTTCTGCCCGAGCTCCCAGTCCTGCCTGTGGTCCCTCAAGCCTCTCATATTGGCCATGTTGCGGTTAGTGAAATGTGCAGAAATTATACTGTGCCTTTAGCCAGAGAGTAAGCTGCGGCAGTGAGGCAGGCCACACCCGCTCGCCCACATGTCTGCTCCCAAAACCAGGAGGAAAAGACGAGGGAACCATGCGACATCAGCTGTGGACGGAGCTTGCTAAACCAGTCCTGTAAACGCCGCGTGGAGTGTAATCCCGAAAAGCCGTTAGAGTCAGCCCCGCCGCGGAGCTTGAGCCGGCTGTGTTTGCCGAAGAGGGAGTGTCCGTGTGCTCTTCCTCCTCCTCGTGTTTGACTACGGACCTTTGTGTTCACTCTGACCAATTTGCATGGATGAGTTTAGTTTAAGGATTGAATAGGAGCAAAGTGGTTGGCTTTGAAGGACATATGGAGGTTATAAGGCGAAAAAAACCCAACTGACCGAACCAATTCTACTGATCTACATGTATTTCGATTATATATTGACTGCACAATTCAAAATGCTGTTTGAATTCGCACAATTAGCACATCTCAGCATATCTAAGTAATATAATCCCTTCTGCAGAACAACCTGTCTTCATTATGTCTCATTATTTCTGTTTAAAACCTGCTATCATCACCTCCCAAACATGTTCTGAAATGCATGCGATTAGTTTAGCAGCTCATATTTCAGTTAACAGTCAGTTGAAGTCAATATTTCTTTAAAAAAATATGTGGGTCATATCTAGTGCAACTGCTACATTCATAATCTAATAATGTTTCAGCGTTTCTCCGCCGTAGTATCGCACCAAAATGAAATGCATAAATAATAATGAATGAATGGACTGGTTAACATTCCAACCGCGAGGGTTTGGTCCGTCATTCAATACCGCAAACATGTCTCAGATGTTGATTGATTTAAAGTATTTCAAGAGTAAATTCTTATCTAACGAACCCTGAGAATGTCCGTAACCGATGTTTTTTTGCAAGGATGAAACGAAAGAACGTGCTGGATGGATATTTATGTTCGCGAAATGAAAACAACAACTTTGGCAATTTCAAAAGCATCAAGCTGTCATCTTTGTTTATCTGACAATTTAATGTTTATAAAATGTTTTAGGCTTCCGTCTCATTCACAGATCATATATTTGTTTTGATTCGTGTCGTGGAATATCTAGACAATAGTTTTTGCAGCGTCTTTGTTGTGGTGCGTCCTCGTATTTTCAAAAGCATCTGGTTATACGACGCGGATTTGCACCCTCGACTTCTTCGCCGCGAGTCAGAAATATCAACCACTGTGCCGTTACGCGCCCCTTTTTTTTTTCGATCGCGTCTGACACAACATTGTTAAGGTGCAAAAGCTCGCGATGTCTTCTACTCCGGCGCATTTGTAAAGCTTCATGTCACTTTGAATGTAGGTGAAATGAACCCGAGCTGTCTGAAAATCTTTTAACTTAAGCCAGACTATTTTTACCGCACAAGTCAGATGTCTCGCCGTCTTTGGACCTGCCAATCACATCTCACATCGTTGAGATCGCCTTGTGTATTTTAGGCTTTTTTTCTGGGTTATCTCCCTCTTCCCCTTTCAGACCTGTCATGTTCCAAGTCTGACTTATGCAGGTTTAATTATGCAATAAGGATCACTACACATTTTACAAGACCAGTGAGATAAAATTCTAATTGTATTCAGTCTTACAAGCTGTGTGACACCAATAACAGTGAGTGGAGATTGCTTTTTACACTGCAAAGCCATGTCGATGTGAAGACACCTGCTGTGAACAAGCATGTCTTAATATCGGAGCTCATTATTTGAAAATGAATGAGTGTATTTTAATGATTTTTTTATTTTTTTTTGTTGAATTGGCGCCAGAGGAACATGAGCTCTTAATTAGGTCCAGTCACTTTCACTGATGTGTTTACCTGCAGCGGATTTGATAATGTGCCAACGACTACAAAGCGTTTAAATCTACTCTTTATTATTGCTAAAGGGGAGTATCGATGCACCGTTTTCTCTTTGTTTAATGGAAGAATTCATTTGTTGAGAAGGGCAGGTCGTTTTTGAAGCAGGATTGGTTGTGACACTATTACCTTCTTATTCGGAAATATCGCAATTTCACAGTACAGACCGTGAAAACGCCTTATCGCTCCGTGCAGCTCGCTCCGTGCAGCTGGCGGCTTCTCTCACTCTCACGAGCTTTATTCACAGCTAATGTTGTTTTTTAGCTTCATATTTCTGACCTCAGTCCACTTCATTTACATTTGCTGATCTGGTATTGCACTGCTCATTCCTTGACCAGGAGCTCTATTGGTTTATTGACCTGTTTTATAGAGTAAGGAAGAAATGAACATTCAAAGCCTTGTACTTTCCACACATTTATTGATATCGAAATGCTGAACTGTTCTAAACATACAGTATAACCTTTTCTTTTCACTATCCAGACATAACAAGACTTGCACTGGTCATCCTCGCTGTAATTGTGCCATGTTATTATTGTTTATTGTAATTTAGTGGATACTGTGGTTGTCTTGAGCGCATATTGAACAGCATTAATATCAGTCTGTATTCAGTATGTTCACGCACAATGATATCCACAGTAGAGATGCAACAATATTTAGCATAATATCAAATCGATCGATACAGGTGTCACAATTCAGTACATGTGTTTGCTCGATTTGTGTGTGCGCTGTGTTGTTATTTACCCTGGTGCGAAAGGTGAACGGCTCCAAAGAGGCTCACAGCTGAAGTATTCTAAAGATGTGCGCTTTAGCTTTCAGTTTCTTTTTATTTGACGCTGATGGACCCAGGAACGACAAAAATATGAACTTTTAAATCCTCTAAAAACAATAATCAATCAAGTAATTCACACTGGACATGACTCACAATACATGCAATCTTAATCTTAATCTTAATTCAGACTCTACCTGATAAGTTTTACTCAGAAAACAGTCTGTTGAGACATTTCTATGTAATATAATATAGTTTCAGTGTTCAGAAAGAAGACGGGACAGTGCAGCGTGTTAATCTGACTCACACCAGACTGACGTACATCAGTCTGAATTGAGTTCTACACATTATCAGTCTTGGATGGCTCTCACTGAAAACAGTCAGAAAATGTGGAACAGCATGATGAGTATTTGAACCCGATTGGCAGAACAAGATGAGAAATCAAACTTTTGTTACATCCAGTTGAGAGAAAACCACACACTTCTTCCCTGTCCACAAATTCACACAGCTCTCGCCTTCTGTACATTTTTCACAAACAAAACAGTCCATATTGACGCTAATAGGCTGGAGTACGTCTGTCGGCGTCGCCACGTTTGTTTTGGTTCACTTGAGCGCGTTTGCTTTGGTGCTTTAACACAACCCCCAGTGTTGCTCCGTGATTGGTCCGCCTTAGCGATGACCTCACCGAGTACGCGCCAAGATGGAGTTTGTGAACTCAAAACTATCGCGAGAATCCATCTCTCTGTGCAAGGTTAACTGTCTGTGGCTTCTGCTGCTTAAGATGAAGGAGAGCAGAGCAGAGACAGGCGTCAGAGGAGGTTTGGATTCAGGGGGAAAAGAAGAGAAATAATCCAAATAAATCATCAAATCGCCATCAAAAAAGGAAAAGTATGATAATGGATGTCCTCTAGCAGCCATGTTAAGAGTATATTATAAAAACTGTTCTCCTTAGAAAGCACAGTTCTTATTTTCTGATTTGTAAATCACTGAATCAAACGAACTAAAGTCCTTCACATAGAGAATACTTTACTGTAGTTGTACTGTACTTTACTAAATGGAGACGTTTAATGTTAATTTCATAAGCATTTACATTTTTCTCACCTTTTCTGCACCTCAAATGTATCAAAAACTAATTGATATTGTAAACCATGTATGAAGATATGCACCGAATTGTGGGAAAACTGCATCTTTGCATTCCTAATCGACAGTAAAGAGAAATAATAACTGGGCACGCCTCCCTTGTCTCACTCCGATTGGAAAGCCCTAAACCCATAGCTTCCATTTTAATAAGACAGCTTTATGCACATGAATATTGTGATCCAGTGGGCTGTTTACCCATCTCACTTTTACACCCACATTACAGGGAGCCATTGGTTTTCAGTGCCACATCTGCCACTTGCATCTGCGCCGTCCGTGCCAAGGCTGAGGATCCAGGTGTGTCTCGGAACATGACCTAACTATTTATTACACCGGGAGCCCTCATCTGTCCGCTACAGGCCACAAACCCCCCCATTGATGAGTAGCGCTCGTGGTGCCATCAAAAACACTCGGCCGGTCCTGCAGCGCGGCCTTGTTTTCAAAGCGCACTTGAATGAATATAGTGTTTCCAACTGTTGCTGTCAAAGTGCCATAACGACCCATATAACCAAATATTAGTTTAACCTTCTGTTTGCGAGCGGATGTAAGTACAAGTACGAGTATTACGAGTATCGACAGTTGAAATTATATTTAGGGGAGAGATTGTGCTTTCACTAAAACGCAGTAGTAACAGTTATGGGGTTTAACGTAGCAGTAATAGTAGTAGAAATGGTAGTAGCGGTAGTTGGTGAAGTGCAGGCTTATCGAACAACTATATAAAAACGTGTACTTTAAAATGCATCTTTAAAATCCTCCACAAGGTCAATTGTAAACGCAGGACGGAGGAATTCCCCTTCACCGACGTAACATGCCCTAGAGCAGTTTCACTATGGCTATGACGTGTTGTGTGCATCATACTTACTATAACTACCAAATGGAGTATTTTCCTCGATTATACGCTGCGCTAATACTACTATTCTTGTATTTCCTAAGTGAAATGTGAGTGAGACCTGAGCTGCATGTTCCTAGCTGCTTGTTGACATTGACAACACTTCCAGTTTTGACACGTCGGTCTGTGAGAACATGCATTGGGGCAGGGGCATTCCACCGTGTTATTCCCAAACACAGCTTCAACAAAAAGACCAGTGTGTGTTTAAATAAATGCACGCAAGTTTGGAGTTTAGCGTTTAGTATAGTTTGCGCGTGTAACCCAAAATACAAGAAAAAGAAGACGTTGATGTGAATAGAGTGAAGAAAATTTAAAAATTGATTGTGGTAATTGCTGTTTTTTGAGATATTCTATCAAACAATTATAGTACAAAATGAATAGTAAAGGAGACAAGAGCTGGTTAAAAGTAAAAATAAAACAAACGTGGTGCATAATCTTTCAAATTATACATATTTTCTTAGTTTTGTGCAGTACTTGAACCTAAACTATAACATTTACAAGCACTTTTAGCACGTTTATGTTTGATTCACATAATGCAATCCGAAAAAATGAAAAAATATAATAAAAATGGCTGATATTGTCCACCCATTGATGTGACTTTCTAACCCGGAGTTACTGTCGCCATAGCGTCATGCTGTAAATAAAATATAACGTCTTCGCTTGTGTGTGTGAATACATTTGAGTCATTGGCGCACCGCTGTCCTTTAATAAGCCTAATGAAATTATTCAGCTCGGTTCTCATCACGCTCTATAAATACTCCACATTGGGATTCTGCTCTTCCTCTAGGATATTTTCTGCTGCTTTGCTCCCATAATGCACTTCTAAGCTCTGCTCTGGTGCTTGGATGAAAATTTGATGCACTACTCCACGTTGGGCTCTCCCTCATCGCCGCACTGAGGCAAAACAAGCCCTCTGCCTTCTACTCGCGCTCCCTATTTGATCTGGCACCCCAGCTGTTCCACTGCACTTTCCCCAATACGCCCAAGCCTCCTGCTGCAGCTCTCATCTGCACCGCTCTGCTTCTGTCCTCTTCAAATAAATCTACATGTATAACCCTTATGTGGGCTTATATTACCGGGCTGCAGAGGTGGTACATCTTCATCCACCAAAAAGCCGTCGCAAACTCATGAAAAATGCACCCCCGGATGACCCCTTACGTGTCGGGGAAGGCAGAAAGTGCGAAAAATAGAGGTTTTTGGATGCTTTTAAGAAAGTACCAGGGGGAAAGTGGTGCACTAGCTGGAAATGATCCGTGACTTTTTCTGTGTGCTTCCCTGTGAGGCAACAACATATTTGTGTACCAGAATCGGGGAAAAATACACCCCCCTCTCCATAAATATGCATGGTTTAGGCCAGTGGAATACATAAATTATTGTAGATTTGATTTTACTTTCCTTGTTTTGACAATCAAGACAGAGAAATGAGCAATTATGTCTTCTGAGTATGATAAATGAATCTGCGTTCTTTCTAATTCTCCTTTTCACTTCAAGGCAACACCAAACAATGCACAAATACAAGTTATTACACACACATATATATAATAATAATCGTTTTTTGTTTTTTTCCTGTTATTTTTTCACATACACCCAAAAGCTCATACATTTTCTACCATGCAGTGACTTGCTGATGCTGATTTTTATGACTTTTTACGAGTTCTATAGAAGATTCATTTATGGCCCTTGCAAATTAAAAATCCAAAACGCGCAAATGCCAATCACATTATTCAAATAAGTACATGTCAGCGCGTGCATACTGTACAGTTGTTAAAAGTCGTTGAAAGATTTTCAATAATATTCCTCCGGGCTTCTCGTGTCTATTTACCGAGCTCAAAATTGACAATACACGGAACAAAAAGATGTCAGACACGCCCTTGACAATAGTCGTTTATATTGTCGTTTCCTCATTTTCCTCCATATTTGTAGTTCTTAATCATTTAAATGTAAGTTAATGAATAAACGCAGCCAGCAGGCCCGTGTTTCCTTGCGTTTCCCTTGAGAATACTGCAGGATTTGGTAAACCGCACGTGTTCTCATTGCAAACAACTTGACCGTTTACTCCTGCAAGGTTAAACAAGGACAAACTTTACTTAAACGCATATACACAGCTATGTATTTGTGCAAAGGTAAACAGCCTTTTTGCCGTTGCAGGGGACACAAACTAATTAGCCAAAATAACATTTAAACGGCCTCATTGTGTAATTATAACACAGCCTAGAATGTGCCACTGCAGGTCAAATCATCTCTGGCGTTGAATCATATGCGGCATGCTAAATCTTTTCTTAATTGGCGCATTTAAAAGCAGCGATGTTAAGTGCGTTTCGGAGCAGCCAAACTTCAGCCTGGATTTATGTGCTGCTGCTGTTCCAGTTAGACCCGACTTCAAGGACATCAGTGTTCAATCTATAAAGACAAATTGCAATCGTTTGAAGAAAGAAATAGGTTTGATAATCTATATACCTGGCTGTCCGTGAAAGAACGAGATGAACTATGGGACGGATCTTAAGAGTGGCCAAGCGATGCCGAGCGAGTCTGAAGTTACTCGTGTGTGGAAATGTAAATCGTAAAGCGGGTTTTTGGGGGGCGTCGCAGCATCGAAGCATCTCAGTCCTGATCACTGATGATTCTCGTGTGTGTTCAGAAAATGCCACACCAATTAAGATGGTCTGATTTAAAGATTCATTATGGATCAGTGGGGGGTCTGCCACCACTGAGATGTTATTGCTTTGCCCGGAATGTCCCAGAATATGTAAATTAGGCCTGGTGGCGACGTGTGGTGGCCCCCGGAAAAGTTAAAACCATCCTATCCTATGCTATCCTTTACGTTTTTGCTTCAATCCGATTCTGACAAATAAAACATTAACGCGCTGCTGATGCTCAGAGCTAATGCTAATAATTATAATTAACTTAACATTTTGAGGATGATGTGATAAATCTGCATATTTGGTTACACATTTGAGTCGGATACATTGGCAGATGGGCTTCCAGCTCGAACGCAAATAAGTTGCAGCTTTTCAAGTTGGATTACCGAGGCTGTGTAGACCTGTTATTTGGATTATTTGAACAGGGGTTAGGGCTAACTGACTCGGATCATGTGCTTAGCTGCTAAAACAGTAATGCTAGATAATTGCACACCTTTCTTGGCCAATTCCCCTGGTTAATTTTTTTACAAACACTGCGAATGAGCTGGTTTATGGAAAATACTAATTCTCTGTCTTCTAAAATGAAGGCTTGTCCCAGGAGTAGGTTTTCAGACTCTTACTTGCCCTAAGCACAAAATGGCAACCGTAAACATGGGGGAGGCACTGATGTTTCTGAGACAGCCTGTGTTAACAAAGCAGGGCGTAAACAAGCTCCACGATGTAACTGCGAGCTGCGTTAAAAGTACTTGTATTTGGATTTATGTATCGTAATATAGTTTACGATTTAGAGCGCAATCAAAACAGTATTCAGAGTAACACAGGAGCAGTACTTTGTTGCAGGGAAAGTATGTTTTGGACAAGTTGCTTTATGGGAAAAATAAAGTATGCTAAAACAGTCTCGCTGATTGCCAACACTGCGATGCTTCTATGGCATTTCTTTCACTTGAGACCCCCTTGACCTCTTTATATTCTACTTTTTGATTTCAGTAAATGTTGCTCAAGTGCTTCAGCATGGAGCACTGTAATTTCTGTCGTATTATTGGAACACAGAGTCTCAATAGATGATGCAAAAAAAGGTGCAGTGTGCTTTAAGGTTCATAATAGATGGCAAATGGTTCTTGAGGTAATAATTTCAAATGGATCTTGAGTTCAGAAATATCCATGGGTATAATCAGGGGTATAATAGCGTGAAGAGAATAAAGTTTATATGAGCAATGTTTTTCATACAAGCAATGTCAAATTATGGGCGATGTAGCAATGGAAGTACACAAACATTGGGAGACATTTCCAGTCCAAGCTGTGATTTTGTTTAATTTGAGGTTTGGGTTAATCATGTTTATATCCTGCTCTGGCCTAGAAAAAGCCCAGTTAACTTTCTGTAATGAATCATGTGTTTTTGCTGCATGTTTTTCTGTAATTCAATGGTAAGTCGATAAACAGGCTTTTTCAAACATCAGTCGAAGGTATTGAAATGTTCTCAGAAAAGCTAAATATTTTCCGAGGTGTTATAGCTTTGCGAATCACTGTTTTATTACCCAAACATGATTTCTGGCTGTGCGGTGTTACAGTGGCAGTGAGGATCCTTCACGTGTGCACTAGAGGGTGTCGCGTCTGTCGCAGAGCCGGCTGATACCAAGGTTAAAGTCATCACCGGAGTTTGAACAATCTTTCACACTATTACTCCGAAAGACTTGGCCTATACAAAACCCTGTGCAAACAACCTTGGAGTTGTGTTCTTCTGTCACAGTTCAGCAGCCAAGCAAAGTCAGGCCAGCTGAGCGGTGGGAAAGAGGGGAGCGTCAGTCACCTCGGCCTGTCCGGGCCTGTGCACCCTGCGGGGGAGTGGCAGCGCATTAAAGACGCTAATGCATGGAGCAGCTGCAGGAGCCCTGTCCTTCAGCGAGCCGGCGTCAGGGCAAGGCTCACATTAGAAAGAAATTGTGCATATTGATAAAAGATGGTTATATGTAAAGGTCAATGATATATCGGGGGAAAAAAAGCTGGGATAATGTCGTAGCCGTTTTGGAGATATGCAAAGTTAGAATATCAAGTATACGGCCCACACTCGAGAACAGCCTCGCTCTGCCTGTCAGATCCTCTCAGTCTATAACGCAGTTTAAAACCAGACTAAAAATCCACCTCTTCTCCCTGACATTTGGTTCTAGCTTGGCAGGATCTTGGTGTTTTATTGTTTTATTGTTCTATGTGTCATATTTTATCTATATCTGCTTTTGTGTCGTATGGTGTGGTCTGCTTTTATTTGCACAACAGCACATTGACCTTAAAAGACGGGAAAGATGTACAGTTTGGCACCAGGTTATAGCAAAAAAAAAGGCTGATGTTAAGTAAGAGTAACAGTTTGGTGTAGGTGGATGAAAGACGTGTAAACATATGGTACATACATGTAATACAGGGGTGTCCAAACGCGGCCCTCAGACCAGTTTTGTATCCTGCTGAACTGCCCCAATTGATCATAAGCAGTACTTTTAACAGCAAATTAAACTATTTCTACCACTGTAACCTCAAACATCACATTGCAGTGTGTGATACAGACCTAAAATGAATGTGTTTCGAGTCTTATTAATACACAGCGGCTCTGTCAAAGCTGTTTATAAAGCACCGCACTGCATTGATCACCCGTCTGTGGCCCTCTGCTTCGAAAATGTTTTGAGATGTGACTCTTGATATAAAAAAGTTTGGGCACCTCTGATCTAATACAACACATCACGCCCCTCAAATATGACATTTTTAAAAACATTCAGTTCACACACACACACACACACACACACACACATACACATACACAACCATACCAATATATTCACAATCACTCAATTTCAGATATACAAATACTCTTACACATTCACTAATTGGTACAAACTTTGCGTGGATATTAGCCATTTCTTTGTCGCATGTGCAAACTTTTGAAAATTTGTGCATGTTATAATCTCATTTGGCAAACTATTCGATTACTATAAAGCCGATTTAGAGTTATATGAAGCACTATTTTAAATGCGCTATACAAACAAAATTGAACTGAATTGATGCAAAACTTTAATTGATTGAACCCCAACTGAGACATTTACAGGCAAATTTCAGCACAATTCTGAGGTATTACTATAATATTGTCTGACAAACTGGTGACGTGATCCCAAAAATATATAAATATATTCATTTTTGTCAATATCGCCCGCCCTTATTTATATGTATTTACAAGCTGAGCACAGTAAGAGCCGTATATGAATACATTTTAGCTAAGAAAGGATTAAACCTGAACTAAACCAGGAATTATCCGGGTCTAAACCTGTTCTCAACAAGGTCTAAACCACGACTATGAAGTGGTCTACACCTTCGCTTTAATCCACAACAGGACCAAGACTAAAGCGGGAATAATCCTGCGTAACACCAGTGGAAGCAGCACCAGAGCTTGAGAAACCAACGCTGTAGACCCTCGCAGACGACTGGCATCTATTCTTATCCGTATATGGTTTGAGTTCTGCAGAGGGAGGCATGTCAACGCAACAACACCACCAATGCACATGAGTAAACAATCACAAATCTGCGTGGTTTTCTTTTAAGGACGAAGCCAGAGCGTCACCTTGTCATGTTCTTTTTTAACTAGGTCACCAGTTTCACTTAAGTGCAGCGTTGCATGTGAGTAAGAAAATGGGTATATAAATATTTAACCATCTTTTTTGCTCTTTTCGCCTCACAACAACAGGATAAAAATGGACTAGTCATTTGTATTCATGAAATAAATTATGTTGCAAATCTATAGCAAATTGATGGCAGGCATAATAATTGCTAAATATGTTGCTGGTTGGGGAATAGACGCACACAATACAAATTTAATTGCTGCACAGTATCAAGACTTGCACCTCCCAGGAAATGAATGCCTTTGATCATTTCTGAAAGAGAAATATATGCAGTTAAAGCTTATATTATTACTATTTTGTTGGATAATTTACTTACATTAGGAACAATAACTGTGTGAATTAATATGCTAGTCGTGTTATACAGTTCTCCGCTGTGGCTCGGGCGGTGCGGTGGAGATGTCTTCCTTTATATCTTCTTCTTACGATGTTAACTCAATGTAAACGCTACCAATTGTCAAATGAGCACGCACGGAAGAAATCTATTGTGAACGTTGATCTAATTTTCATGAATGTATAATTCGAGTTGGCCCCAAGCGCTAACGTTCGGGTGTATAGTTGTAGTGTAAATGCCGTTTGAAATCAACATAGGTTTGATTGTATTATTTCCTCTTGTATTCAGCCCGTGGTGTCCTGTGCGCCCCATGCTCTCCATCGCATCTATTATGTATGAAGACCTGTCTATGTCAGGATCTAGCACGTGCGCACACAAGAGCAAGGGATTTCTTTGGAAACTGCTGGCGTTGTTGAGGGGAACTGGAGTTTAAAATCCAGTTCTGGTAAGTTTTAGTCGTTTATGTCGAGTTATCTTGTGCCATTTTGAGATATGGGCCACACAGAGTAAATAAACATGGATCATTTACTCCTAAAAAGTGTTGCTGACTGAAATTTCAGACTTAATTTCAATACGCAGATATATTTTTTAACTTTTTTAAAACAAGAGAATGCAATTTTCATCTTATGTTATCATGTGATCCAGTCCTAACCATTTAAAATTATTACGAAAATGTCAATTGTTGCCCAACTGTGGTTATTTCAGTATTGATACACGTTCATACAAGTATCTAGTTCCAGTACTAGTTTTATTATCGACTTTTTTTTATTTCTTTGGCAGCCTCTCCCATGCACGTAAAAACTCAGTTGGCCCAGGTTTGTTTTCCTCTGGCTTCTTTACAAGTACCTGCCATGTTTTTATGTAGCATTTTCTCACACATATCCATCAGCGGTAAATGAGTAGCCGTGGTAATTACTTGGCTTGTATGCTTGATGAACATGCATTAACACTGTCTGGAATTATAAATAAGTAGAAACCAGATTAAAGCTCGGATTGTGCCCATGAGGGATGCACCTGTCACAGCTCACTGGACTTTACTTGTCTCTGGTCTGCGTCTGCCTCTGTGCTGCTGCTGCTGCGGAGCGTACATCCCCCTGAAGTCTACCACAGTCTTTTAACTTTGACCTCGCGATTTCTCCTTTTTTTCCAATCTATTATCAAAGCTGTGCGTTTGCAGACACATTTGGTGGCAGTGTGTGTGTGTGTGTGTGTGTGTGTGTGTGGTAATGATAGAGGACACAGAAGCAATCTGTGAAGGGCAGAGAAGAAGGCAGAATTTGTTTTTCTCCTGATCCACAGACATTTGTAGGCTAGAAGCACTGCCAAGTGAAATAGTGTCACTGAATGAACCATTGCCGTATGATGAATAAATGACTGTAGGGATACTCTGTTTGCACACCGAGTTTCTACCTTACTTCAACGCAGCATTCTTACATTGTTTGGATGAAATTTGTTTGTATGAGACAAATTCTGTTTTTTTCCCGACCTGGAAACAACCATCACCATATATCCACTAGACACGGGCGCAAAGAGGAGTGACCCTTGTGGTGACATAGTGGTTTAAGGCGTTGCACATATGTTCTTGCTACCACCTCGGCTTCCATCGTTTACTGAATGTCTCTACCCTCTCTCTCCTCATTTCATGCTGCAGCTGTCAGGCCAAATAAAGCCCTATATATGTACAATCTTTATGTTTGTATTTATGCATGCTTTTTCTATCAGGAAGGCTTCTGTTTCACTGAATAATCCACGACAATAGACTTAAATGTACAATTAAATTAAAAAAATGCCATTTAAATTACTACTACATTAAGCGTTTGTAGTTGCAGCATGTATCAGTGTTAGCCATAAACCCTTGAGGACACTGCTTTTCTTATTTATCTACTTGTCCTGGTCATCTCCGTATAGCTCTGCAAACATTTAAGAGCCAAAAACACTAAAAATAGTCATTCATTTTCTCAACACGAGCGCGTATCTTGCATCTCTATGTTACGCTGATGCTCAGAACACCATGTGACTCAGAGATCCTCCCCGTCCCTCCCAGTGCAGGCCTGACTTCACACCTACTCGACTGCTACGTGGAGAGGCGTTAAGCCGCTCCTCGCACCCCTATGTTTTGCTTCTTGCGCATCCAAAAAAAAAAAAAAAAAACTCCAAGTACAAACACATTACGGCACTGCTGCCTCTTCAGATTAGCAGTGAGTTGTAGCTGTTATTACGTGTAGGATTTAATTTACCAGTTCATTAAATAGTGTAAACATGTAGCCTTGTTTGCCTTCATTATTTAAATCGGTTATTGCTTTATTCAATGTGTTTCATCCGTGCCCACTAGTCCAGAAAGACTATGACTGAGACGCAATCACCCTTAGCCAATATGAATGACTTAAGATATTTATTCTTTATTATGTCATTTTATTATTATTATTATTATAAGCTATTTAATCTCCATGCATTGTGTTAATTGACTGTAGAATTCTGTGCTCATTTTTAAACAAAATGTCTGCCGCTATAGTGCAAAATATTTGTATTGGCTACAGATGTCTTGAAAAATAGTCCCCTGATGATAAATTTATGGTATTAGATTTCATTGTATAGCAGCAGCGGCAGCAAAGAACAGCATTTTCCCTCGAGTAGTCCTGAATTCAAATGTGCAAGCTATCAGGGCTGGTGGTATACTATATCTTCATTTGTTATCACTGAGCTGAAGCGGAAAAGTAAATAGAAGTGTCTGTGTTGGATTGTGACTCTTGACTGGATGACTAGTTTATGGGAAAAGTACAGGGTCAGGGTTTGTGGCTTTTGAGGGCCTGATTGAAGCAACAAACAAGCATGCAAGCATTTCTTTAATTAAAGTCATTCTTGGACAATATTCTCAGAGTACCTAGGCTTAAAAAGTGTAGTTACTTACACGTACTGAGACCTAATAAGAAGAAAAATAGGTGTAGTGGTAAAAATGTTACTGCAACTGAGACATTTGTCAATAAAATGATCATTATTCACCTTTTTACATTAGTATTTCATTGGAAGTTGGACGAAAACAGAATTGAACATTGAAATGCAGCCTAAATTAGAGCAATAGTACTTATATATGTTTACAGTCCACTACAGTAACTTAAGCTCATGCTGTTACCATCTCCCCATCTCATTTCTTACTGCCTAAATTACCCGTATAGCAATCTTAAACTATTCCAGTGCAGTACATTTTGGCACCCACTTTCTTCTTACACACACACACAGAAAGTAATTTGACTGAAGCGAGCTAAAGAAAGGGTTAGTTTGCAAGCCAAAGCAGCAGAGTGGCGGCGGAGTGCACTGTAGCTTTTAATGGTGCCATTGATCAGGCCCTGTGGAGGACACGCCCAGCAGGGGGCAGACTCTCGGTGAGCAGACAGGTGTTCGCTCGATATCTGTCCCACTTCCCTGACCTTAAAGCTTTTAATCAGCTCTGCGAGGGAGCTTGTCAATCCTGTCAAACAATGCACAGGCCTGGCTACAAACACAGTAAGAGGAGGCCAACACAGGGGTAAGAGCTGAAATAATGCCAGCGCAGCCCTAGAGGAGAAAGTGCGTATGCGGGATATTGCTATTTGGTCAGGACTCCCACCGGATAGACCTTTGTGAGTTGGGACACACCGCAGAGGCAGCCTTGGCCCTGTTAGCGCATTTTCAAAGGCTATTAATGCCAAGGCGGAGGTGTACATGTGAATGATTACATCTGGGGAGAAATGGAGGAAAAGATGTGGGTTCAATACAGTCGCAAAAGCTCTTTTCCAACTGGCTTTGTGATTTTTGTCGGTTCATATTTCTCACAAAAACCTAAGGCAGTAGTGTTGATTTTTTGGAGTTCAATCAGAATATTGTATTAGGCGGTGTGCTTGTGCAACTCTTGCTGTATATATATTTCAGATGACTATTCCCTATGTCACGTTGTCAGTCGTTACTCTCGCTATAGCACATTTTTTCATCTAAATTAATGTTTAAGTTGACAGCGAACCCTCAAGGTAAAGGCATAAAATTACAGTTTTTGGCACAACACATGAAAATTACCGGCAGTGATCCGAAGGTTTGCTGGTTCAAATCCCGCTCTCGACATAAACATCGTTGGTTGAGCGCTCAGATCCGTTCACCTACAGGTTGATAATGCGATTCCAGCTCTCACAGATGAATGCTGTCGCTGTGTCCTTGGGCAAGACACTTAACCCGCCTTGTCCCCAGTGTCTGCGTGCATTGGTGTATGAATGTGTGTGTGGATAGGTGAGTGATTCCTTGATGTAAAGCGCTAATTTATGGACTACTACTATACTGCTCTAACTGATTATTTGTTTGTCAGTGCCATTTCCTTGGGAGAACGCTCCAAAGTTTGATTTTAACTCTCTCTTTCCATAGAACCATCCAGGTGCCCACCACAAACCTGCACTGCGTTGCGTTAACCACATTCCCATAACTCAACACTCTTATTGTGAACTCTGGACATACTTTTGGTGGATCCCGTGCCTTCCCCTTAAGCCCATCATGTGAATCGTCCTCATCTCAAACGCATTGGCCACAGTTGCGTTTGACTGACAGAGATTGCAATACGAGCTAATTGAGTCGCAGAATGCCTCCACGACTGCCTGCTTCACTTTCTGTGCTTCTGATCAATAGTAATACACTATCAGGATTTGTCAGCTATACTTTTTGTCTTTGTTTCATCTGAGGCGTAGCAGCCAAAACTCATTTCATTCTCGCAGGCTCATTTCTCAGAGAATCCTTCTGCATTTCAACTGGGCGCACTGTGAAGTTTAACTACAGCATATCTCTTAACACAGAGGGTAATTATGGTGCTGACTTGATTGTAGCTAATAGTCCGAGTCTTCACAGCAGTCACACAGTTACTATTTGGCCACATTCAAATGACAGTCAACCACACCATTATCTGAGGTCCCTTGTGTCAGCAAATCTCTTACTCTTTTCTTTGGATCGCTTGTGACTTCCTAGAACTACAGTTACTTTCATACCGCTCTTACTATTACTTCCACTACTGCATTACAGCTTATACTGCTGCTACTTTTCCTAGTTCTGGATTGAAATTCAGAAAAACATACATGTTGAAGTCTCTGCTTTTAACTGCTAGCCTAAGGGCAAACCCTCATGAGTTAATTTCCCACAATCCCACAGCCCACAGCCCACCTACGTGACTGACTTCATAGGTTAGAAAAATACTCTTTGTTTAGCAGTTTTTAATTCCAACTTTGATTACATGACACCTTCTATCCATTTTCTCAACCATGTGCGATGTTTGATAAGATTTTTCAGTTCTTTGGTTTATGTCAATAGAAAATGTGAGGACCCGAGGAGACTGGCGTTGCTCAAAACACAGAATCATCTTTCAGAGCGTTTCTTTCCCCTTACTGTGGCTTGTGGTCGCTGCTCATGTCTCCACGCCAGCTGAGTTTCTTCTGAAAGGAATTAAAGTGTTGTTTTTCCATGTGCTCTTTTAAAGTTCGCCACTGAAAACAAAGAGGAGAAAATTCTTAGATGTCCTTGAAAATGATGAGAGAAGATGTGTTAGTTTGTGTTTTACTGTTGACAAACCAGACACATCTACATACACATAATTACACACTTCTACTGTTTTGTTAAGCTGCTTTGAGCATTCAGAGAGAATCCACCCTTATGTGAAATCTTCCAGGTATACCTAATGTATGCTTGTTGTACTTGGACAACAGTAAACCTTGAGAGAGCCCTCGGAGGCCGCTGTGAAAGACAATCCTGCTCCCAGCTGGAGCGCACATGGAGCAGGCTCTGAACATGTCTGCGATGTGGTGAGCATTCCAATAGATGTATGTATGTGGAACACGGAGCCACTGTGGAAAAGCGGCTGTGGTCGTGGTTTAGGAAATGGTTCAGCTCTGGCCTCAGCTCTGCTCTGCTCCAGTCACTTTCAAAGAGAGCTATGAGCAAAACAGTCACTTAAAAGAGGAATTTACTGTAGATAAGTAGCACATCAGTTATTAAAGCCCAATACAATATGAATCATATAAAAATGTCAGAACTTTGCATTTCATGTGTTCTCTTCATTTAGATAAGTAATGTAACTTATCTAAATGGTCTTTACAGAGAATACTGTGCCGTGTGCAGTGTTTGTTTTATAAATATCCCAGTCATTCAAATGACAAGATAAGATAACAATTTCAAGGATGAAGATGAAATTAGTGTTGCGAAAACAGCTTTATGAGCTCAGCGACAGTGCACATCGCTTTTGGTGGAGACTAATCCATGCCAGCTATTATGGCTGCAGGGCAAAATGTATAATCATGTTTATTTGTACTTCATATCTTCTGACATGCTCTGAGATGGTTCATTACAGTGTGGGGTTGATTCCGAGCTGATTTGAATAAATGGGGTTGGATTAGTACATATAAAATCTGTTATTGTTATAAGGCTTGTTTGGAGCAAAGCTAAGGCATTTGTCCCTGTCCCTCGTGCCCCTGACTCAGACACATACTAAGTGTGCTTGTTAATTGATAGCAGGCTGAGGCGGCAGCCCACTGCCCACTCCAGCTGGAGTGTGAATTCCCTCTCCTATATGTTAATGGCTGTGCTGCATAAATGGCTTGCGCCAGCAATGTTGAGGTAAAATAGCTCACTATGCCGTGTGGAGATGTGTGCTCTTCCTGCTGTCCCAGGCACAATTAGCCATGCACTTTGATGACAGACATGCTGCTATTTTCTCACACATCTTTAAAAATGCATGATTAGCACAGAATTAAGTTATTTCAAACTCTCTGGAGGTTTTTCAAGACATTGAACAGAAAATATTTTCATAGTGAGTTTAGCTGAGCTCATGTCCATGCAGCGCCCCCCTCGTCACAAACTCACATAACCTCAGCTGCAAAGGTCAGCACAGGTCACAGCTCTGGAAAACACTGTTAGTGGAGTATTTCTAAAGGTCAGTCCATGCTCTATAAAGACCTGTGTAGAATTCTCCTCAGACATGTTTTCTACGAATGCACAAAGGTATTAACAGGCAGCACATGCAACTTTGATAAAAAAAAAAAAAAAAAAAAAAAAAAGATTGTGCTTAAATTTTGAAATCTTAATGTTTAATTTGCATCAAAGTTCTGTGCACAAACATGGAGTGTCCTCACTGCTAGACTTATCTTTGCTTGTGGACAATGAAGCAGATGGTGTGAGAGAAGGATTTTCCACGCATGAGTGTCCACGGCCAGACTCTTCCTCAGCACTTTTTGGCAGAAATGTAGATGCATTTCATGGTGTGTTTAGCTGAGAGTATAAAGGAGGGGAGGGACGCTCTTGTGCTGAGCTGCTCCACATAAGTTCCTGACAATCCATTCTCACAGTCACAGCTAATCCAGCCACACTTTGGCCTGGTCGTTTTATGGACATGATGAAACTATGGGGAAATATAAAAAAGCAAACATGTTACAGTGCACAATACACAACTATATTTAACCTCATGATGTCGTGTGTGTTTTTAAGGAGAAGGGAAGCGTTAGTTTAGACCTGGAAACCACATGTAGTTTAGATTGTCTCATTATAATTTCCACTTTCACTTTATCGGACATGTTAATAGTATGTTAATGGACTATTTATTCATAACAATTTGTGCCAAAAGCAATCTAACTAATCTAGACAAAATAGCACTCAAAGCACAGATACCTTTTCCTAATTCTGAAATGAACCATTCAAAAAGTAGCTACACTGGCAATACCAAAACCAATATCTAAAATGTCTTTGGCCCGCGTCCCTCCGCTCAGGATTCCCCCATGAGGCGTGTGCAGCAGCATGCAGCAGCTTTAATATCCTGAGTGCTCTAATCTGCTCGCCGCGTCTGACCCGTCTGTGTCACTCTCACCGCCATGCGCCTTTCACTCCCCCAAATCCTCTGCATCATTCTCCCTCACCTCATTTCACCTCCGCTCTTCCTCTCAGCCCATCTGACCCCACCCGAGTCACCCTAAGGCCATCAGGCACCGCTCCGAAGCACCCCGCAGATTCATTTTTTATTTATCGATCACATCACCACCTCGTAAGACGTCTTGACAGCTGCTCTTATTTGAAATCCCAGACGAACTTTTAAATAATTGAAGCGATTAAGTGGCTGATTTGTTTAGATGCTCACCGGCGGGTACTTTTATATGAATTGTTGTGTAATTTCCAATAGTAAAAACCTTAAAAATATATGAAATCAATAGAGAAGTCAGATTTATTGAATCAATTGCGCACAACTGTCAAAGAGCTGTTGTCCCTGATAGTGTCATCTCGTCCTCAGCCGACAAATGAACATACAAACAGTGTATTTATACCATCAAAATAATCATACCAGTCTTAATCTAGTCCAAGCGACTTCACGCTGCTGGACACATCGTCTTGTACACTAACAAACCAGAGATATACCTGTGCGTAACAACAAATAGTATCACGAAAATTAGGTCAAAGAGATAGATGACGATACATATCAATGCAAGTAAAGATTTAGGGCAAAGAACGTCGTAACAATACATATATATATACTTTTAGAATATCAATATAGCAAGAAATGGCTGTTGTTTTTTTTTAGGTTACAGTTTTAGACGTTTGCAAATTGTCCATGTTGTGAAAGAAGTTTGAATTTCCTATAGACATGTTCAAACTAAGGCTGCATGTAACTCCTTATGCATTCTCTGGATTGTGTTGTGTATATTTTACTCATTTGCAGTATTTGGTATTTGGTAAAGCCTATGAGAAATAAAAGTCTTCCAATATTCAGCTCCGTTATTATACTTTCATGAGTTCATCCGTGATTCCACCCTGACACACTCATCTTATCTGAGCGTGTTCCTGTTTTAGTTTCAGTCAAACAGTGGGCTCTGTGGTTCATTCACCTCTGTGCGCTGTCGCTCTCTGTGTGTGTGTGTGTGTGTGTGTGTGTGTGTGTGTGTGTCTGCAGCTGACAGTGGCTGTATCGGTCTCACACTAATGATGTCATGCCACCATTTGGTCAGGTAACGTCAGCTCTGTTTGTTTAATGTGTAGGAACCGAAACCGTGGCAGGACTGTTTGGCTTAGCTGCGGGAGGGAGGGAGGAGGAGGAGGTGGAGGAGGAGGCGGAGGGGCCGGAGTCCGCTCGCACTCTGTTTACACTCGGAACAGTCGCCCTCCTCTCTCACTTTCAGACGACAAAAGCAGATGACTTTCCCTGGTTTAATTGTGAGGACAAAGGACAAATGTTGTTTACTCTTTTAACAGCTACTTAAACGCTATTTATCAGTAATTAATCTAATGCATTCTTATGACAGCAATCGGGGTGGGTGACATTGACAAGAAAAAGAGCCTCTTGATATTTTAAGAATCCCAATAATGATCCGACCGTATTATCTACAGAATTCCATCTTAATTTTTAATCAGCTCTTTTTGCGGCTTTCTTATTATTAACTTCAAAACAACACTGACAGAGTTATTGACCTTTATCGGGCTTAAAAATTCTTACTTTTTGTTGGATGAATAGCCTACTCAGAGCGAATATGTCTGCGTATGTGAGAACTGCCTTACTCTTTTAGCGTTAAGTGTTGAAATATGCATCAAAGTATAAATATTACCGAGTGCTAAATTCTTTTTGATGGCATTTGCGTAATATGATTTTTCAGAAATAAGAACCAACTTCCTCGTATGTCTAAATATAAACAGCAGTGCTTCGTCTGATTAGTTTCTTTGAACAAAATGGCGCAGTGGTGTTTTTTTTCTGGTGTTCTTCGGCATGAATCATTAGCGTGCCTGAACTCACATGTGAAGCTCCATTGCTGGAGAACTGATGCATCCCCTTGACATTTCAAATGCCTGTAAGCCGCTCTGGGCCTTATATATATATGTGTGTGTGTGTGTGTGTGTGTGTGTGCTTCTACTGCGAACCATCCCTCTGCTATATCGACGCATACAGCAGAGGTATTAGATGGGTATCGGTGCATGGGGTTGTCCAATAGTACGCGCTACCAACCTGAAAGTTGTAATTTTCAACCCCCCTTTGGATAACGTACGACTGCTGTGCCGCTGCGTCTGGTCATTACGCCTCGCTCGCCTCCTCAAACAAACAGCCATTGGGAATAGTTAGAATTAAATGCAGAGAGCTACTTTCAGGGGCTGAATCCAGATTTGCTAACACAATAAATATTCTCGATAATCATTAACATTTACAGCGCAGCAGATGTTACGCTTTGCTCAATGAGGGGAGAGGGTTGTACAATGAAGTAGTTCAAATTTGAATCAGATAGCGAGGACCGGTTGCCATCTGCTCCCATAAGGATTTGAGCTTGCCTCTGCAGTTCACTGTTTGCTCCGGGAGACAAAAGGTAAATGCGAATCTGGCAGGTACACTCTTGTTTACCCACGAGACCGGGCTGAAGCACCATCAAACAGTGTCCGAGTGCGCGCTCAAAACGCATCTACTGGCACATAAAATACTCCTCCATTTTGACAGCGCGGGGTGGGCATTGTGGCCAGAAAATCATCACTATTATAGAATATGGCTGCTAATTGAGGGCTTAGTGGTTAATGTGCATGGGTTGTTAACTCGGTGAGACATTTGACTAACAGGACAAATTGGACAATTAGCTCTGACTGTGCAGCTTTCCATTATATCCTGTTATGGATTATAGGCTAGGTACAATATTGTCAGATGCATTATGGTGCATGTGCGGTGCTATTGTTTAGGTTTGATTCTTGAGCTGTGAAATTACAATGGCAAATTGAAACGGAGAAATAAATAATAAATCTTGATATAATAAACATTAAAAACTGCTGAAACACAAGGGTTGATCCTGACATAGAGGTTGACAAGTCGGTTTACTGCTTGATACTTGGATTCTACTTTACCGTATTTTCTGGAGTATAAGTCGCACTAGAATATAAGTCGCACTGGAGTATAAGTCGCACTGGAGTATAAGTCGCACTGGAGTGTAAGTCGCACTGGACTATAAATCGCACTAGAGTATACGTCGAGTATAAGTCGCACTAGAGTATACGTCGAGTATAAGTCGCACTAGAGTATACGTCGAGTATAAGTCGCACTAGAGTATACGTCGAGTATAAGTCGCACTGGAGTATAAGTCGCACTAGAGTATACGTCGAGTACAAGTCGCACCAGCCAAAAAATGCATAATGAAGAAAAAAAAACATATATTTCACATGTAAATATCACCCCCGACCAAACTATGAAAAAAAAGTGCAACTTATAGTCTGGAAAATATGGTGTATTGCATAGATCTTTATTCTAAGATGGAGACTGGACTTCACTTAGCACTGAATGATATCAAATTTTGCATATAGCATTAAGATTTGCTATTAGCATTCAAATCAAATGTGACATTTATCATTCTGGCAACGCTATACGGAAAAGGGATTTCATAATACACTTGAAGGACGAGTCAGCAACACGTACAAACTGACCCGAATGACCAAAGCTTTTAATACCTCAGTAATCAAAGGCGTATTTGTAATGGCACATTAGACGTTAACTGAACATGTTTACCTCAGATCCTTCTTTGAACGAAATTTACTTAACAAATAGGCCTACATCATTTTCCTATTTCCTCTTGGTTTGACTGTGACAGCTCCTGCAGACAGATGCGCCCATACATCTTTTCCCACAGAGGAATAAGCAGAGGAAGCATTATTATGTATTACAATGTGTGTGCGAGACAGATAGGAGATTTGTCATAAACATGTGGCACTGTGGAGGGGAGTGCAGAGAGCCCTGTCCCATCGCCGTGGGAACTGGGACTACATTAAATAGTCATTATCCCGCAAGGCTCAGGCCATGTTTTATCTATCAGCATCCCACTTAAGCAACAATAGCACGAGCAAAGCCTATCAGAGCTGTGGCAGATAATATGTCTTCATGTGATAAGGTTTCGAGGCACTCCTGGCGAGAAGTTTATCCGAAAATGCTAAAGATTTATCTGTACTGCCAGTTTAAGCTGAGGCGGTGCTCTCTTCAGGCTAAGTGGGATGTTACGAAGTTTGACCCAGTTGCTTCGATTTAGATGCGTGCGGATTTGACTGGGTAACCATAGTCAATAAATTATATCATATTAAAACTTACATTTCTTGAACATTTAACCAGACGTTATTTAGACTCATATTAATCGTTGTAATTGGCAAACTCGACACGATTCATAATTTCCTGTTTTAATGTTTGACACTTTGGTAAATATCATCGCAGTAGAGGAATGTCAGTGCTTGTTGTGGGTGTTAGATAAAGGATTTCCCCACTCCAGATGGCAATTGAAACGAGATACTAATTTGGCCTATTGTTTAATTATCTTCAATGTGCACTTTAAAATGATTCTCGCTGTACTTTACATCTTATTATAACACGATGAATCCCTAAGCTTTCGTGAACTCCATCTGACTCTGGCACAAGCGGTTTCTCTTGGCTGTGGGCCTTTCTAATGTTGAACAAGCCAATCGTTGTTTCTTAAATGGTTTTGAGTTTTCGCCAGATGAAAAAAGGAATACAGACGCAATAGCTTACACATTCGGTGCACGAAGAGCTGTTTGATTAATATAATTCTTTGTATTTGTAGCTTATATTTTGTTTTTATAGCTTAATACCTTTTGCAAAGTCTGTGCATAGTGGTATTTTTTGTTTGTTTTTTTTCCTGTAGACTAATTGTAAATCTTCGTAGTTGTTTTATCTCATGTTGAAAAATGACTTAAATGCCTTTTTTTATCGCCTTGGTTGTTTAGCAGAATTATCCTCGCCAACAATTAAAAGACGGTTTTGAGTGAAAGCTGTTGTCGCCTGTTGTCCAAAGCGCCATATGCAAACTGCTCACATGGTTCTTTCTGCTCTTCAGACGACAGATCCTATTTCAGCCCCATGTTTTTCGCGCATGCTTGTGCCGGAGTACTGTCAGCGTTAGCGCAACGACACGGCATCTGTTTTAATCTCCGCGCTATAATGTGTGCGCGCTCACCTGGCGTGCTCAAATGGCTTGTTTTATTGCTTTTTGGATGTACACTTTGCCTTTGTTTATGGGGCTGTTATTACTTGGTTTCTTGTAACTGGCAGCTCTCAAGGCAGTGTCAGGTGTGTTGGACCGTGACAGTCCCATGTCCTCCCCTTGTCAGTGGAAGGGCAAAGCTACCCAATAGAAGTGTCTCGCTACAATGGTTTCCACAATATATTGCAAGGGTATAGTTATATTCAGTTAAGATGCTCCATTTCTGCTGCTAAATGAAACAGTAGGGGGGTAGCAGTACTGTCATCTGTCTGAAGTTTACTCATTTAAAGGGGATATACGCTATTTATGTACAATTGACACGTGTAGGGCTGCAAGATGAATCGAATCAAAGCAAAATCGCTATTTGAATGGATGCAATTAGCAAATGGTGAACGCTGCAACTTTCAAACGCCATAATTTCCACCACAAACAACAAAATATTCTCTTGCGCATTGTTTAAAATGTGAAATTCGAACACAATCCTATTATTAAAACATAAATTGCAAGTCTAATCACAGTCTCGATGGTAGCCGCCTTCTATTTATGACTACAACGGGAAAAAAAGTATAATGTAAACAAATACCTGCAGTTTCAGTTGTCACTTTTGAACTTGTTTGACATGTTGCAACATAGTTTTGGCAAATCGCATGTGTTTCCAATCTTCCAAAAGCTACCCTAAATGTCCCCTGAAGCTCCTCCCTCTTCCCCTCACTACTCCTTTGTCTTCTCCTTCTCTGACTCACACATCGCTAGCCCTGCTCTGCTAATGTATCTGGCATGTTTGTGGTCGCAGCGCTCCGTGGCTGCGCTGCTCTGTGGTGGAGTCTGTAATTACGGCTCTGCATTGAGCTGCGCCAAGGCCTGCTCGTGTAGTCCTTGAGTGAAAGGGGTCCCAGTGGAAGCCCCCCCTCCCAGCCCCTAGTCCCTCTCTGGCGGGGACCAAGGCTTTGCGGCTATGTAATTATGCCTATTGCTCTGGTTTCCATTTGCCCAATAGTGTTTACGCGGTGCGGTATGAGTAAGAGTATGGTGAGGACGGGGGCGGACATTTTCTCACAGACGCACCGTGCCACTATGGAGCCTTTTAGGCAATTTGGAGGGTAATGCTCTTGATCCTTTCTGTTCAGAGTGAGCCCATAAGAACACTTTTGATTCGTATTCATACATAGTTTCAATTTAACTCTGAAATGAATTGCGGTTTACTAATTTGAAGTAATAACGAGGACTGTTTATGTATTGTAATTGAGATCGAGATTCTAATCGTTGATGTTCAGCTGTTTGATTGTGAGGTTTACAGCTGTGGTTTGGCCTGTCTTGATAATTACTATAACGACTTATTGTTCAATATATCAAAGCTGGAACGTTTCATTTTTGGGGTCAATATTCATCATGTGCACAGTTTCTTTGCACTACTAGTATTTTTTGGTTATTATCTTAGATTTACGATAAGATTTAAGCCGTAAAAGGTTAAATCGATCACGTCTATGACTCATTACAGATGCAAACGAAGTACTTAAGTGTTTCATTCTGCTGTTTATTGCGACAAAATTGTACATTTCGAATAGTTTTTGCGGTTTAAATTCGCTCTTGGATTATTATTGCGTTTGCGGAATAAATTTGGTTCAGTATTGTCGTTTATTTACTTCGTCGAACTTCAAAATTTGTTATCATGACAGGCCAAGTTTGGAGCAGAGTTCAGCTTTTGGAGGAAGAAATGTGTCTCTTTTCTGTGTTAAATGGTAATTATTGAAAGTTTGTATTAGTTGTATTCAAGAAGTTAATAATGAAAACCTTTTATCTGTTTTTAATAAGACTCGAAATCAAAGTCATTCAATATCAGAAAAAGAAACGTGATTAGTTTTTCTATCGTATTGTCCAGCCCTACATGCATCCAAGTGATTTTTTTGGCGGTTCAAAATGAAAAATGCTAATTCTTCCATACAAAAATGTAGCGAGGATAAACTCTTGGCAGGAAACCTTGAAACACAATTCTTCTGGCTACAAAGAGTCAATTGTTTTAACATGTAGACACAAGAAGCATTTTTATGAGAACTTTGGCTGACATAAGCAAGAGCGCCTCCACTCCCCCCACCCCCACCCCTCTTCCACGTAGCACCCACGATACAAGCATCATCCAACTCCAGATTAAAGTTTAACCGGTGTTGTCAGCCTGTAAATTGTGTTGCTCTTTCAAAAATATCAGGCTATATCTGCCACAAGTGGTAATCTAAGCTGTGATCAGATGGAGCAAAGCTTTGGCTGGAGGTGCGCACGGACACAGGTGTTTCTCAAGGTACAGATGACAAGGTTGCCAGTCGCTCCTGTCAAACTGCATTAGTAAATCAATCTGTCATTCCCCAATCCCTCAAGTTTAAATGTCCACAGAGGGGGTCTCGCAGATCCCCTCTGGAGGAAATGGAAGACGCCACGTGGACAGTAACTTCAAAAGCTTGTCGTATTGTTTTATTTATTTATGTATTTGTGTGTTAGGCAGTTTGATGGGGTGTTTTTTTGGGGCAAGAGTCGAAGATGCAGCTGTGGAAAAGATGGGGAAGTGTTGGTGTGGCTTGGAGTTGAGTAGATGTACTGTTATGTGTAGTTGTAAAGTATAAAAAAAACAAAAAACTGGGTGATTTTAGTTTAGTGTTTTGAAAGGAACTAGATTACGCTGTTTTCTGGTCGGTTATGTTATTTCCTCATCACATACCCGGAGTTTGAGTTTTAACACACAAATCCTGCATATTGAGTTCTTCTCTAAGACACAAAACACTCTGTTCCACCTTGTGATGTCATCATGTGGTAATGTAGGAAATGACTTAAACTCCATAAACCTGCACTAAAGTAATTTGGCTCATTTCTGCTCTGAAAATGCTAATTTCTACTGAGGTAAAAGTTGGATAAGGTGTTGATAACTTGAAAACTACCACTTCATGACATCACAAGGTGGAACAGAGCATTTTGAGCTTTGGAGATGTTACAGACTAATAATAAACGGTTACTCAAACGTGTGAATGAAACAAAACACAACTCCAGGTCTGTTTTTTGAGGAGGTAACAGTATTTTAAACATGGCTGTGTAACGTAGGACCTTTAACCCTTTAGCTTCGGATGCTATCGTTGCCGCCGATAGAGCGCGGTTGCGGACTTTCCATTACCGTAACTCTGCGACCAATTGTGCTTCATGTAAATTCAAACGGCATCTCAAATCAGAGGCATGGGGCTCTTTAAATATTTTATTGTCATTACGGTAATCTGCTTAAAGATGACCAATCAGAGCGCAGTTGCCACAGGGATTTTCCCAGTCAGTTTATTCAATGCGTCAAAGGAAAAATACAAATGGATATGTAAAATAGAATAAAATAGTTCTGTGAAAAAATGCAATAGTCCAGTCTAGGTGAGCTATACTGGTCTATAACGTGCTCAGTCCTTAAAGGGTTAACATTGCCATATAAAACTATCCAGAAACTGACAAATTCTGCCCCGTTTATATGATTTTTGATACTTTTTATTGAGGAGTACCTACACTGGTTTTAGTATCTATTAGTATATTGATTTTTTTCCCCTTACAGACCACAGAAACACCCCATACGATCCATGGTTTTGCAAATACTATGATTAATTTAGCATCCACAGTTTGCTCATTTGATGATCTTATCCTTCAGCGATCATATTGTAATGCCTGATCTGTGTTCACTATTGTGCTGCGTGTGCTGTCTTCTTCCCCCCTCCTTTTTATCTCGAGTCAAAGCTTTCGAACGGCTGCCACACTTTGAAAAGATTGACGGGCTTCACACACACCGTCCTCTTTTCACTCCTTTGCAAAGGCGGAGATAGACACGATCAGATATTGTATTCGGTGGGTGTACTCATAAATGCAGTTCACCAGCGTAGATTTTACAGCCCCCCGCGGTAACTTTATCTCCCAAACACGGCTATTATCTATCAACTTGATGCACTCACTCCATTTTTAAGAGCTGCTTTGTGTGTTTTTTTTTTTGTTGCAAGGCTGGTTCTCCACTTGAGGTTGCGGCATATTTTCGTAGTGTTTATGACTAGGGTTTATGAGTCCGGCGTGATTAACAGAGAAACTTGCCGGCCAGTCTTCCTGAAGACCCTGCCCCATCCATAGGAGATAATTATAGCTTTGGCTCGGCTGTAAATACAAGGCAGCTAGTTTGTCGCACTAGGAAATGGGGCATCATCCGACTTTACCTGGATGAGAACATAAATCAGAGCCTAGAGTAACAAAGAAAGGTGAAGACAACAGGATGCAGGTGCCCTCGAGCAACGCACTGACACATAGTTTAAGATGTGTTGTTAGAAAATAATGGGCTTAAATATAGTGCGACTGCTATTGGGTTGTGAATCACATTGACGTTGTTCTTTCTCACCTATAGCACAATTTTACGTGTTACCAAACAGAAAACAGAGACGCTCCTTCATTAATACTTGTAGAATTAGTATACGAGAACTATTAGTCAGTTTTATGTAACGCGTAAAGGGACTGCGCATCTACCGCACTGTAATAAATCAATGTACATTCTGACCGTAATTGAACTCGGGCCATAAATGGTATGGACACAATTCCACCTTACAAATGGGATCCTTTGAAGAATCACTCTCACTTTCAGGACCCACCTCTAAATTTAACTGTGACTTTATCATTTTCATTCTAATATACGTGTCCAGAGGCTTGCTGTCAGAGAGGGATACAGACTTGTCCTAATCGTAACATTTAACACCGAAATAGAAGTATAAAAAATTAACGTTTGACGGAAAAACCTCGAAACGGTCCATATGTGCGGTCCAACGATACCATATGTGCAACTTTCAAGATTAGATTCAAACAAATAATAATCCCGTGAGGGCGTCTGGCTTGAAACATGTGCCAAGAACGAAGAAAAAACCTAATATGTGTACTAAAAGCAGCTATCATTTGCTACAGAGACCACATAAAGCATCAATTGTGCTTGCGAAATACTGTATATCTCTAAGTGCAGAAGTCTAATTAGCATAATGATAGGCTTTTAGACCAGTGTGAATATATGCAGCGCTGCCCTGAACCAGAAACAGGAAGTACGCCTTTGTGAAATCAACATCCAACCCAAGATTTGTCCAAGTGTAGTGCATTAACTAATAGACCTTATGAAAAGCACGGAAGGTCTGCCCTCTCTAATTAACCTTTTTCACCCTCCTCACCGCCTCAGATAGTAGAAAGGCTTAATTGCTGTAGCACTAATGTGTGTTCTCACTGTTTATGAATGCTTGCATGGGGCTCCACATTGTGTCTTTAGCATAAGCTCCAGGCATTCATCGAGGTATTTGAGAGTAAAAAGTAATTAAAATGACTATGGGGTGGTCAGCCTGTTGCTTGGTCGGAGGCGGAGGAGGCTGCGCTGACGACGGCCTTGTACGTCGGTTCATTAGCGATGCATTGGATGTGTTGCTCGTCCCTCCCATCTTATTAGAAGTAGAGCAGGTAGACAAAGGAGAGGTTGTAGACGCGCTCTCCGTGTTAATAACAACTGCCCCGTGCGTTCATTGTTTACTGCTGAGTATTGTAGTGGAAGAAATTATTGATTGACTGGGATGCAAGAGGATTTTTGAAAGGGTCCGTAGCTATTCTCGCTGGTCGAATTACTTAAGTATTTCATAAATCTTTAACCTGTCGTTTTTGATGCATATTTTATAGACAGGTTCTTGCCATTTCATAACCTTTCAAATTGCCACATAATCCATAAGGTTGACTGCCTGTTTAATGTACTCGGGGGCCAAATTGACTTTCAGTAGATTCTTTTCAAATGGCTCTTTGAAACTTTTTGAACACATCGCACACTCCAGTTTCTTATAATTTATTCCTACCTTTTTCTGTGTTTTTCTTCTAGCTGGCTACGGACAGATGGTACAGATGGACCCCAGTAAGTCGGGCTTCGTGGGCTCCCAGGTGGAACTACGCTGCATTTTCGTTAACAGTAACCCGCCGGTCAAGATCTCCCAAGTCACCTGGCAGAAGGTCGTTAACGGTACCAAGCACAACGTGGCCATAGCTAACCCGGCTCTGGGAGTGTCCGTGCTGCCCCCGTACAAGGAGCGTGTGAGTTTCAAACAGGCTGCAGTGCGCCATCGGACCCCCTCGCTGGAAGACACCACGATCGTCTTCTCTAACCTGCAGCTGTCAGACGAAGCTGCGTACATCTGCGAGTACACTACGTTTCCTGCGGGGAACCGGGAGAACACGGTCAACCTCACCGTCTTTGGTAAGGAGAATGCGATTTACAGTTTAACTACGACTACTGCGATCCTGGGATTTGTGTTAGTTGTTGTTATATGTCAGTGTAATCCGTCATTCATACAGGAGGGATGCATAGTAACAGAGGTTTTAAAGGTATTCATCTGGGCGAGGGTTTAAGCTTAGATACCTGATCAGTTTCATGCAAAATTTAGAAAGGCTCTTGGACGGGGGCCAAAACCTCTTGTCCAGATTACTACCTTTGAATCTCTGTTGTTGTTAAATGTAGACCAGAGTCTCATCAAGACCAAATTCTCTCCTAACGTGGTAATAATGTCACAAAGAATTCACTGCTCTGTGTCATATAGACAACAAGATACTCCCTGTTGTCCTAAATCTTGCTCCAGTAGCTGCATTTGGGCTGTATGTGACGAAATTCAGTCTTTTTGTAAGGAATATGCAAGTCCGTCTTAAAGTTTCTTAATACTGCCAACCCTAATAGCTAATACAGATAATTTAATTCATTTTGATGCATGTTGCTGTAGTCTATGTCGCGGCCCCTGTGCACATGAAGATTCAATTATTTTAACTTCCTTGTTCACGTGCATTTTTTACAACTGCCCTCAAGCCCTACACTATAAGCCATGTGATCAGCAAATGTATTTCCCTTGACGACAGACCCTGGCCTTTGCTCGTTTCATTTGTGACTTCCATTTTAGTGTTGTTTTTTTTCTCCTTAATCTGTATTGTAACATCTTATTTCTGCTTTTATGGATTATGTTTTGGATTATTCAGGAAACGTTCATGTGAATGCTTTACCCAGCTGAGGAGTCAAATTTGAAGTAATTTGGTGTAATTTGGACTTAATTAATGAGTAATTTGACTTAAGTTCATGCTCTGGTCACTGAGGTAAAGCGATATTCAACACTAATCTCATATTAGTGTATATAGCTTTTTATAAAAACGAGGAAGTTTCGTCAGTGAGGAGTCAATAAAAATGGCAGGTGAGACAGAAATCGATGAGGCCTCTTCAGAATGTGCAATTTGTTCTCAATAATCGTATCTAGTGAAGAAAAGCACTAGTGTCTTACATACAGTTTCTCTTGAAAAGATGCAGCTTTGAAAATGTTGCACCCAATTGTTTATTAAAGAGCTAATTAGGAATCAAGTGCTTTTTCTATTAGGCCCCACCAAAAGACAGCCCCCTAGTTTCACTCTTTAATGTTATTGTGACTCAGAGGCTGCCATGTCGCTCTGCATCTCAGCTCGTGCAGATCTCAAAAGCCTTCTTCATAGCCTGTCTCTTTCACTTGCTTAAGCTCAAGCCCATTCGTTTGAAGTATTAAAAAGTAGATTGCTAATTGGCATGCCACAAAAGGATTCAAATTGGATGAGTGTGCATTTGGGTAGGCAAGTGCGTGCTACATTTTGGAGAGCTTTGACAACTGCTTTTGCTTTGAGGATGAAGGCAGAGAGGCAAAATCTGAAATGAGGATCTTTTTTATCCAAGGCCTCTTTTGTTTCATTTAGTGTTTTGATCAAACCACAGACAGTATGCAGGTGTTCAGAAATAGAAATGTCAAGAAAAAAATGTATTACAGTTTCTCACTATCTGTTTTTCTACGCAGCTCGACCTTCGACCCGCATGACCCTCACATCGCCCACCATCGTCGCCAGGGCACAGAAGCGCAAGACGACAGTAGCCACCTGCGTATCGGCCAACGGCAAGCCCCCGAGTATCATCAGATGGGACACGCGGTTGAAGGGGGAGGCCACGTTCCAGGAGACGCGAAACCAGAACGGGACGGTGACTGTGAGGAGCAACTACATGGTGATCCCGAGTAGAGAGACGCATAAGCAGAAACTCACCTGCATCGTGACGTACCGCAGCGAGAAGATCACGGACAGTGTGGTGCTCAATGTGCAATGTAAGTGCAGGGAAGTGCTCACAAAAGGAATGACTGCATTAGTATGTGCGGGAAGATACAAAAAACTACAGCCATAAGACAAAACACGTGTCAAACTCAAGGCCCGCGGGCTAAATGTGGCCCTCCACATCACTTTATGTGGCCCTCGACTGGGTAAATTAAAAGGTACCATGACCAATTAACAATTTTAAAAAGTAGTTACATTTATTTTACATTTGGCCCTTTGACAGCAGCCATTTTGCTGATGTGGCCCTCGGTGAAAATGTGTTTGACCCTGTTATAAGAGAAAAAACATCTTGAATATTATTAAAACATGCATTAGCTGAATTCTGTTGTTGGGCAAGACACTTAACCCATCTTATCCCCAGTGTCTACGTACATTTTACTATTACTTAAGTTTTTCTTCAAGCTTGCAAAGAGAAGCATAAGGAAACCTATTTTTTTCAATAATCAATAATCAAACCATGATGTGGATTATGTGCTCATTATACTGTGTTAGTTTAGTTAGCAAATGTTGTATTTAAAACCCAAAAGTACATCTCATAACATTCCAAGTAGGATTGGGCTGGATGATTGATTTTAAATGAAAGAATAAATAAATAAAAATGGATTTCATTGTACTTGACATAAACAAAACTCAGAGCCATTTAGCACAAAAAAACTTGCACAGCCCCAATTCCAAAATAACATGCAGTACTGTGCTGATACCACCTGTACAGTAGATGTAATACTTCGCTGGTCTGACTTGAGCCTGTCTTGTTGCCAGATGAGCCTGAGGTGAAGATCGAGGGCTTTGATGGAAACTGGTACCTGAACCGCCAGAACGTACAGCTGACCTGCAGAGCCGACGCCAACCCTCCTGTCACCGTCTACCAGTGGAAGCTGTAAGTCGCATTAAGCCCCATAACCCCTGAGGCTTTCACTGCCTCACTCATATTAGAGCACATGGGGAGATTTTTATAGCACTGTCAAGGTAAACCAAAGTCTTATTTTATGCTTCACAGTTTGTATTCAGTATCCAAAATCTTGTTTTTCGCCCACTCCAGAGTCTGTCTCCATTTACTAGCATTTGTTTGTGTATAAAACATATAATGGAGATAAGGTAAGGTCCAGGGGCTTGGCACAATAGTTCCCTCGCAGCAACAGCACACACCACTATCTTTCTAGATACTGTGTGATAAATGCAAACAGAAATCTTTTGCTTTGGGCTCTCGCTTTGAAGTCTGAGTTCAGGTATGCAGGTATAGCCGACTATAAAAGCACCATTGTTAGTGAGGTTGTGTTTTCCGGAGAGCAGTGAAGGCAGCGGTTTTGTCCCTGACACATCAGAGGAGTGGAGTACTGTATTTGTAAAGTTTGAGCAGCATACCTGTGCCCTGACATCATCGTGTTATTCAGAAGGGTATACAAATGTGTTTTCAATGACCGTGCAATCACTAAATAACCTCAGCTATGTTTGGTTGGTGTTTGGTTTAACAGAAAAACAAACTGGCCATGCAGGAATGAGGTAATGATACAAGTACTAGCAAAGGAAAGGCATCATATAGAGAGGGATTTAAGTGGCATTTTGACAGTGATTTTGGAGAGCGCTTTAATAAATAAAGATTTTATGTGAGAAATACTGCAAAGGTTAGTTTTGTTTTTGTAGATTCTTTAAATTAGAGGGATAAACGCAACGAAAAGAGCAGCATTCAGTTTAGAGATCTGCAGATTGAAACAGTGTTAGGGTGTTAGAGGTAATACGATCACATGAGCCCAACTTTTTGATCTTTTCTACAATGCCACATTAGAAGGAAGTCATAACATTATTCTAAGGGTCCATGTCATTGGCTAAAGCTGAATGTTAAAGACGGTAAAGTACTGAATATAACCCATGATTGCAAAGTGCAGATTGGAAAAAAGTGGTCAGTGGAGTGGGGCAGATTAATAGACCATTGTGCCCTGGTTGTATCCATTCTACAGACCAATGTTGGGTTTTAATGAGGCATTAGATTTCTTTTTTTCCTTTTTTTATAGCTTCCAGGACATAAAGCATTGATTTACAAGGAACCAAAAGGGAAAAGATAGTGAATATTTGTGTGTGTTTTTGTAGATTTAGGGAGATTAGAGATAAGAAAGGGAAAGAGGGGGTGGGGTAGTAGAGACGTGATATAGAAGGACTAGAGCGCCGCGCTGACAGATCGGAGGGGACGGCGATTGCTGCACTGAAAATGAGAAGCCAAATGTGTTGTGAAGGTTCCCCTGGGCTGCACTGTGGAGGTCAGCACAAGGCTGTGACGGAGCCATCCAGACCGGGCCGGCTGCATTACGTCACGCTAAAACACACACAGGCACACACACCCGGCTCTCGCGCACACACCCGGAGCACCAGCCAAAAACTAAAAGGACAATGGTTAGACAAATACTACAGATAGGTCTATAGGGAGAGCGCAGTGCCCCAGTTCAAACACAGAGAAAACACACTCATTTGAACTGTAATGTTTGTTCTGGGACCTACAAATCACATTACAGGGATTTGAAAACCACTTGATATTTCACAATGCGTGCATACTGATTAGCTGTCGACACATTTTAACGTGTTGCTCTTTGAAACAATGTTAAACGGTAAAAATGAGTGCTTGTCAAGGTCCAGTTTTCATCCAGATAATTTTGTAGACCTACTTTCTCAACCTCGTCCAGGAAAAAGCTGGAATCCTAAGATAAACAATAGCTACATGTTTTCTCGCTGATGATTTCTTTTCAGTCTCCGTTTTACTTTAGTTTATAATTAATAGTTGGTCATTCTAGTTATTTATGCATACATTTTATCATCTTAATGTGTTTAGAATTACTTTTATGAACCCAAATACTAATTTATTCTTACAAATGTAGGTTGTAATCGACCTGGAGTCAGATGTGAACCAGAGAATTAGAACTAAAAATCAATCGTAATGCATGTTTTTAATAGGCCTCGAGGGAAGTGCTGTCAATAAGATCAAATTGACAGACTCCATGTATTGCTAGTAATGTTCATTTTAAGCCAGTTTCTCATTTTTAACAGATTTTTCTTCTCTGACCTCAGCATACAACCGGGGAAACCTAATTGAAGCTGCACTTTTAATTAACACACTGTCACAGGTCACCTTTCTGGCATTATCAGTTGTTATTTCAGATGCATTGGTTAATAATAATGTCTTATTTGTAACCTTTTTTTGGTGCTGATCTGACAATTAGATTATTTTTCTTGTTAATTTATCAAGTGAAAAGTACAGTGTGCCCCTTAGACAGGTCAGGGAGGTTAATAATTTATTTCTCATCAGTTAGCGGCTGCTGTGGCGTCCCCTCGTTACACTGGCTCGCATTCTTCTCTCGGTTTGACATTTTGACTTTGTAATTTGTTTGCCAAATTGTTTCATCGCATCCTCATGGCCAGTCCCTGAACAACATTGTCTGGATTTGCATATATAGGTATTTGCATTAGAGCTATGGCAAAAATTGAAATATTGTCTTTGGTTGATCTCGATGATAAGGAAAACGCATTTTAAAGGTCTAGAGCAAAAACCGTGTGGCAGTAAAAGCTCCACAGTCTTTTCGTCTCCTCACGTGTCCTCATGTTTAACAAGTTATGACTTAAATCTGCACAATACAACTAAAAGTCCAGTATCTTCTTCCTTCTATCTCTGTGTGTGTGCTGCCGTCTGCCCCCGCTCCCCCTCCCTCTCTCAGCTCCTCACCTTCTCTTTCTCTTCTCTTGTGCTTTTTATCATTATAATCCAAGTTACGGAAAGTGAACAGCTATTTCCTCACCATTTACGAGTGAAACTTAAGACCTCATTTAGCGCAAGGACATCCCGTGTGTTTCTGTCGATAGCGGTAGAGCGCAACAGTTTTTTTTGGCACTAGCGGCGATCTGTGCTCGCTTTTACGCTTAATATCTTGTACGAACTCATTTTAAACTTTGTGGATTTCTGCAAAATTATTGGTCCTGTGAACACGCTGCTCTTTATCCCGGAAATCCACCTTTCGATGTTTGCGACAAGATGGAAGATCGAATCGAAACGCAACATCGATGGTGGAAAAAAACGATGATTCTTTGTTTCCCGTAACACCACGCCTTAATTTCCATGTCCATGAATAGATCTTAGCGTTTCCTCATCAGAGCGTGCTGGTATTTTGTGTCTTTTTGTACAAATAGGGACATCATAGGCGCCATAGGACGGGTGCGAAAACGCTCTGCCAACCTTTCATTTCTATAGGATTCAATTGGGCTTTACGGAGCGCAGCATTTGATATAGGCCAGGGAACGGATTACTGAAGTGTGACTTACAGCGCCAAGGCTTGTTTTCAGCTCCACTGCAACAAACAATAAACACTGAAACTGCAGCTCTAACTCGTATCTTTGAACTATCACGGCACTATATGCTATTTTAGAACAAGAGAGCTATGAAAAAACAAATTATTCAGTGTTGCATTTTTAAAAATCCCCCCTACTTTGAGATCTATACTATACTTGTGTGAAATAAAACCCTAATTTAAACACTGCCATTAAAGTTTAGCTTTCTAATGCAGTGTCACAACAAGGCTGTGTTTAATCTTAATAGCTTTGTTATTATACAATTCAGCGTGCAATTTCCTCTCATCAACCAAATCGTTATTCTTTTGCATGAAGACAAAAGGAGTGGGTTTACACACTATCCATCGAAATATATTTGGTTAATGGCTTTTAGGGTCAAGCTCTTAACCCCAAAATAAAGTGTTGCCTGTAATTATGATATAAGTGTCACAAAAATGCCATCTTGAACAAATTGTCCCTTGAACATAAACAGAAAATTAAAACTATGACCTTTTTTCAAATCTATTTACATCATGTCTGTACAAATTAGTAATTTCTCGTATCTTTCCAACAAACTGTAGATCAGGAGTGTCCAAACTATGGCCCAGGGGCTAAATGCGGCCCTCAGACCAGTTTTTATTGGCCCTCACGCCTCTTGCTGAACCGGCCCAATTGATCATAAGCAGCAAATTAAACTATTTCTACCACTATAACCTCAAAACATCACTTTGCATTGTGATAAAGACCTAAAATGAGCTGTATATAAAGCACCATACTGCACTGATCACCGCTCTGTAGCTCTCTGCTTTGAATATATTTTGAGATGTGGCCCTCGATTACAAAAAAGTTTGGGCACCTTTTGCTGTAGACGCACCAAAATCAGCCATGGAATCTTCTTGGAGGGGTGAAAAAGCCAGAGGAAACAGCTAATTGACGTGAAATTTGACGCTCCCCTTGGCCCACAGGCACCATAAAAGCTGTCCAGATAATAGAATAGAGGTTTTGTGTGCGCTTGATCCATGACCTCTGAGTTTGCTGACCGGATCAAAGGGCAGGAGGCAGTTTGAATATACCAGGAGAGAGCCCAACCATGAAGACAAACACCTCGGGCTGAGAAACACGCTACTCTTCTCCTCGCAACATCCGCGCTTGATCAGCTGCCTTTTTTGACATCTCCCTTGAGTTCTGAGTTCAGTCATGTGCGTTGTGGGTAGGTAGCAGTAGTAGCAAACCCCCTTTAGCTAGCGCCGGATCTGTTTCATATTCTGAAAACGGAGCTCGAGCCTTGGTTATGTCCTTACCTGTTAGGACCTGCTGGGATTCCCTGTCCTCATAATTTTGTTTGGACTTGATGGATGATGGCTGAAATATAGCCCTGTCAGATATTTCTAGTATTTATCTTGTCGCTCCCCCACACACACACATATGCGCGGGTTTGTTTGGCTCCTGAGACTGTATATTTCTACTGGTTTGGATCGTGCTCTGTTCCTGTGAGAGTTTTTTTTTCCCTGACTGTCGGTTTTTATGGTGTGTAAAGCTATGCCTCCCCTCCTCAACAACCATGCATTGATTAACTCTTGTGGCCCCTTGACTATAGTAAAAAGTGAAGTAAGCCTATATTATTTTGTTTCCATCTTTAGGTTTCTGTGTCCGTGAATATTTTAACATTTAACAGTTGTTTTATATCCAAAAAATAGTAATATTGCACAAGTCATATTAGTTATCCTTATATGCAAATTTAATGTGCACTTTGTATCTTTTACGGTGGAGGATATGCTAGCTGCTCGTCGCCATGGAGACAAACGGAAGACAACAGTGCACCTTTAACATCAATAAATACGTTTTTGACTGTGGCTTTTGCACGGTTGTCTCATCAATTTCCTCTCCCCTTCTTCTTCTTTCCAGTTTAAACGGATCCATTCCCAGCAATGTGGAAATCAAAAACAACACGCTATTCTTCAGGGGGCCCGTGACCTATGACCTTGCAGGAACATACGTGTGCGACGCCACCAACGGCATCGGCACTCGCACGGGGATCGTGGACGTCAACATCACAGGTAAACCGCTGTGCTTATTCTGGCTCCTGTTCTCCAGCTGAATCTGACTAATATAACTGATATCAAGACAGTAGCCCTCTGCCATACGACTTTAAAACGTGATTAAAAGAATCCAATAAAATAAAAACTTTGTTAAGACAATATTTGTACACCTCTGTCCTTGATAATAATCTCAGTATTGAAAAGTGCGGTTGGTTTCTTGACTTAAGATTCTGTATTTGTGCTCTGTAAACCTGCCCACGCTATAGGGTAAAGCATCTAGAAGTGTAGGAGGAACACAGAGCATGTTTATGATCAGCTCCTCAAAATAACATGAATGAAAATGTAGCTTTGAGGCGAGGGCACTGTATTGATTATCATTTGCTTCCATCGCGCTCACATTTTGAGACAGCCTTTGTTTCTTTTGATTTGTCCTTCCTTTAACTTCTTGGGAAAACAAAATGCTGAACAAAACTGATCAAGTTCCCTCATCCTCCACAGAGCATTTGGCACACACACACTGTGGTCAATCTGGGTCTCTAGCCAAAAAAGCACAAATTTCCATGGCCCTGTACAGTCGATCTCACATATTTCATGGATTTTGTGGAGATCAGAGCACAGTGAGCAGCTGCGTGGAGTTGGGATACTGTCAGTTTTGCTTGGTCTTTCTTCCTGGTGTTTCTGGTTTCTGGGAAGCGGGGGTGTTCTAACTTGCATTGCTTTTGCATGTTGACTGATGTTGTGTCTCTGAGAACGCTCTGTTGTGTGAACCAAACAGCTGTGCTTTTACACTATCATGCATAGCATAAGCTTACTGCTTCTTGTTTTTCCTCCTTTTGCCATGTAACTCTATAGGACAAAGAGCCTTTGTGGGATATGATGTCATTATTAGCACTGTGAAAAGTAGTGGGTCCTCACTCGAGCACAGTTAAGTATGTGCTGATAGAAATATTAGACGACTCACAAAGCAAGGAAACCAGATTGTTGTGTGTTTAAGTTTTTTCTTTGTTGGACTGTTTGGGAAATGATGGTACCTTACCAAATGGTGTACTAAAGACTCAAAAGTAATTTCTTATATCTACTTAGCCATTACATTCTTAAATTAACGAACCGTAGTGCTGTTGCTATAGACCATAAGATGCTAACCATGTAAAGGCGAGCAATAAATATGGCTATGGATCATATAATGACTGTTACAGTATATTCTGCAATGTGCTGATCTACAGAATATGTGGAATTGGATACAAATGCAGGAAAGACTCTGTGGCTTTGGTATCACTTTGTTTGACACAAACACAATATGTTTGTGGTGGAGGTGAACCTGATGGTGGACAGGAGATTTCCGGTTCATTCTTTGAGGCCATACGTTCCTCTGACCCTGGCTGTGCATAATGTCCTGCGTTGGAGCTGGTGATTGCTGATGCTTCATTAACTTCAAAGAGGCTCTTTGTGCGTCCCCAGCCTGAATCAGGCCGGCTGCACAAGTGTCAGGTGAGAGAGCCCACTGCTGGCAGAGGTTCAAGGCTGCAGCAGTGGCCTCCCTGCTCCTGATAAGTGTTCTCCGCAGAGGGGCAGGAAGCAGCAGCTGCAGCACTACATTTGTTCAACAGCTCACAGAGCTAAGAGCGCTCATTTGTGCTCAGAACAGTGCTGCTCAGGCCAAAGCACTACCCAGGTGACTCAAACCAGTTAAACATGTGTTCAGTTTGTAAAATGTAGTGCAATGGCCCCAGAACCTGTTCATAATGTGATAATGAAGCAAACCAGTGGTGGTCGTGGTGACCATGTTATCTGACTTTGCAGAGACTCAACCATGTGAAGCACTTCTACATTTGACTTAGCATCCACGCAAAGTTGAACTACAGTATCAACCTTACACTCCTTATAGAGCGACAGAGAGAAATGCCAGTGTACTTTAATGGACACATTTTGTAGAAGCTGCATAAGTGTCAACTCAGCAGACAGAGGGGCCATGGAGCACCTTGTTTCAATTAGTTTGTGGATGTGCTCTCCACTGAGACGGCACAGAATGTGGGCAGCTCACATGGGCTCTGGCTCCTCTGAGGACATGTGTTCACAGCTACACTGTCACAATCTAATGAACCTCTCCTGTTTTAATCAATGCTCTCACAACCAGAGGAGTGGTTAAATCTATAGCGACAGACATGAACCACATATAATAGGTTCTTTTCATTCACATCCACTTCAGAAACCTCGTGAGAGTACACTGACAAGTTGTCAGGTCTTATTAATCAGCTAATTACAAAGACGCAGTAAAAACTTTTTCATTTTACACTTCAGCTTGTGGTTATTTGAAAGGAAGCGATTGAAGTTTGTGGAAATATTGAAACACAGAAAACCACGGGAAGAGTCCTAAATGATGTGGTCAGCCCCCAAAATTCTCCCTCACTGTAGAGAACTGAAGAGGCCTTTCATTTTGATAATCAGTATTTTCCCATCACTCTTGTAAGGAAATCAATGTCACTACCTCACGCTTCTTCCCACAGCATTCAGAAAAACTTGGTGAATGACCTTTTGTGTGGAGATAACCAACAATTATAGCATTATCACCACTGACTAAAAGTAAAGGGGAGGACTCTGTTGCAGAAATTCCCCTTGTTTACCCTTTTGAATAGTGCAATAAACACACATTGAAGTTTTTAACCTTGACTCACACAACAGCACACAACACCACTGTAATCTTTGGTAGACTAACTGTGTGCATAATTCCAGGCTTGATAATATAAATCCTATTAGGTTTTGGCAAGGTTAGGATTATGAAAGTTGTTGTTTTGATCCTGGGCACTAGCTTTAACACTTGAGGAGAGCTCGATGAAGTGATTACAGCGATAAAAGTGTTTGGGAAGCGGGGACGACCTGTGTTGACATTTCTCCGTGCTCGCCAGATCCAGCCGTGGATGTCAGAAAATGCCAGATAAATTAATAAAACAGTGTAGTCGGATAGAAATGAAACCTGCGAGATTAGCCGCGTAGCTCGTTGATTACATAAATATACACCCATTCATCATAACACGTCATAACAATTTAATCATCGTTTATATTCATTATGATTACTAATTGATTTGTGTTGCGGCATATCACTGAAGCAACGTTCTAGTTTGAGAATTTTCTGGCAATTTTAGTCTTATTCTGATAATAATAAGTCTCGTAATGTGTTCTTAAATTAAATAACAAACCTTGAGTGCAGTCTGCTTCAAAACAACAATTAAATTCAGAAACAGAAACAGAAGTCATACCGAGATGGATGAAACGTCCCGCGGAGAAGGCAAAGCTGGAACTATCACAACACTTAGTATCATCGTCGCTCTGTCCCTGGCTCACCTGTGTTGTTTTACAGCTCCACACCAAGTAATGAGCGCATTTGATGGGGCTTGAGATTTAGTGGCAGAAGCCCTAGTGGACACACCTGCTTCTGTCAGCAGTTTCCAGTGGTGCCAGTGGAGGATAGACTGCAGCTGAAAGAGGCCTACACCTGTTCACATCTTTTCTCTGCTTGTGTTAACGATTGTATTTATAGTACCAAGACAAATCCAGAGTTATTATTTCATTAAGTATTTTTTTCCTGTCACGCGTCGCAGGTGACAAGAGCTTATGCCAGTACCTTTGTGCCTTAGGCGAGGTACACTAACAGTTGTGGCTAGCTATTTGTAGCGATGACATGTTTATAATAATACGCTACATACGCCAAAAGATTGTATCGGACTAACAAATTCAGTCACAAAAACAAATTAAACTAAATAATCAAATCAACCGTGTTAATCTTCAGATTGTGGGAACCGATTTCCCCATTTGCCGTGACGTTTCCAGTTTAACATGAACTATAATGCGTTCATGTTTTTTGTTTTGTTTTTTAACGACGTATGGCCACAGGCATTTACATTTGAATAAAAGCGTTACCAAAGAACACATTGAAAAGAAGTTTAAAATATGTGTGAGAAAATGTCAAAAAGCCGCTCTCTGCCGACACAAGAAAACCCACAATACACCATCATCATTTTGAAAAACACGGTGATTGCCAGTCGGACCCAGACACATCGTCACTCAGAGCATAAGAGAGAGATTCACAGACCTTTAGTAATGGCCTCGCTGAATAAAACAACCATCAGCCTGTGTTACTGACATCTGTATACGACATTTGTATCTTTTTCTTTCCTGACAGAGACGAGTAACCTGATGATGTCAGCGTTGCGAAGGCTCCTCTGGCAATGTGAAATTTGTTTGTCTGCGCTTGTCATTGCCATGTCGCTCTCAATCCCACCGCTATAACGCATACATTATTCATAGACGCAAAGGCCACACGTGTACATCATGGCGTGTATCGTTACATTTGTACACATGTTGTTAGCCGGGTCGCACGGTGCAGCCAGCGTCTTCACCGTTTTCTCTCTAAACTTTATGATCCCTGTTACAATGATCGGTAGAAAATTCGAGGGACTAAGCGGCGCTAAGATCCTGCCAAGATCACAGCTCATTATCCAAATGAGAAGTTAGCATGAAGCGCTCCCCCTCGCCTGCACGCCACGGGGCGGACCCATAAAGCCACTGCTGTCTGCTCTGTGCCAAGGGGGCAGACATGGTTGCATGCGGATCACTTTGCATAAAATGGTGGATGGGGGGTTTCGGTTATTTATTTATTTATTTTTCAGAAGAAGAAAGATGCATTGGGTAGAGGAATAACTTGGAATACTTCTCCCCACGAGCAACACGGCCTGCTCTTTTGATATAGAATTCATTTTACGTAAATTATCCATGGTTAACTTGATTTATTATGTATGTATTTGTTTATTTTTATTCCGATTGAACCCTAAAAAAACACAAATCTGAAAAAAAGAACATTAGGCTGACCCCTCCAAAAGCAGTATCTTCTAGCCACTACCAACGGACGCAGAGATAGTAACATGCAGATGGCCTTGTATAAAATGGTGGAAAGAAAGCTGCTGAAATGTTTTTGGGGAGCAGGAGAAAAGAAGGATGCGCTGGCTGCAGGAGTGAAATGGAAATGTCACCGGGGGAGTGCATGTGAGAGCAGCTCATACAGTGATTTATCTTAACATTTGTTTCTGCATGGCTTGCTGTTCTGGCCTCTCCCGAGAATATGCAAGTAGACGAGAAGGAGGAGGAGAAAGAGGGAGGGCGGGACGGGCGCAGACAGATGGAGCCGGGGGATTGGTCGGCGGTCGGAGGAGAACCCCCGGTTTACGCCCCGCCCCCTTCGTTGTCGTTGGATCGGTCACGTCGTTGCTGATGAAGTAGGTCAGATTCTGTCCCAAGGTCTGACCACTGGCTCCGTAGCTGCTGCTGCGACTGCTTACGGTGCTGTTGTTGCTGGCTCTGCACCGGTCGGGCTGATTCATTCATTACCCATGGAGCTTCAAAATAATAACAACCTCATGACAAAAACGAAGAGGCTGGGGGTGGTTGGGGTCACGCGGTAAACAAACATGTCCCATCGGGGCTTAATGCACAGTAACACAAGAGATTTGCTATAGCTGCAAATCTGCTGACCCATTAACTTACACTTACTTACATCGTGACGGTATGTGGTTACTGGGCACTATAGGGATTTTTGAAGACGTATTACTAATTAACTGCAGTAGGAAGTTTGTACAAGTAAAGCGAACCACATTATGTCATTAGTTAGCCATTATGCGTTTGTTTTTCTTTAAAATCGATAGAAAAAAATGCACGTTTCTAACTAATCCTGTCTACAAAATAATATAACTTGGCTGTTTTTGTTCTTTTTTTTACTTTTCCCACATATAAATGATAAAAAATATAATGAATAATCAAAATTGAAAGTCAAATTCAACCGATATTTGTGATAATTATGTAAATACACCCATAGGACCGCTGACACATTCAGTACCATTTCAGACTTGACTGATAATATTTCTGTCACCTCTGTCCTGTCTTGAACTCCTCCATTTGACCCATAACTGATGTTGTGCCACATGTCCATATGCCAAAACAACTTTGTTGATAGCCCATCGCTGTATATGGGTCACTACATTACCCCAGCAGTGATGTCAGCGGTGACTTTCTGCCAGTGTAATTCCCACCAGCTTTTCTTATCCATTTATAGTGAAGGGAATATGATTTACCATCCGACTGCGGAATAGCTTAAAATACCGAGCCAAAAGTAATAGAAACTGGGACAAATTATATCATATCCTGGAAGTGGCGCAAATGCAATGATCAGGCAATAAAATACGACCTTTGCTGAAGAAGCTACTAAAATGTTCTATGTTTGAAGTGAGAACTGTTGGCAAGTGTGAGAATTTGAATAAACACTGCGCGGACGAATAACCTGATCGGATCTCCTTAAAATGTATGGATCACTTTAAAAATAACCTGAAACTCCTCCGTGTTTTATAAGTCCACTTTCGCACGACGCATACAGTAAAATGTCCAAACGATGTCCAAATTGTACATCTCGTTTTGAAATCACACGACACCAGTTTAATGTAATAGCGCTATCAACATTGGATCTTAAATTTGTAGTACTTTGTTGTATGAGACTTCGCCAACTGCAAGTCTCCCTAGAGATGTTATTGCAATGGTTGGAATGTTCCCCAGTATGGTCATAATCTGTTTATCTTGCTTTTATTCGATTAAAGATTCAAAAACAAACTAAAAAAGCACACGCATTCTTACTGTGAGGAGATCTGATATCTAACGTGACCTTCTGGCGTTACATACATCTATTTTGGGTGTAGACAAGTTCGGTGACGTACTGTGGAACATCTACAATCCAGCGTTTGTTGTAAAAGCACGTAAACATCTCAAATAGTAGTGATCAAGTATTGCCTGATCTTGCTTTATAAATTACTACTAGCGTAAAAAAGACGAAGTTTAAATCTGTCAACCGGACAAATCGTTGATCTGAATGAACTGAAACGTCTTCACTCTTCCAACGATTTGTCCAGCTGACACATTTAAACTTCGTCTTTCGCTGTGGATCTGACCTGGACGACTGAAGGTTCACGCAGACATTACTACTAGCGCTAAACGGCTTAAATCTCGCCATTAGCGTTTGATTCTTGAATGGAAGGAAGTCATATCAAAAATGTCTCCTCCGTTCTCCGACCTGCCTGACTTCGCTTACGTTGGCTTCAGACAGGGTGCTAAATGAAGATCTTTGGTTATCGCTGAATGAGCCCGTCTCTCCCGATTGTCCCGGTGCTCTCTCACTCATTACTCTGCTCTTTATTTGGTCGTGTCACTCTCCTCCTCTCCTAAAAGTGCCCTCTCCATCTCGCCTTTATTCCCGCTGCCACCCGTGCGTGTTCCAGACCCAGCCTTTTCATTTCCTTTCATATTGTCTTGTCAGCTTCTCATTTAGTCAAATTAACACCACTCCCTGCTCTCCGCTCTTTTTCAAATCCCCTCCTGTGTTCCTAACCTGTCATAACATCTTGTCCGAGCTCTTGCGCTAAGACTCTGGAATGCGAGTACCTGTTTTTCTTTCATGTATGGACAAGACTGGAGCACACCCACAACTCTTACCTGCAGGATGTGCTTGTGAAACAGTTGCCAGTGTGCACGTAGGGCCCTCACCGGCTTCAAACACTCTTTTTTGATCCCTTTTTCCTGCTGGCTGTCTCCCTCTGTAGTAGAAAGACAAACCGCTCCTCAGATTCGAGCTGTATGTTGTTTTCCAAAGCCGCAATCTGGCACTGACAAGACGCCATTTATGCAACAAGATGTCAGGGTTTTCTGAGTGATGTTGTTTATTATTTGTTTCTCCTCACGTCTAGTTTTTTTGAACGAATGACTCAGTGGTGCCGGCTCGAGAAAGGAAGCAGATTTCAAATGGAAGAGGTCTGAGGAAGCAGAAATGGCAGCGATTCAATATGTCACTCAAGAGATAGAGATAATTACTGTTATAATTCATATTTAGTTACACTTATAATGATCAGGTTTGGCTGATCTCAACTCAAGGAATTCTCGGGTCAGCTTAAGACTTGCCCTGTGCATTAATTAGTTAAATAAAAGAAGGCGTAGCGCTAGCACAAGATCTCAAAACTTTCTAAAAAATCTCTTTGAACATGCCATGAATTTGCACAGACAAGACAAGAAAAGCAAATTGCGTATATTTGTGTGAAAAAAAGCCCAGAATTCCAGCTAACTAACTCACGCTACGCCCTTTCCTTCTTCCTGTTGTCCATGTCCAAATCCCTTATAATCCCAATCAAATTTTAAAATGATTTATCAACTAAGCAATTGAAAGTTAGTTGGACATTAAAATTATAGATTGCTGTATTTTCTGGGCTATTTTGGCTGGTGTGACTTATGCGCAGATGTGATTTATATGTGAAATATGTGTTTTTTCTTCATTATTATGCCTTTTTTTTGACTGGTGCGGCAGATATTCCAGTGCGACTTATACTCAGATGCCATTTATATGTGAAATGTATGTTTTTTCTTCATTCTTATGCATTTTTTGGCTGGAGCGACTTATACTCCAGTGCAACTTATACTCGGGAAAATACGGTACTTGTCGTGTAATACAAATATTTAAACCTTTTATTTGTTAACTAACTAGTCCAGGTACAGCTGACGGTGAGCATTCAGGTAAACAACCGGTTTCACCACCAAAATTTCAAAAAGCCAAATTGTTTTCTCAAGCCCAGAATTAAAAGTTAAATGCATTATCTTAAGTTGTTTGTGATTGATTTGCGTTTCATATCTTCTATTTTAATAAACGACTTGCAAAAGGAAGCAGATTTTAAACCGCTTTGCCTGTGATAAATCATACGCACCAGATCAAATCAGGCGTTCCGTGTTCAAAATGGTATGATTAATGCAACCCCTGATGGAAGCATTTAAAGGGCCCCCAGTATTTCATGTTTTTCATTACCTGTATAAATCTGTCATGCCCTTTGGATTGAATTATAGCCAAGTCAAGGTACATTTTGGTGACTATTAATCTCAATGGTTATAGTGAGATTGGAGGACTCAAGGTTAGCTCCATATCTGCATATTCCCTGTTAATAGACACAGGCTTTGTAGCTGGAACACTGGGAGGAGGTTGTTGTGAGTTGCTTTGAGGTCTTCTTTATCTGTGCCTTGGCAGGTGTTGCTGGGAGCAGTAGTGAGCTGCGGGTTCAACGCCTCCTCTCTCCTACACACTGGCAATAATTCAATGCAGTTTTATTAATATTCCATAACATGATTAAAGCAAACCGTATCTTGTGTATGCGAATTTACATATACTGCGTACATATGGCTGTATAACCTGGGTTTCAGTCAACGTGTGTGGTGGTATGTTTTGAAGTAATTAATCAAAAGCGAGGGAAGATTCAAAATTAAATCTGTGAATTAATGTTTTTGCATGTTTTTAAATGCTAAAATTTCAGGGTCGTTTGAAAAGAAAAGGCTCGATACTCAAAAGCTTGTAGATAATAATAACAAATAACTTTTTTTAAGGCAATAGAATGTAATTTAGAATGTAGAATGTAATAAAAAAAAGTTCACATATAAGGACATTCATTCTACGTTTTAATCATTTTGATAGGACAAAATAAAATCACATTTGAATAATAATTTGCAGAAACTATTAAGTGCCTGAACACAGCATTTTGTTCTTCCTGAGTTTAAAACAAAATGAGAAACAACAATTGTGTCTCTTGGACCAATGTGGCTCATTTGAAGAGCTGCTGACACATATGCCTTTAACAAAGTCCATCTTGAATCTAAAGTATAATGTGTTATACTTTTCTGTCATCACTAAGTGGCAGTATATTTACCTCATATGTGGACAGCAGAAAAAAAATGTATTGTGGCCTAGACAACCCAAAATGTGTTCCCAGGAGGCTAGCGTCAATACTAGTTTTCAGTATTGATATTTTAGAACAACCCTAGTTTCAGATCTATTTAGATGTTTGCAAGTGCAGTGTAAGGTTCTGATTCATTTGTTTTCTTTATAATAAAAGTTACAGTGTATTTAGCTAATGTACCGATCAGAAAAACCAAGAAAACATTGCTCAGATGACTACGTTTAAACCCGTTTCCACCGTGTTTCTCTCCTGTCTTTCTTATCAAAATACCTTGATGGAAACCAGTCTATTTCCCCATGTTTTGTTGTCTTCTTTTTTCAAAAATTGGACTGCAACCCTGCTTTAGAAAACAACCATTTTCCACATCTCCTAGCATTTTGTTCCGTTGCCATCACGAGGCCGGTGCCGAGTGTAAGGCGGTGTTGTGACCTTGCAGACGGATAAGCTCAAATAGTAGAGGATAACACGGTGAGAACAGGCTGCCAACACATCTTTTTGTTCCCAAATAAAACGCTTGTTGCCCTGTAGCGCTAATGAGAAATTATCATGTTTTGGACCAGTAGTTTTAAGCTTTCCCCCATTCTAACTTTGAAAGAGACTCATTGCTTCCGTCCATTGGCACTTACTAATTAAACACCTAATTAAACGTCACCCTTTAAAACCCCAGAAAGCTTCATTTCTGTCGCGCGGCTGTTTAGCGCTTAAGCCGCTACAGCGAAAAACCCACAAAAATACCTGTGTGTTTATGACAGCTTTCATGTCTGCAGTTTAGACCGTTGCGGGTTTCTTATTCATTAGAGAGCGCATTCTTTAAATACGGGTTTACGAAGGGCAGCGCCACCTGATCCTTTTATTGAAGTGGGGGTGATGGCGATCGGCTTTGAAGGTAAACTCTGTCACCTTTTACAACCCCACATCAGCGGTTTTAGCAGCTTAAGCTAATGTTTTTACTAGAGAGGTCAAGACCACCTAAACGCAGAGCAGCCACCTCAGTTTCGAAATCCTCCTTAGCACGTTTTTGCTTTTAACACTTTCCACTCTGTATTAGTTTCAAAGTATCCATTTGCAATTTTTTCTTTTTTATTTTAGCATTGCACGTATTGTTGATGTAAAAAACAAGACTTGCTAACTCATTTAATACGTATCGATCCTGCAAAAACAGCAAACGAAAAATAGGACGAATGACTTTTCTTGAGTAAATGAGTTAATGTTGAAAATTGCGTTATTTTATCTAAAAAAAATGTTATTATGACGTTGAAATGAGTCAAAATCAAGCATCAGGCCCTTTCCTTAGTCTTAAAATCCATTTTGACTTTTGATTTTATCCGTTTTGGAATTCCAACCCCATTCATTTTTAATTGATCAGCCGATATTGCATTTTGTTATATTGTTTTTGATAAATGGTTTGTTACGATAGACCTCTCTCATCCCATACTTTTTGCCTTACCGCTTCTGCGTGATGACTTTTAAAGATGAAATAGCACTTCGCTGGCAGCAAGTCTTGGTTATTAGCAAGACAGTATAAAATTAATTTGGATCTTTCCCGTTGATAAGCTGTAATAAAGAAGATTCAATAGAGGGCCATAAAAGACATAATGCATTTTGGTTCTTTTTGGGGCATTTTGTCTTTATTAGATAGAGACAGAATGGGAAAAATGGAGCGGGAATGAGACAATGACATTTCCCACTAAGACAATTCAACCTGTTCTAGTGTTAATAGACTGTACCAAACGCAGTATCCACAATTTTACTGAAAATGCATAGCCAGAATGAACATATATTGCCTTTGTATTGGTAGTAAGAACCATAAGGGCTGCTACGTTTCTCTTCCCGATGGGCGGGGTTGTGTGACCTGGCTCTGCTCTCCTATCCATGTGTGTAATAAAGGCCTGTGTCTGAATAATCCCATTAGGAGGCCCGATTAAAACCTGAGCTGAAATTTGAGTGCATGCCCAGAGAGATGAGGGGGCGCAGGGGGGAGTAGAGAGGAGCAGAGAGAGGAGCAGAGGGCTGGGAGGAGACTCTCATTTGGCCTGATGATGTGACATTATCATTACACGGGAAAGATGTGACTTCTTCTGCTACTCCATCGCCTTACATCTGCGCCAGATCTGTGTTCGGAGACTTATCTATGCCCCTAAATGCCCGCTCTAATTGAGTGTAATGCATTGGATGTATCACCTTATCGCCCTCCAAAACACCTCTGCCTATGTGAGAAATTAGCTCTTTTGTTGCTTTGTGTGACGAGACTGGCAACGGTATCAGTTTCTATTTTTGCATTTCACGTATCGCACCTGCTAGAAAAGCCTAAATGCATTTTATATGGACAAATTAGCATAGCCAGGGAATATCGCAAATAAATCACGGAGATAAATATCAGTAGTCTCGAGCTTTTAGAGAAAGGGCATAAAGAAATCGCTAACATGCCGAGCAGCTTTGCAAATGGCTTAATAAGACGTTTTGAGTGTATTTATCTGTTTAAGCCATTCAAAACATCGTATATAACGTTTTAAATGGTAAATCGCTATGGCAACGGTCCTACATTTTCATCATTTTGAAACCCGTGGTAGTTATTTTGAGAATAATGCAAGTTTTTTTTTTGCAATATTGAGTTAGTCATCCACATACTAGGTACAGAGAAGCTACTTTTCTTGCCACAGCTGCCCTGGGGTAGACTGATGGAGGCCAGGCTGCCAAACTGTGCCATTAGCGCCTCCTTCCATCCCTCAGACCACCGTCGATTACTCAAAAACTGCTTTAATAAGTTAACTTTTAGTGGGAGAGACTGATCTGGCTGCAACCGTTTATTTGTGCCACCGAAACAATCTTTGCTTCGTATTTTTAGCTCACGCTGTCATAAGAATTGTTTGGGGGAGAAAAAAAAAAAACTCGTTGAAGACTCTATTGTCTTTGTTCCCTAAAGTGGCAGCATGTGTGTCTCTGCAGCATCACCACCCTCTCCATTCCACTCAGAGGATGTTTTCTCTGCATGTGTTACCTCTGTCTTTTTGTTATAAACTCAGAGCTTGCCATGCTAGTTAGATGTACCTGTACTGTGCCAGTTTGAACAAGCAGTACCTGAGTGCCTCCAGGCTTTGATTGTGTCTCAAACAAGAGTCCCTTCTGTCTGACTGTGCTCACTGGAGCCTCCAACACTTCTTTATCTTAAGTGTGGAGAGACATGGATTTTTTTGTTTTGTTTTTTATTGTTGTGCTTTTTTCTTTAGCTGTAACCAACCAGGGGTGTAGACGAGATCATTTGTTTTTCCTCCAATTTGTAGTATTTGCCGTGTTGAAGATGGCAGGTTCTGGTTTATTTAAAAAACAATAGAGCGTGCAATGTTTTCTACAGATGCAATGTTTTATAGTTAGTTTTGGCTGGCTTTTTGCTCGGTTACAGATATGTTGGTATGACACTGTTTCTAAGCGTTCTAGATGGCCTTTTTTCTGTCTTTCTTTTCTGTTTTGACTGCTTTGCTGCAAACATTGTGCTAACATTTCATATGCTGAAAATGCCCACGCTTGTATGTCATGTTGCAAGTATATTCCGTACAACGCAATGTATTATTTACTGTGTATCTTCTATGCCATACGTTTGTTTTCTTTTATGTACTGAACAAATTCTGAATTGAAAACTTGATCTCATGCATGCTTGACTCTACACTCTTCTGCCTGTAAAATACTTTCTTCGTGTGATATTGCATGCAGTGAACCCTCCCACACACTAGTGGGGGGTTCTCACGGGTTGTGGGTGGGCTGTCGCTGGGCTGTCGCTGGGCCTGGGTCCGTCCTTTTCCCTTCTTCTTTCCTTCCTTGTGTCCCTTACTTCATATTTCCCTAAAAATGTCTGCACCTGTCTGCACAATGCACTTCCTCCTCCCAACCAGAGCACTGACACACTCCCTCCCGTCTTGTCTTTTCCTACCCAGAATACCCTAACAACTTGCCAGTCGAGGACCCAGACCCCAGTTCCGACCTGCACAACCCCGGGGCGGCCATCGGGGGCGCTGTGGGGGGAGTTGTCCTGCTGGGCCTAGCTGCTATTCTGCTCTTCGTGTTCCTGCGCCGGCGCCAGAGGACCTTCAAAGGCGACTACAGCACCAAAAAGCACGTCTTCGGTAACGGTTACGCAAAGGCAGGTGGGTTACCGGCACATCCTCCCATGCCAAAGAACCTGCAGTACCCGGACGATTCAGATGACGAGAAAAAGTCGGCGCAGATCGGCGTCACCGGTAGCGACTTCGATGCAGACGGTGAGGATTTGAAGAGGCCCTATTTCACGGTGGACGAGGGCGAATCGCGGGATTACGACGAGCGGACTCTTGCTTTCCAGTATGATCCTGAACCCGAGCTAGCCGACGATATGATCTCCCAAACCGACGGCTCGGTTATCTCTAAGAAAGAGTGGTACGTGTAAGGGCATGCCGCATTCAAAAACCAAACAGTCACCCTCCCCGTCACCCGCCGCACCCACCCACCCACATCCCACCGTGCACCCATCACCTGACCCCCACCCAACTGTCACGACACCCCCAAAACTCCCACGCACCATTGGACTCCAGTAGAAATTTGTCTCTTAGATGCTATAATCACATCATTGGTATCAGATCCATCAGGGGGAATGGTTCACTGTGAGAGCAATAGGAGCCGGACTTTACAGAGAGGATTTATGAGTTGGTCAAAACTGGTGTTATTTTTGTGCATTTTTTCATGTTTTAAATGTATTAAATGTATCAAAAGAAAGAGACTGCAGGTTGAACATTTTTGCTGAGCACATTGTGAAAGTCCTACACTGGATATAAAGTACAGTACAGTTGTTTGATTTTGTATTTCCATTGTTTATTGCTTTATATTGTTATTTTTTAAGTCTTTTTGTATGATTTTTAACTTGGGAACAGAGAGTTAGATGTCCGAAACTAAAGTGGGTTTTTAGTGTTTGTAATATTGTGGTCAAATGTTTCAGAAAAGAGAAAAAAACATGTTTTAAAAGCACCTGTATGACTTTCCCCTGATTCATGGTGTTACAGACTTTTACAGTTACAAGCACTGCTATTTTCCCCATTGTATTTCATGAAACCATTGTTAATGTGTAACGTTAAGGGTCAATCTACTGATGTAGGCAGTACTTGGATCCCAATTGCCTTTATTTCAGCCCCAGTTTAAACGGCTGATGAAATGAACTGTATACTTTGCAGTGCACCGGGACTCAACTGATAAAGGTAAAACATTTTCCTGTGGATTACCATTATGTTCAAATGTCTTAACACTTTTTACATTTTGTTGAGTGCCCTTCTATGAAAACTCCTCAGTACTGTCTTAAGTAACCTGCAGGTTTTCATGAGGAGACGCCATGGACTCAAATGACGAGAAAGATGCTACTATCGTTTTAATATGTAAAGGGAAAATCAATGTTGGTGACTTTGCTGGATTTTAATGTCACCTGCTGCTTTTGTTTTGTTTTTATTATTATTTGTAATTAATTTTAGATTTATTGGTGGATTGTTGTCTTTCAAATATGAATCCGTCTGCAGTAACATCCAAAGGCATTACTCATCTGGCTATTTCAGTCACTCAAAACCAGTGGAGGCTTAAGGCGAGCTGATAATGTCTTGTTTCCTTCCCATTACACAATCCGAAAATCCATTTAAAACAAACACAAGAGGCTCAGTGCAAGAAGTAAAACAATGCAAAAGCCTGTAGATGTGCTTAAGCACCTATCTGGCTCTGAAAAATATAAATACTGTATTAAGCCTTATTTTATGCATGATTTTCTGTGGGAGTGGAAGTGCATATGTTGCTATTTTTTCTGTTTGGATTCAGTGCATTCAAAAGCGGCAACAATGTCCCTGTTGTCAGTATTAACAGACTGTGGGTGCACAATCCCCAGTAACAATATGCCACTTTTAATACAGACCTCCATATACAGTAAATAAATGCATTCATACAAATAGAAATATATAGCAGAGGCTGGACACATCCTGCTCAGAGTTTTTTAGAACATGCTTGTCTACTCTGTGTAAATAGGTGAGCATGTTAATAATCATGAGCCTCAAACCCAAATGGGGAAACTCGCAGCACTATCATGGTACAATCTGTTCATTCTAGTGTACAGTTACTTTTCTGTTGTACAGAAAGGAAAATGAAAGTTGTATCCAAGCATTTCACGAAAAGGGAATGTTTTTTTCAGCCTACTAGCTTTTATTTCCTTTAATATATATTTTTTTTAATTCCAAAAATCACTGTAGCATTCAATAACGGCACCAATTATGTAGTAACTTCATTTGTATGGGTACTACAATTTCTACTGTGGCTAAAATAACCATTTAATTTCAGGTTAAGATCAGTGTTTTTGTTTCATGTGCAAGCTTTCGTTTTAATCTACAGTTATGTTTATTTTAAAAACACTATATGGCTGCAGCCCCGTTTGCATTGTATCATTTTTATTTGGTTTATTCTCGCATTCAGTGCCTATAACACCAAAAGACTTTAGCAAATGTGATTGGCTGCTGCGTTCATTCACAGAAAAGGGCCAAACTGTGACATAGAGTAAGTATGTCTTTTCTCTCTAAATGCAGTAACGCTGGATAGTCTTACTACAACTTGTGTCTTAGCCGACCATGTCTGACATATTGAAGCACAAACTGTCTAAATCCTATAAAAAGAGATTTCAATTGGGCCAATTTTGAAAGCACAAGTAGGTTTTATTTAGTCACTGCCACATTTTCAGACAAAATGGAGAGTTATTTTTTAATCTGATCTGAGTTGTGTCTTTTTTCATCGTCTTTCTGTTCAATCATGAGTTCCACTGTAACTTCATTCCATCTTCTCCTTTTTGTATTTGTTGGACATTCCACTGTAAATATTGTACATATGGTTGAAAACATAGTTGGGATTTATTTAGAGATGTAGAGCCCAGTTCATGTAAAATATACCTATTTTGACTGCAAAAATAGAGACTCAACAATGGCTATAAACGAAAGATGATTCATAGCTTCTTTCCAAAGTCGTACCCCAAAAATACCGTTTCAAAATGCCACTAGCGACTTCACTGTCATGCAGAGGGTTTTGCATACAGTTCGTCCATGTAACGTCAACAGAAAAAGAAAAAGAGAGACTTGTGTATGCAGCCATGTGAATGTATATTTCTGAGGGTGTTACAAAAAATCTCTTGTTCAATTGTGATGATACAGTGAAGTAACTTGTATTTGTTTTCAACATTAAATGAGTTCAATAGTCAAAAAGTGTTGTCACGTCTTTGGGTGTTTACACTGTACGAGTTTGATTCATAAAAGCCAAATTGCTGTTTCAGAACTGTCATTTTATGTATTATAATAAATACAATGTTTTAGTATTACCAGTGTTATAAAAAGTAATGTATTGTCCTCAAATTCACATAAAAGTACAATTGTTTCTGAAAATTTCAAGCATGTCACATTAACCACTCCACTGTTTTCGCAGAATCCCGACTGTTATAAATTGTCGCTGTATTTCTTCTTTCTGTGAGCAGCACAATATTCCCTAGTATTGATTTGGGCAATGGCTGTTTTGTTTTCAAATCCTTAACACATTGGTTCAGCGTCTTGCGGATTTTTTTTTTTTTTCAGGGAACAAAAGAAGTAATCTGGGAGTGTTTTGTTGCTCACATAATTCATCGCCTCTTGGTCAAACGTTCAGAGCGCGGCGAGTGTTTAAGATCCAGTCTGCAGACGAAGCCACAGTCCACCAGACGAGTCCGGGTTTCATTCAGCAATTATCATTTTTCATTGTAAAAGGGGGCGATTCAAAGGGTTTTGTTTACAGAATAGTTGGGTTAAATGAGCAAATTCTAACCTACGGAGCGAGTCTAGACGCTGTATTCTTGTGGTGTTATTTCTTAATCACCCGTATTACATCAAAGTGGAAAAAGTTCATGGAAATATTCTGTAAAGTCGAAGTTACACTGATTAAAACCATACAAGTTACAATGATGCGCCAGGACCCCCTTACTACGATGTTATAGGACGTTTTTCATAGAGGTTTTTGATTTGAAATGATAAAATTCTGCAGATAATTTAGTTAAATATAAAAAATATACTGTCTAGGGAGGTGTTCCGGGCATGTCCCATCGGGAGGAGGCACCGGGGAAGACCTAAGACACGCTGGAGGGGCTGTGTCTCTCGGCTGGCCTGGGGACGCCTTGGGGTCCCACCGGAGGAGCTGGAGGACATGTCTGGGGTGGGGGAAGTCTAGGAGTCCCTGCTTAGACTGCTGCCCTCGTGACCCGGCCCCGGATAAGCGGAAGAAAATGGATAGATATATTTTCAACTCCACTGATTCGTTAAAAAATAACACAAATATTTCAAAACTGTATGAACCAGAGAACCCCCATTATCTTTAATTTGTGCCTTAATAATTTTATGAGTTAATAACATGACTTTACAAAAACTACTTCATAAACCAGGGGTGGGCAAACTACGGCCCAGGGGCCACATATGGCTCATTGGGCTTATTAATCTGGCCCGCCAAACGTGATCAAATTATGGCGCAGTTTCAGCAAAATCAACCTTTTACTATTAATATTACTCTCTTATTCTCTTATCAGTCCTTCTGCAAAAATGAGCTTATCAAAGAAAAGTGGATAGTGAGCGCTGAGTGTTTAATACGGAGTGGACAACAAAATATTTTTCACCGAAGTACCGAGGCAAGAGTTTTTAAAAGAATGCATTTGGAAAACAATTTGCACAATGAGTCTTGAATATTCATGTTTTGCTACACGTTACAGGCCAAACCTCTAATGTAATATACACATACGTATATCCTGACCCGGCCCGTCTGTCAAATTTTAGACCCGATTGTGGCCCGTGTGTCAAAAAGTTTGCCCACCCCCGTCATAAACCGTCACAAATAATCAAATAATAAATCGTCAAAACAAAACCAGTGATGAGTCTGCCATTGAAAAAAGACAATTATATTCAGAAAAGTGAGCGTATAAAGGGATTCGATATGAGCGCGTATAGTGTGATTGTGTACAGGAGCAGTGTGCGTGTACTCGCGTTGAGCTAATGACTCTCAGATCCAGTCTCCCAGCTCTGTGTCAGGACTGGAGAGCCCACATCTGCACCGCTCGCATTAACAACAGCCTCCATCTGCAGCTGTTGCCATCCATTTGCTAAAAGAGCTCTTTGTGTCCTGAGGGCCTTTGATGCACATAGGTTTTTAACATGCACAGCCAGCCCGTTTTCTCCACAGCACAGAATAAGAGGAGAACCACAACATTTCCTCTATCAAAGGCGCTCCCAGGAAGAGAAATAACTGGGGTTTAAAGCTGAAATGTGCTCCTTCAGCTCCTGGTAGAACCTCCGAACAGCTGAGGTTTTACCGAGACTAAACGAAGTCCATTAAACGTGGATGAAACCGCTCGAATAAAACCCACGATTTAGACTTTTTGTGTTTTAAATGTTCATGTACAGTTAGCACTCCCATAACAAGATGAATCGACTTTAAAATGAATGAAATATTTTAGTTTGAACAGTCTTCTTTGCGTCTTTTTTTCCTTAAAGTGACTCCAAGACGCACAATTATCCGTGTACACAACGCCAAACAAAATATCAAACGCTAACACTGGCAGTTTGAGCTTAATTAAAACTTCAGGAGACAAAGACCTCGTATGTGAAAGAGTTCTACAGTATTATTATTCTTTAAAGATTTTAACAATCCAGATGATTTATTCAGGACACCAAATGATTTTCAGCTCTGTCTTGTTGCCTGGAGACTCACTGTTTCACTGTTCAAATAAAAAAGTGTAAACTGAAGTGAATGATGCCCCTTATTTACTCAAGTCTAATAGTTTTATGAATTATTCACAACTTTTCCCCTCCTCTGAGAAAGGAGGTTGTCGGTTCTATTCTCAGGTGGAGTTTGTGTCCTTTGCTACAAAACAAAAAAGAGGTAAATGAACTAAACAGAAAAGTGAGGCTGCGTCATTGGTGTCTCTGTGTCTGTCCTGAAAGTAAAACCTAAAACCCACGACAGCACAGACCCCGTCGTGTCTGTGTATGAGACTGAAGTACACAGCTTAGACTTAAAATATAAGCTGAGATAAACTAGATCAGGAGTGTCCAAACTTTTTTCACCACATTTTGAAAAATATTCGACATGGAGGGCCACAGAATATTTAAATAAGGCTTAAAATATTAATATTAGGTCTGTATGACGACACAATTGATGTCATTTAGGTTATATTGGTAGAATTACTCAAATTTGCCTTAAAAATGACTGAATTCAACTTCAACTGAAGGTCTGAGGGCCAATAAAAATTGGTCTGAGGGCCGCATTTGGCCCCCGGGTCATAGTTTGGACACCTCTGAACTAGATATAAGGCAATGGTGGGATGTAACGAAGTAGTAAAGTACTGTCCTTAAGTATGAATTTTAGGTATCTATACTTAACTCGAGTACATTTTTAAGTGATTTTTACTTCATTACATTTGAGAGCAGTATCTGTACTTTCTACTCCACTACATTTATCAACAGAACTAAAAAGTAAAAGTATTTTTCTTGAGACGTGCTAAAAAGAACTGAGGCTTTATTTTTATCTTGTTCATGAGCAACAAAATTTCTATCTATCTATTAAACTAAATTCTACAGAAATCTTGATCAAAATCGATACTGAAGCTTGAAACTTTATAAAACCTCAAAATTACTATCATTTTTTAAACAGGTACTTTAATACTTTTACTTAAGTAGATTTTTTCATGTGACAGTTTACATTTTATTTTATTTTATTTATTTATTTTTTGCTCTAATAGCTGTACTTTGACTTAAGTAATTAAATAAATAAATAAAGGTAATTAGTTAAGATGAGTCATTATATCACTGGGACACATCTAATAGTTGATGAATTAAAGTACACTCTGGACAATACGTACTTCCTGACCAATCCTAGCTCAAGATCTGGAGGTGGGTCCCCGGGTGCTGCGCTGTGACACCCGCTGCTCGCCCACTGCTCACTGTGGGACGGGTCAAATGCGGAGGACACGTTTCCCCAAACGAACGAACGAATATCTCAATTTATCCAGGAATGCTTTATTTCATGCAGTAATTAATCATTCAAACTGCACCAACTGTCTTTTTGTTAAATCCTGTTCCATTTGAAAAGTCTATTATTTATTTCCGAGATGGTTTATTTTTCAGCTGCTCAGTCCTGTCCTTTCTTCACCTCCCTCCTGAACACCGTCAGCTCCACGTGCTTACTTTTATCAGACAGTGGAAAGGATAATTAATGAGAACGCCAAACTATTTCACTGTAACGCAAGGACATAATGCCTCTCCTCCTCCTCCTCCTCCTCTTCTTTCTTCGTCAGTGAACCGGAGCCAGTACTGCCCAGTTTTAACCCGGGTACACAGGGGTACACTTAGTACTCTGTGGGGAAAGTGTGTTGAACCTCTGCAGACTGGATCAAAGGGCGCTAAAACAAAGATCATTAGCATTTAGAAACAGCGCTCCGCCGCCCACGCCTCTGTCTGCGCTTATGTGTGTCAAGGTAACTTTCAGCGTTCATTTGAGGATTTCAAATTCTGCTAAGAAATACTTCATGAGCTCGGGTAGTGCTTAGTACTACGGCCAAAAGGTATTCTGAATATTCTAAATTTGTGCTCAAGTAAATGTAAAAAAAATACTGTGATGTAGTATTGAGTGTGATCTTAATGATAGTACTTCTCTACTAGTTGCAATAAAGAACAATCAATACTACTACTACTACTACTGCTACTACTACTATCAAAATATCCATGATTGTTCTTCATTGCAACTAGCAGAGAAGTACCACTAATACTATTACTATCAAAACATCAGTGAAAGTACTTCTCTCTTAGTAGTAGTACTAGTATTGCTTGTTCAATATTACAACTGGGTAGAGAAGTACTATTGTTGATATTTTGATAATAGTAATAGTAGTACTGATTGTTCTTCATAACAACTACTAGATAAGTACTATAAATACTACTGCTACTATCAAAATATCCATGATAGTACTTCTCTGCTAGTTGTAATGAAGAACAATCGATACTACTACTATCAAAATACCATTGAGTGTTCTTAATTACAACTAGTAGAAAAGTACTATTACTACTACTAAAAATCAATGACAGTGCTTCTCTACCCAGTTGTAGTGACGAACAAGCACTACTACTTACTACTACTTACTACTACTTACTACTACTACTACTTACTACTACTACTACTTACTACTACTACTACTTACTACTACTACTACTTACTACTACTACTACTTACTACTACTACTACTTACTACTTACTACTACTACTACTTACTACTACTACTACTACTACTACCAAAATATCAGTGACAGTACTTCTCTACTGGTTGTAACATTTTGATAGTAGTAATATTGATTGTTCTTTATTACAACTAGTATAGAAGTACTATCAATACTGCTACTACTTCTACTACTATCAAAATATCAATGATAGTACTTCTCTACTAGTTGTAATAAAGAACAGTCAGTACTACTACTACTATTAAAATATCAATGATTGTTCTTCATTACAACTAGTAGAAAAGTTCTATCAATACTGCTACTTCTACTACTACTACCACCACCAAAATATCAGTGATTGTTCTTCATTACAACTAAGAGAAGTACTATTAATACTACTACTACTACTACCACCAAAAGATCAATACTAAGTCCTACCAACGAGTACTACAGCGATGAGCTCTCACTGTCTCACCATCGCTTCTACTACTACCGTGTTACTGCCTCCACTGACCATGTACTTCCTGCTGATGAGATATTTCAAAGTGGCCTTCCTAGTTTAAAAAAAAAAAAAAACCTTAAATAAATGCGTTGTACCTTGTGCAGTTCTGCTCCTCTGGCAATGATTCAAATACTTTTAGTTAATGCAAATTCTAAAAGTAGATTTACTGCGCAGTTCCTTCCTCATTTGGATAAGCTTAAGACGTATATTGTGACTGTGTAAACGACTCTCTTGTGATAAAAACAGTTGTGTTCTATAAAACACTATATAAATTTGAATAGTCCAGATAAAGTATATTTATTGGCCTTTGATATTTATTCTCGCGCCGTCATAAAGCGTATCGTAAAACCCTCGTTGAAAGCATATTTTTCAGTTAAACAGTCGGACCCAAATGTTTTCCAGATATTTTTTTATGTCTTTTATCAATAACTCTTTAGTGATATCCAAACCGTTTTATTTCCTGGGGTCCCCGCCTGCAGTATTTCACCGACGCCGCTCTCTCCCGTCTGCCTTTGTCTAAAAACATGTTTCACTTTCGGCTCAATCAATTGGGCATGCGGTTTACACCCCACTGATACACAGAACAAGGCAATTCTATTTCCACTAAATGTATAATTATCATAAATTGGCAATTATTTGGATTAACCTTGGATCAATCTGCCGAAATTATTATAGCCTATTATTTTGTAAATGAGACGGCTCATAAACAAGCCAATGTGAACTGTGAATAAACGCGGAAAATAACTGCTGCACGTGGACAAAAGTACGATTCAAAAATATGGAACGCTATTTATCTCGCGATTATAAAGAAATGTGCCAAAATATTCTCTTTAGTTGAGGGGTAAATGCTGTCTCTCTCTCTCTCTGCTTCTATTTCTCTCGCCTTTCTCTCAGCCTTGCCTTTTCTCCCTTCTTCTCCCTCTCTCTCTGGACAACAGTCTCTCTCTCTCTGTCTCTCTCTTTCTGCTTCTCCCTCTCCCTGCTTCTCTTTCTCTCTGCCTCCCTCCCCCTCTCTGTCCCCCTCTCTGCTTCTATTTCTCTCTTCCTCTCTCTCTCCCTCTGTGCATCTGTCTCTGTCTCTCCCTCTCTCTGTCTCCTGCTTCTTTTTCTCTCTCTGCCTTCCTCTCTCTCTTTCTGCTTCTATTTCTCTCTCTGTGTGCATCTCTCTCTGCCTGTTTCTTTCTCTCTCTCTCCCTCCCTGCTTCTATTTCTCTCTCCCTCTCTCTGTGCATCTCTCTCCCTGCCTTTGTTTCTCTCTCTCCCTCCCCCTCTCCCTCTGCTTCTCTCTCTTCCTCTTTCTCTCTCTGTGCATTTCTCCCCCTGCCTGTTTCTCCCTCTCTCTGCTTTCTCTCTCTCCCCCTCTCCCTCTGCTTCTCTCCCTCCCTCTTTCTCTTTCTCTCTGTGTATCTCTCTCCCTGCCTCTGTTTCTCCCTCTCTCTCTCCCTCTATCTGTCTCTCTCTGTGCATCCCTCTCCCTGCCTCTGTTTCTCCCTCTTTCTGTCTCTCTCTCTCCCTCTGTCCCTTGCAGCCTCTGTTTCTCCCTCTCTTTCTGTCTCCCTCTCTTTCTCTCTCCCTCTCTCCCTTGCAGCCTCTCTTTCTCTCTCTTCTTCTCCCTCTCTCTCTGGACAAATGTACAATTCAAAAATACAGAACACTATTTATCTCTGAGTTATTAAAAATGTGCCAAAACATAGTGTTTAGTCGGGGGTAAATGCTTAATGGTGCAGTAGTCAATGACGATGAACATACTTGTGGTAAACTACTCTTGTACTGTGATAATAGCTGCCCAGAGGCAAACTAGCAAAAATGTGGAGCCCGATCTGTGCCAGTTACCTCTTTGACCAATTAATTACTCACTCACACGCATTATTCATACCTATAGGCGAGGAGCGTGCAGTGTCTTGCCCAAGAACACAGCAACAGTGTGCGCGGTTTTGGGAGTGAACACCTTAAACGACCACGCTACCTGAACCGCTGACCCGCTTTTAAATAGTGAGCTTAATTTTACACTTAAAAATAATGATAAGATAAAAACCAAAGCACTAAATAAACAAGAACTGAACACTCTCATACTTCGTTGTTCCGTCTTTAGCTTTGATCACGTCACACATTCGCTGTGGCGTTGTTTTGATTTCACTTCTGAAACGTCACAAGATTTATTTCCATCCAGTGTTGCGTTCATTTTTCACCGAGATGTTGCATTGATGATGGTCGAGTCTGACGCTGCACAAAGCTTCTCCAGCTCATCCCAAAGATTCTCAATGGAGTTAAGGTCTGGACTCTGTGGTGGACGATCCATGTGTGAAAATGATGTCTCTCTCTCTGTCTCTCTCTTTCTGCTTCTCCCTCTCTCTGCTTCTCTTTCTCTCTTTGCCTCCCTCTCTCTCTCTGCTTCTATTTCTCTCTTCCTCTCTCTCCCTCCCTCTTTCTCTCTCTCTATCTGTCTCTCTTTGTGCATTTCTCTCCCTGACTGTTTCTCCCTCTCTCTCTCTGCTTTGTCTCTCTCTCTGTCTCCTCTCTCTGCTTCTTTTTCTCCCTCCTTCTCTCTCTCTCTCTTTCTCTGTCTCGCTCTCTGTGCATCTCTCCCTGCCTCTGTTGTTCCCTCTCTCTCTCTCTCCCTGTCTCCCTCTCTCTCCCCCTCTCCGTCTCTATGCTTCTTTCTCTCTCTCTCCCTCTCCCTCTTTCTCTGTCTCTCTCTCTCTCCATCTCTCTCTCCATCTCTCTCTCCTTTCTCTCTCTCTCCCTCCCTCCCTCTCCCTCATTCTCTCTCTCTGCCTCTGTTTCTCCCTCTTTTTCGCTCTCTCTGCTTTCTCTCTCTCTCCCCCTCTCCATTTCTGTCTCTCTCTCTGCTTCTCTTTCTCTCCCCCTCTCAGCCTCCTTTTCTCTCCTTTCTTCTCCCTCTGTCTCTGGTTCAGGGAGCATAAACACAGAGAGAGACACTCACAATTTGATCCCGGTGAATCCTGTCATTGTCGTCTTGGAATCTGCCCGCGGCATCAGGGAAGAAAAAATCCACTGATGGAATAACCTGGTCATTCAGTATATTCAGGTGTCAGCTGACCTCCCTCTTTGCCCTAGACCTGACTCGTACCTATAGACTCGCACCTATCTGCTTAGTTAAATCCCCTTAGCGACTTTTTTTTTGGCCGGGCAGTGCACTTGAGCCATTATTCACACCGATGTCACTTGTGCACAGTTCTCGCAGACACACTTTCACTGCTTCTATTTCAGAGCGTCTCTCCAGCTGTGCATTAGACTTTCTCCAATTAGAGGCAGGCAGGCGTCCCGGAGCGGCACCAAAGAGGCACCACAGAGCCTAAAACCCCCGGTGGAGAGGGAACTGCTGACAACCCTGCTCTCCAAAGACCGGAGGGGAATGCTCTGTCCCTGTGTCCATTTACTCCGGAGCTGAGTTTAACTAGAAAAAGAGAGGGATGAGGTAGAGGCGGGAGTAGCGGGGGTCTGTGTGCGTATCCTTCATCTGCTTGTTGACTGTTTGTTTGGCTAAACTGAGCTGAAATGACCTCAAATCGGTTTCACTAAAAGTTTCAAATTTTGTGACTAAACTTGTTTTGAACGATCGGGAAAATACAAATGAGGCAGAAAATTATGACCACAGATGAAATTGTTTTGATTATAGCGAAACATCGGCTCTTATTCAGGCTGAAACAAAAACAATACACCCCTGAACGTTCCAAGCAAACAAATAGCATCTCCACTAGAAAAATTACCCAGTCTATCTTTAAGGAGTTGGCGTATTGAGTACACAGTGAGTGGCACTTCCTGTGGGCGTGGCCTCAGGACAAGACAACAGTCCATTTCCAAGGACACTGTGCTGCCGGTGGAGTACAGTGCGAGTGACATTAACACGCTTTGGCACGAGGCTCACAGACGTAATTCATAAAATTAAACACATTTTTCTTTTCTTCTATATTTAACCGTTCCCCATTACTAGAAACTATCTGACCTTAACACCAAAATGCATGAATTTCTATGACATTCAACCAGTGTTTTCAGTTTCAATTAGTTATACAAAAAGAGGTTCTTCGTGAGTCTAAATATACAGTTAAATCAGATCCACATAACCCAGAACCTACAGGCCCTACGACTACAGCGGCCTACACCTCCAAGTGTCCCGCTCACACTGAGTCTAGTACTACAACTACAACTACTACACACTTTGCACAAATTGAACTTACAAAAGAAATAGTGAATAGTATTGTCCCGCCTCTGTTTGTGTCCTTCATAAAAATGTGAATCCATTGCAGTACGAGTTCATGAGGGAAAAGCGTGGGCCAAACTCTCGTTCTCTTTCTGCCTTTGTGTCTGTCTCTCTCTCTGTGTATCTCTCTCTCTGATTTCTCTCTCTCTCCCTGTCACTCTCTCTCCCACTCTCTGCCTCCCTCTCACTCTCTCTCTCTTCCTCTGTGCATCTCTCTCTGTCTCTCCCTCTCTGTCCTTCTCTCTGTCTACCGCTCTCTCTTTCTCTCTGTGCATCTCTCTCTGTTTCTCCCTCTCTCGCTCTATCTTTCTCTCTGTCTCTGTCTCCCCCCTCTCTTTCTTTGTGCATCTCTGTCTGTCTCTGTATCTCCCTCCTCACTATATCTCTCTCTCTCACTCTGCCTCCCCCCTCTCTCTCCCTCCTTCTCTCCCTCTCTGATTTCTCTCTCTCCCCCCTCTCTCTCTGCCTCTCATCCACCCCTCTCTCTGTCTCTCTCTCTTTGCCTCTCATTCTCTCTCCCTCCCCCCTCTCTCTGCCTCTCATTCTCTCTCTCTCTTTATATGTCTCCCCCATCTCTCTCTGTGCCCCTCATTCTCTCCCCCCACTTTCTCTGTCTGCCACCCCCCCTCTCTCTGCATGTTTCTCCCTCTCTCTCCGTCCCTCTGTCTCTGCCTCTCCCCTCTCCTCTCCCTCTCTCTCTGTGTCTCTATCTCCTTCCCCCTCTGCTCTCTCTCTCTGCATGTTTCTCCCTCTCTCTCCGTCCCTCTGTCTCTGCCTCTCCCCTCTCCTCGCTCTCTCCCTCTGTGTCTCTACCTCCCCCCCTTCTCTCTCTCTGCATGTTTCTCCCTCTCTCCCTCTCTGTGTGTCTCTACCTCCTTCCCCCTCTTCTCTCTCTCTCTCTGCATCATAACACCAGCTGAGGCTCAAATTAAAACATCTTCCTCTTCTCCCACACACACATTCATCCTCCACATTCATCCATCAGTCTTTGGACCACCACCACAGCTCCTGCCGCTGACAAATGGGACAAATAGGGGTGAATTAAGAAGCCCCTGTCTCGCCGGCCCTCGCGCTCTCTGCTCTAAGTGTTGACACTCAGAGCTTGATCAGTGTACATTAGTGTCAGTGCCACTACACATTTACACACACTACAAATGTAAGACACACAAGGGAGAGTGGGAGGGGGGGGGATGGAGGGGAGGAAAGAGGAGAGGAAAGAGGAGAGAGGGGAGGGGGCTCTGTTATCATGTGATCTGCACTGTCAAAGTCTGTGCAGCAGAGCCAAGGACAAAGCCAATGTCTAACCAGAGCACAGTTGTCTTAAGGTCACTATAATATCCAGCAGTTATGTGATCCAGGTTAGAAAATATATAATTATCTCTAGTACAAAAGTCATATTTTTAATCGTGCTCGACTGTCAAAATTGAAATCGACAATGGAGGAAAAGTGGTCCTGCAAAAGAAGAAAAGAATCTGATACTAAGGAATAGATTTGATACTCAATACTCATTCAAACGCCACAATGATAATAAAAACACTCAGTAGAGACAGAGAGTACTTTGTTTTATATTACAATGTGGTGTTATATCTACGCCTTAATCTTCTATGTAGGTTCCATTCCAGTGATTCTACCGCATAAAGTGAACGGCTCGTGGGGTGGGCGGTGCTGGCCACGCCCCCCCACGCAGTCACTGAAGGACCAGCAGCAACTCCAAGCTCTGGGTACGGCTCCGAGTCCAACTAATGTCACCTCAACGTAACTAATATTAACTTAAGAAATAAAATCGAAATCATACATGAATTATTCTTCCATGAGGCTGATCTCCCTGAATCGCAAGAACACATTTAGTATTCCAAGGTCAATGCGCTGTGAGACGAGGCTAAAGCTAGCTAGCACTAAACTAATACTGGTTTATCGTTCTTTTTTTTTGCATTAATTTCATTTATCTGCACCTCTATGCCATGTTATAGCTTCTTTTTATGTAATGCATTGGGGGTTGTTTGTGATAGTTGTATTATACACTGCAAATGTAATGTTTTTTTTATCTTAATGGGAGCATTTCAACTCAATAGATAAATTGCCGTCCCTGGAAATATGATGATATATCACAAGAAACTATTATTTTATGTTTATATGTTTTTTTGCCATCTTAATGATCGTTTATCTGAGAAATCCCTGTCGCACCTGGCATACTTCTGGTCCTCCAATGACTGCGTGGAGGCGTATCCAGGTCCAACCCTCGCGAGCTCTTTGTTGTGCTGCTGTTGATCTGTGTTGATGCTCCTGTAGCACCGGTGTTTTTATAACTGCCTTGTGCCTCTTGGTGGGCAGGATAATGTCACGCCTTTGGGTGTGTCTGGACCTGGGTCACGCCCAGTCTGTGTTACAAATGGCTGTATGTGTTAAACAATACATTTGTAACCTCCAAAAATGCACATTGTCTTATAATATAAGATCATCTGGGTGTCATTTTTCCCCCTTTGGTTTGAGTTTCTTTTTTTTTAATTATTTTGCAGTTGGCACCTAACATTTTTTTTTTTTTTTCTGCACCAACGGCATTTTTTTAATTTATTTATTTGTTTTTTTGTTTTTTGTTTTTCATTTTACTGTTGGCAGATTTGATTTTTTTTTCTGCACCAACAGCATATTTTTTTTATTTTCATGTATTTATTTACTTATGGCAGATCTGATTTTTTTTTTTTTTTTTTTTCTGCACCAACAGCATTTTATTTATTTATTTATTTATTTTTACTGTTGGCAGATTTGTTTTGTTTTTTCTGCACCAACAGCATATTTTTTTTTAAATTTTCATGTATTTATTTACTTATGGCAGATCTGATTTTTATTTTTATTTTTTTTCTGCACCAACAGCATTTTATTTATTTATTTATTTTTACTGTTGGCAGATTTTTTTTTTTTTTTTCTGCACCAACAGCATATTTTTTATTTTTATGTATTTATTTTCTTACGGCAGATCAGATTTTTATTTTTATTTTTTCTGCACCAACAGCACAATTTCTTATTTTTTTGCGCTGTCGGTGCAGTGATGAAAAAAACAAAAATTGAAAATCTAATCCTGCAGAACCCACTGTTTTCCCAGTGCTCACTTGACAAAGCACTGGTTTTTAACATTGGGAGGCCGAGGTTCAAGACCCATCTTCCCCAATTGCAGTTTTGAAGTGTATCTATTCACTCTGATGGAAAAAAAAAAGCCACAATCTTTTGTTTTGTTTTATTTTCTCTGTGAATAGTGAGGGACACATTGGAATAAACTCTTACACAATCCCACACTGTTTAGGTTGAGGTACATTTAGTCACCCCAGTTTGGCAAATATGATCTCAAAACCAATTATCAATCTTGTTGTGACACTATATGACGCTATGCTCAGGACTTTTCTTCTCCGGGACACAGCAGACTCATTTGCGGCAAAGCTCAGCCACAGACGAAGGACGGTGAAAGGTCCTCACCTCTGTACAAGGAGAACCACTGAGGACCAAGGCTTTACGCAACTTCAGTCCAGTCAAAGTTAGAAGAGGCACAAAGAAGAAACGTGTAGGAACTAACACACTGGACTGATTGTGGGATTGTTTTTAATGGACTGTGAAGCACTTTGTCTCACTTTTTTTTTTTAATATGAAAAGCACTTTATAAATAAAAACTTGGGTGGCTACATTTGCTCCAACCTATACAGTGTGGAGTTGTGGCTTTTTGGGCATTTTTAATTAGAGTGAATACATACACTTCAAAAATACAAATGGGGAATATTTGTTTTGATCCACAGCCTCCAACGTTAAAAGTCTAAAAAAGTCTTTGTAACTGAGCTAAACCTCCACTCACAGGTTGGTGCTGACTTTGTAATTTCAAATAATATACTGGGAAAAACACTTTGGCTCTGGAGCATTAGATTAGATCAGTTACACAAACAGTGCAAAAAAAAAAAAAAAAAAAGAAGAAAAAAAATCTTCAGACCCGCCAACAGCAAAAAAACAACCACAAACAAACAAAAAACTAAAACCTTTTACCTAAAAACTCAAACCGGAGGGAAAAGAAGAACTTAGAAAATGGAGCTCCATCCAAATTATGCACTTTTTTTTTCTCTCTTGCCCCCCAAGGCTTCCGTACATTCCTGACTTGTCACATCACGAATATCAAAAATATCTCAAAAATTTATATAATTACCAGTAGCTGTAAAAGTTGAGCGTGTCCATTAAAATCTGAATCTGTGATAAGGCGAGAAAAGCGTAGCCGGTCTGAGAAAGAATGTCTTTTTTTCAGATTTTCTTTCGGTTCGGGCAGATACAGAGCAGAGGCAGGGTTTGATTGGGATATGATTATGTGCTGGAGACTGCGCACAGGTGCTTCCACTGCACATCACTTAACCACTCAATTATCTCCGGACTGCAGAGGTCACCCGAGAATATTTAATTGAGTCCAAAGTTGAACCCGTTACACCTCTTCACGACTTATATTGGATGTGTAATGGCCGGACCAAAGGGAACCAGCCTACCAGCTCCGCTCGTCAAACCTCACCAAATAATGCAGCTGAAAGAAAATCAGCTAATCTGCTACAAATGCAAATGTAGAGCCAGTTATCGATTATCCTACGAGCGTGCGCCTGAAAAAGCTGAGACGCACAGAAATGCAAAAACAAACTGGCCGATCTTTACTGCAAAGTCAGTCACGACTAATTCCCCTCAAGCTCACGCCAGCCTGTTTCCATGACAATGCACCGACCAATTAGATTCCTCCGGGGGAATGGCGGAATCTCACTGTGGGTATCGGTCGGTCCTCCAACCTCTGCCCACCGGTTCAGTCGTGCAGCTTTTGAAACGTTGCTTACGGAGAACAATCACTTGACAGCGCTTGACAGTTTTTTTGATATCCATGTTTTTAATGAATATGTATGAATGTAAACTGTGATGAACACTGAATAATGTTTTTTTTTTCTTCAAGATTTGCCATCGCCTCAAAAGATTATGTCATCAACTTTTGAATTTGTTGTGCACATTTAGAAACACTCAGACTAATGTTGACAGATCAGACAACCATATATTTTCATTAATATGCATGAATGTAAGTGTGATAAACAGTGTGTTTTTGAGACGTAACATTCCCCTGTGATGGATTTGTGGGAAACATACTGGATTCTTACTGACGCCATATTGTGTTGTTGTATCGTGATCTGATATATCCGATTCTTACTTAAAGGCGCTGTTTTACTGTCTTAAAAACGTGAAAAACATTGTTCATTTTAAACGGTTTGCGGTTATTCCTCACTTACATTAGATCAGGCATGCGCAAACTGTGGCCCGGGGGCGAAATGCAGCCCTCAAACCAATTTTTTTCGGCCCTCAAGCTTCCAGGTGAATTGGCCCATATTACCTTAAACAGTACTTTCTGAAAATCTACTTTAACAAGCTCATATCAAATATTTAATGTGTCCCACTGAGGATGTAAGCATGAATAAAGGTCTAGTGGTTCAGTCTAACGCAGATTTGAAGTATTCACTGTATTTGTGACCAGTCTATGGCCCTAAATCGGCCCTCAGCTTTGTCTGTGTTTTTATATGTGGCCCTTAATGAGAAAAGTTTGGACACTCCTGCCTTAGCCATTCCGTGCATCTTATTATTTTCACAACTTTCAGAAGCCAGAGTAGAGTTTGCAACAACAACTAGCATGCTAATCACATTATTATTATCACACGTTATTTCTGATTCGCGGTCAAGAAATCGCTTTATAACGACTGGATTTTCCAGAGTCTAAGTCGCATCAGCCAAAAAAAAAAGCATAATAATGAAGAAAAAACAAAACATATTTCACATATAAATCGCATCTGAGTATAAGTCGCACCCCCGGACAAACTATGAAAAAAAGTGCAATTTATAATCCGGAAAATACGGTACAAGAGCTGCTTATACAACATATCTGTACCGGGGCACGACAAATTTCACTCAATTACATCACGTTAAAGATGTTTTTTTGTAAATTATAGACACACAAACATGAATATCCTTAGATTCATTCAAACGCCCAGACATTATTGAACATTTGGTGGCATATACTGTATTTTTTCAGCCATATTGTTTCTTCGTTTTGTTCCCAGTCCACCATTTGGAAAGTGTCACTCAAACGTGTGAAAGTCATAAAAGCAAATCCGGTGTAGAAGTGAAAGGACACAGCTGTCATTACACTGTTCCCACCAAACAACACAGATGCTTTTCTCACTGTTACACGTCGCAGTTTTTTGCACTTACACTGGTCTCCTTTACACCTACATCTGCGTTTTGTTTGCTCCACAGTACGGCATTAAACATAACTACCTATAGTACATGGAGAACTGACAACATTAGACTTAGTTAGAGGTCAAATCTGAGGAGAGATGTGATTGCGTACCACAAAAACACCCGAAAAAAAGCAATACGGACTCATTTAATGCCGTACTGTCGAACATTTCAGGCAAAACGATAACATTTCAGTGAAGATAAGCGGGTTACGTTGTGCACTTTTAATTAAATGCTAACCAGAATCTTGTAAACAATGCGGAAAAACAAAAAAAACGGTCGTGGAACTGGAGTCAACCAAGTTATAAAGAGGACAAAATGTTCACGTGTAGCACATTTTCATAAACATATATAATAAAGTACACCTTCTAAACATTGTCATATGGTTTAAACTTGAGAAAAGAGTCGAGTTTCCGAGGTGGCTGCACGCTGTTTACATCCTCTCCCAACCCGAGCGCCTCTGCACAGTACTTACCATGTCTAAAGTTTGTAAAACATTTCAAAAACCAATTAGGCCTAAAGCTGGAGTCATTTTAGATAAGACGAATCATTATCAAAAACATACTCTTTACTCAAGGAAATGTATGTTTTGGCTGATGAAGTTAAAAGATTTGAAGACTTTTGTGCGCCCCCATTTCCTAATTAAAGTTAGAAATGTATTAGCATAATTGGATGCTAGCTGATGACATGTTTATTTATGTGCTCTCCCCGAAGATGATGAACGCTGGTAATCACTGGAGTGTGTGTTCTTTTTTTTTTTTCTTTTTTTTGAAGAGCTTTGTCATGTTGTTTTGCTCCATAGTTGGCTTGGGCCCATTCACTTTTATGACTTGTGGAGCTTTATTCATTACTCAAATAATACGCGGGCTGTAGTACTTGTATTTGCATTTGTCGCCATCTGTTTAATTAGTCAGGGAAATGTTGTATCGCCTTGACGTGGGTAAATCACAGCTGAAGCGGGGTCACGAGTGTCAGCGGGGGTAGAAGTAGTTGTAGTAAGCGGAATAGCAGACAAGACAACTTCTTTCTAGGACTTTACAGCACGTTTAAACGACGTCTTCACGGAGATGTTATTGTTTTGCGTCCACACTACGGCACCAAGCGTATCTATCCCCGTGAACGCGACGTGCCCAGGCCGAGTTACAGGCCAAAGTTGACCCAGCTCACCTGTTTTTCCAGGTGTTACTGAGACAGAAAAACACTTGTAATTAAAGGCAAGGCACGGCAAGTTTATTTGTACAGCGCGATTCGTACATAACGTGATTCAAAAGTGCTTTACGGAATAAGAAAGGCATTCAAATCATAATATAATGCATCAAAACATAAATAATCACAAATAATCATCATAAAATTAGCATTTAAAGAGAAGAGCGCAGTGTAAAAAATGATTCCGTCATACGCACAACCATTTTGAGCCAGAACAATGCTATACAACAAAAGTTACAGTTACAGATACACATTTTTCATACTTAGTTACAGGGCTGGCTCTGTAACTTTCAGGGGGCCCTAAGCTGAATTTGTCTCTGGGGCCCCTGACAACAAATGCTTCCTGGTTCAGCTGTTGGTGATTCACTTTTGACAACATTCTGACTCTGCTCTCATCACTTTGACCAGTTGTATTTGTGTTTTTTTGACCAACATCAGACTGAAAACATCCAGAATGTCACAACTACCAGAGTCACAAGAACAGAACACAAACATATAAGGGGGGTCAAGAGTTTTAACATTTTTTCTTCGTTTCTGGTGAATTTTAATGTGTTCCAGTTGGTGACAATGAGCTTAAATTTACATTATGTCGGGTCCTTGCACCGGTGTAAACACAGAGCTGCCCTCACCTCTGCCCGACTCAAAAACAAACATAGCAACAGCGGATATTTTACTACTATAGATACAAAACAAATGTAATTGTTTTAAAGGGATAATTAGGCTGCTGTAAACACACAAACCCTGTGCCCTATAAAACTTGACATATTATATTATTTTCAATATAAATGCATGGGCTCTTGGGGGGCCCCTGCTGGTCTCGGGGCCCTAAGCAACTGCTCAGTCTGCTTATAGGCTGAACAGGTCCTGCTTAGTTATAGTTATTATTATTATTAGAAGTAGAATATCAGCAGTTATCTGAAGTCTGAAGCTACTCTATTATGAATAACTGCACTGCTGCGAGTTACACTGTGTTGTTACTTCTATGAGATAAAAAGTACTACATATCAGTACATATTTTTACTTGTTTCGCTAAGTTTATCAAGGGTAAATCGCACAGGGAGGGCGGTGAACGTGTCAGGACCTTGCACTGTCTGAACTATCATGTTCAAAATGCCTGACATTCCACAGCTGACATTGTTATTGTGTCTTTTGAATAATATATCATCAATGTTTTTTCAAAAGTCAGTGTCGTCGGAGCTGTTCTTTCACAGTTTGTTTGTTTTTGGGGCTTGAACAAAGACAGACTAATGCTCAGGTGTGTTTGATGACCGTCCCGACCGTATCAGTACCTCACGCCGCGGTGTACATGTATCGACGCAAGGACTTCCTGCTATTTCTCCTCTTGTCATGAACGAAAGCCTATCCCCGCGTGTGTTTGTCTAACAGCTGCGGTGAATAGAGCAGGGGTGAAGGCTTCCTGTTTGGAGAGGGCATTTAGCACTTGCGCAATTAGACGTCTGACTGATTGCACGCTGTAATGGGGCTCCTGATGTTATTCGCCACAAACTTGTTCATTACAATAAAATCTGAACATTGTACAAGAAAAGTAGAACCGTGTAATTGTGCATCCATTCAGGAGTGGCCTAAAGGTTATACAATGCAATACATGAACTGCACAAAGCTGAAATAATGACAAAAATAACTCATGTATGCTAAGAATATACTTAAAACAAATGAGGACACATCACTTAATGCTGCATTACGCAAGTACAGTGAAATAATGACTATCACTACTTTTACTTACTTTTTTCTCACACTTTCCCGAAATGGTTAAACTTTCATTCTTTCCTTCTTTCATTCTCTCTTTCGCTCTTTTCTCTCTCTTGTTCTCTCTGTCTCTCTCTTTCTCTTGCTTCTCTTTCTTTCTCTCTCTGTCTCTCATTCTCTCACTTCTTTCTCTTCTCTCTCTCGCTCTTTCCTCTCTCCGTCTCTCTTGCTTCTCTCTTTCTTTCTCCTCTTTCTTTCTCCCCCTTTCTCTTTCGTCTCTCTCCCTTCCTCTCTTTCTTTCTCCCTCCTCTCTCTCTTCTCTTTCTTCTCTCTCCTCTCTCTTTCTTTCTCCTTCTTTCTCTCTTCTCTCTTTCTCCCTCCTCTCTCTCTCTCTTCTCTTTCTTATCTCTCCTCTCTTTCTTTCTCCTTTCTCTCTCCTCTTTCTCTCTTCCTCTCTCTTTCTCCCTCTTCTCTCTCCTCTCTCTCTTCATCGCTCTCTCTCCTTCTCTCTTCTCTCTCTTTCTTTCTCCCTCCTCTCTCCTCTTTCTTCTCTCTCTTCATCGCTCTTTCTCCCTCTTTCTCTCTCCTCTCTTTCTTCTCTTTCCTTTTCTTCCCTCTCTCTTTCTTTCTTTCCTCATGTACGTTAAGAATCTACTTAAAACGTATGAGGACACATCACTTATCCACTTTAATATGACTCATAATACATAACTGGAACCTGTGCTGACGTTTTACCCCATTTGGAGAGTCCTTTCAACTGCAAACGTTAACTTTCTGTGCATAATTTTTCCATATCGAATGGCTCAATACGCCGAATGTTTTGCCTTTGCGTTGGCCGTGGTCGGAGGGGCCAACGCCGCAGCTCGACAATGTTCCTTTCATCTGTTTTGCGTCCATTTTCCCTCCATTTTCCCCAGGGCAGCTACGGCTACACGCGTATCGTAGCATCGCCAAGTAAGGAGTGACTGAATACTGCAGCGTAAGGCTTCTCCGAGCGTCCACAAACACTATCCAACGGAATGCAGCATTAAATCAGCCTTAGCAGTTTAGACTCGTTTGAAAGCGAGCGACTGTATTTCATGTGGTTTTGGCCCACTCGTCTACTTCAGTCTTTCTCAAAACTACTCGACTAGGAGCTGGTAAAGTTATTGTTAGCTTCGCAGTCATGTTTTAATTAAAATCCTAAAATCCTGCCGGTGCGTTATGTTTCTAAAGAAGCAGACTCTTGAACAAAGCTGTAGGGCTCTCTTCAAATATCTGCAGGACTCCGATGGAATAGTACTCCCGGGATGTGCGGGATTTCTCGACAAATAAATAAATGAATATGTAATTAAACTTTGAACGGGCTTTTTTTTCCCTGTAATGCAGCGCTCCACGTCATGTATTATTATGGTGTAGTACTTTTTACCCCGCAATACAACGATTAAATGACAAAATAAACGTATATATCAACCAATTTTATCATTATTTTACGCTACACTAAGACTTTCCAGGTAAAATCCAGTATTTTTTTGAGACCAGATGCCCTTCCTGGTGCCATTTTTCCATTTTTCTGACACAAAAGTAGACGACCCTACGTTGACCCGTGGCTGGATATGTTTAGGTGATTCATCGCTAATGAGATGGGTGCCAAAGTAGCTGCGATGGTGAACAAAATAGAAGTGCCATATGAAATACTACTGATGTGTTGAACTTGGACTCCATCATGGAAAGGTCGTACGAGAGGTTCCACAGCACAGCGCCTCTCAGAACCTCCGCTGAATAACACGTCTGAATGAGTTTGACAACAGACAACGAGCACAGGGTCACTCCTCCGACCCACATCACCAACTTTATTTTATTCCCCGTTGGACATAAAGAACATATCATGAGGAGAAAATAAGGCGTTTTATCATTTTATCAAATCATGTCACTCTCCTCTCTTTCTGTCTCTCTCTTTCGCTCTCATTCGCTCTCTTTCTTTCTCTCTTTCTCTTGTCTCTCTCCTCTCTCTTTCTTTTTCTATCTTTCTCTTTGTCCTTTTCTCTTTCTCTCTCTTCTCTCTTTTTTCTCTCTTTTGCTCTCGTTTGCTCTCTTTCTCTTTCTTTGTTTCTCTTTATCTCTTTCTTTCTCTTGTTCTCTCCCATTCTCTCTTTCGCTCTATTTTTTATTCTCTCTCTCCTCTCTCTCTTTCACTCTCATTCGTTCTTTCACTCTCTTTCTGTTGTCTCTTTCTTTCATTTTCCATCTTTCTTTCTCTCTTTGTCCTTCTCTCTTTCTCTCTCTTCTCTCTCTTTACTCTCTCTCTCCTTTCTCTCCTCTCTCTCTTTTGATCTCGTTTGCTCTTTCTTTCTCTCTCCTCTCTCTTTCTTTCTCTTTTTCTCTTGTTCTCTCCTGTTCTCTCTTTCGCTGTCTTTTTTACTCTCTCTTCTCTCTGTCCTTTCTCTCTCTTTCTCTCTTTTTTTCTCTCTCTTTTCTCTCCTCTCTCTTTCGATCTCGTTTGCTTTCCTTCTCTCTGTTCTCTCTTTCTTTCTCTCTCTTTCTCTTGTTCTCCCCCGTTCTCTTTCGCTCTCTTTTTTACTCTCTCTTTCGATCTTGTTTGCTCTTTCTTTCTCTCTCCTCTCTCTTTCTTTCTCTCTTTTTCTCTTGTTCTCTCCCGTTCTCTCTTTCACTCTTTTTACTCTTTCTCCTTTCTCTCTCCTCTCTCTTTCTTTCTCTTTCTTTGTCCTCTCTTTCTTTCTCTTTCTCTCTTCTCTCTCTGGATATAAAGAACATATCAGTTGGTGAAAATAAGGCTTTTTTTTAATCATTTTATCAAATCATGTCGTTTGTTTGTCGTTTTGAGCAGCAGATAAACGTCACTGCAGATGGATCAGGGTAAGAAAGACGAGTCAAAGTGTTAATACGACACAAATACTCATACTTTATGTGGCCACAGCTGCCGGAGGGTCCACTGGCAAAAGTGAGGCTGTACATCTGTGTCATCTGCCTCTCCAATCCCTTCACCAAACACCACATTCTCCCTAAGCAATGTGGGCGAAGTGTGTTGCTTAAAGACACAACGATAGAACTTCAGAGCTGGAAATGAATGAATGTCGTTGAACGAGCGCGTATACATAACTCTAAATTATATTATTCCACAATTTTTCATTATTTTATGTTGAGGCAAAGCAAGTAATAAAGATGCAAAGATGAAAAAACACAAATATCAAAACTCATCTATCATAAATGTTGGAAAAATGACCTATTTATAAGTACATTTTCGTATACGCACGTGCACAAACCCATAAATAAAATAATTAAACGCAAAAAAGCAACACATTTTGCTTGGTTAAGGTACAATTTTTGACTGAATCTGTAAAACGAACACTTACGCTCATGTTATTTGTTTATTATTTCAGTTTGTCAGTGAAAAACTACACTCGCGTCGTTACTTAACCGTGTTGTTTGCGGGTGACGGCTCCTTTCTGCTTTTAACTGGATAAAGTTGTGCTCTTAAGTGAAACAAAGTAGTATTTGAGCCTCGACAGCTCGCACACTCGCGCTGATCAAGTTCATAGCTCAGAATACGATTGTGATTAAGTGCGGCTCATCTAACGTCTGGATTTTTCATTGCTGCGGCGCTCGTGTGATTTTTCAGGCGTGTGTGTGTTTTAGTCGTGCGTTCTCTCTCTCTGCTGCTGTCATCTGTTTTCAGGCCAAAATGAATCAGCCTCCCTTCTCCTCTCGCTTCATTTTGACACCCGACAAAACTCATTGCCTCTAAGGGAATTGGAGTGGACGCTCTTGTTTTGTTCTGGCACTTCTTTCAGAAATGGCCATCAATCAGGTGATCTATTGTGTTAGAGGGGGGCCTTTCTCTATTGAATTCACAGCAGCGAAGAAGAAGAAGAGGAGGAGGAGGAGGCAGATGCTACAAAGGTATTGAAAGTTTGCCCGGTGCGTTCTGAAGCACTATCAGGGGGCGAGAGGCGTAATTGTGCCACTGGTAATTTAAATGTCAAGAGGAGATGTCGCCTTTACAGAAACTCCACTGGTGCTTTATGTCATTTCAACTTCCTTTTTTAGTGTAAGTGGAAAAAAAGAACAAAAAAACGGTGCAATTACAGTAAAATAGCCCACTGTGAAACAATGACTGCTATTACTACTTTTACTTCCTTTTTCTCACACTTTTCTGAAATGGTTAAACTTTCTTTCTCTCTCTTGTTCTCTGTCTCTCTCTTTCTCTCGTTTTTTCATTTCACTTGTTTCTCTCTCGGTTCTTTCATTTTTGTTGCTTCTCTCTTTCTCTTTGTCTCTCGTTCTCTCACTTCTCTTGCTTCTTTCTCTTTCTTTTCTTTCCCTCTCTTGTTCTGTCCCTTCTCTCTTTCTTTCTCTCTCTGTCTCTTTTCTCCCTCTCTCACTCTTCTATCTTTCTTTCTCTCTCATTCTCTCTCTCATTCTTTCTCGTTCTCCCTCTTTCTTTCTTTCTCACTTTCTCTCTTGTTCTCTCTTTCTCTCGCTTTTTTCAATTCTCTTATTTCTCTCTCGATTCTTTCATTTCTCTCTTTCTCTCTCTGTCTCTCTCCATCTCTCTCGTTCTCTCACTTCTTTCTTTTTTCCCATTCTCTCTTTTCCCTCTCTTGTTCTGTCTCTTCTTTCTTTATTCCTTTCTCTCTGTGTCTCTCTTTTCTCCCTCTCTCTCTTCTATCTCTTTCTATCTCTCTCTCTGTCTCTCCCTTTCTCACTTTCTCCCCCTTTCTCATTCTCTCTCTGTCTCTTTTCTCCCTCTTTCTCTCTCTCTCTTCTCTGCCTCTCTCTCTTCTCTCTTTCTCTCTCTTTACTTACACAGAGAAACCCACTGACATCACTTTATCTCTCTTTATCTTTATCTCTCTCTGAGATCACTCTCTTTTTCATGTTCGCCCAGTTTAAAATACAATATAACCAGAAAAACAAACGCACAGGTCGATATAAAACATTAAAATACGTGTGAAAAAATCTGTTACCAGTTTATCAAATCGTGATTGCGTCACCAGATGATCCAGTTTTGCTTTTCCTTGAAGCGTATTCCAGCAAAAATCCCTCGTTGCCGTCTCCGTTTTTGCTCGTCCTTAACCTTATGCGGTCATGTGATCTTGTATTAAATGTTCCGTTATCAATGATTAACAAGGACGTGAGGTTTTAAAGTCGTCCACGCCCACTTTTTCATTCATTTCATTCCACCTTAAATCATTCTACATCAGTTCGTCTCTATTGTCTAACAGATTCTGCTCGTTTTGTGTGAGCAGCAAACGCACAATCTTAAAAAAAATAGTAAATTGTAACTTCTGTGGGAGCTGAACTTGCACCTCGAGCTTGTATCTCCGGGAGGTTTGAACGCTCAACCACCGATGGTTACGTCGACAGTGGGATTTGAACTTTGGACTAAAGCACCAACTCTTACCAACCGCTCCAGCTACTACTCTACTTTTAAAAATATTATCTGAAATGTTCCCACGCAGAAGTAAAATTGAATAAAGCAGTAGCATTTCTTCATAAAAATCAGACGCTGGTTGCTGCTGAAAATCGTCCTGACTCAACTCGACTCGCGTGATCGATCGGCCTGAGCGCGTTTCCAGCCCGAGTGAAGCCAGAGGCGCAGCGTTGGGCTTCACTTCCTTCCGTTGTCTGTCCGTGTCCGTGCTCTTTAGCCTCGCACTGGACACCGACTTGTTTTCTGTCTCTTTTCTGCAGACGAGTAAAGCATCTTGTTACGAAAAACGACCCTATGGCTAATGTGATTTCTAGCACTTGCAACATTCGCCGAACACTCACCGACTTAAACGTAGACACGGCAAAGTTTCAGCGCCCAAAGCCTGTGGAAAGTTCAGCGTATTATTGAATCATTTTGTAAGCACTTGTGTAATATTTTCATTGATTGCGTTTAAAATGTTCTGAACTAAAAGTACACCGCGCTAACGTGGAGCGACGCGCAATTAATAAGGCAAACGCATTAAAATCACTTGTTATCTACGAGAAAACACACAAGCGCGGCAAGAAATGTGTTTATTTAGGCTGTGCGCTTGATAATAACTATAAAAACACTTAATTCACAATGAACAAATGTTTAATTAAGCATGATTTAGGCTTAGTAACGCCTTAATTACGAGGTTGGGGTAGTTATTAGCCAGCGCGCGCCTCCAAAAGTGTACTAGGAGTGTTTACGTGGTAGATTCTAACCCCGTCAGCTGTAATATACAAAGTTTACGGGACTTTCAGAGATTGTTGAAGGACTGAGAAGAACGATTAAGAGTTTTACCGGATTTACAAAGATCCAAACTGGCGGTAGAAGTGGATTTCTGTAGCTAAATGTGCTCGCGGCTAATCAAATCACACATTAATTAAGCTATGATTGTATTTTTACATGGATATTGGCCTTTTTATTTTGGTTTTATCTGAATGATTCAACCATTGTCCCGTAATGATTCAAATTCTGTACGTTTGTGTATTGACGATTAGCATTACGGTGTAACATTAACTGACTTACACTCAGATTTAGACTTAGAAATGTGGATTTTAGAGAATAAAAGCAGAAGTTAAAGGTAAATCAATGTTTTTTGTGTGTGTTTATTACATTGACAGGCTACAACATACACACATTAGCTAGAGCACATCGTATTTTCCCTATTTTATCAATTTCACATCATTTAAACTGTCAATATCTGCAAACGTCGTAACTACGCGGCTTTGTAAAAAAAAAAGTATATCCTTCACAGACATCTCCAGGCGTCTGAAAAAGCGAAAAGTAAACCAAATGTCCACATATTGCAGAGTTAAGGCGAAATCTCGTGCCAGGAAAGGGTCAATAATGTTTAATCTAATTAGTTTTAAGCAAAATCGGTGTCTACGATTTCATTTAACGACAAAAAAAGCTAAATAAAAGCAGACTCGATGCCACTCAGCGTTTCCAACATCAGCGTATTTGTAATTACGGTAGTTATTTTAAAACGTCCAAACTAAAACGCATATTTGAATGTTTATATTAATATTTGACTATACAGAGTACCTTTTTATTGACTCACTGATCCATTTTTCTTTGGACTTTTGTGATTTTCATTGACGCTTCCCAATTACACTCTCGGAATATTGGCGAAATTCCTACCAACACTGCTCCTATACGTGTCACCTTGCACCCACAAATTGCATACATTTTCACATTATATTGGCTTCTGCTCCTCGGTTTTAGTCATTTAAATTCAGCGTGAGTGCGTCTTACTCTTTCTGCGCTCCGTTATAATTATTGAGGCCCTCGGAATGACTTGTGCGGCGTGCGAGTGCTGCTAGTTAGAATGGCGTTCCAATATGATCCGAGCTTTACCCCGGCTCAGGTATAAACTCGCGCTACTTTCGCTTCAGCTGCTGCTGCTTAAGCGAAAGTGGAAAACAATGTCTTCAATGTGGAAACGTGGTGTCAGCTGTTTGCAGAAGGGGGCGGGGGGTAATGACACACTTACAACACGGGCCCTATGAGTCACGGTGACATCAAGGCGGACGCTTTTCATTTTCACTGTACGGGACGAGTCTTGATTTAAATGTCGTAGGCCGGATGACAGGAAGAAGACAGAATAATAGCAGAAAAAAAACACATCGTGGTCGCGGCTCCTGGGTGGCATCCTGGACACTGTTTGCGTAGGAGCCCATTTGTGTATGTTTCACCTCTGACGTAACCGTAGCGACGCGGGTGTGGGCCGGTATTTAAGGCGTCGTGTTGAGGAATAGCGGAGACAGGGATACGGTTCACTGGTTCGCTGTCCTGTATCGGGATATTGGTACTTTAAGAGATGTAGATGGGAACGCTAAAGTTAAAATGAGATACTTGACGTTTGACAGTTGAGCGAGAGGAGTAATATACAGAAAGAGGACACTTAAGGACGCTAATATTACTCACGCACGCGCCAGACGGGGTTGGATAATCGTAAAGGTGCACTGCGTAACATATTCTACTGCATCTGCTTGTATCCGTGGAGATGTCATCGATCTTGACTGGGCTATTCCGCAGTTCGGCATTGAACTTATCGATGTTGCGTTCATTTTTCTTGCGTATACTTGCACTTTAAAAACATTCTGCGACTCGGTTTTACGGCGTCATCCGCTTGTCGTCATGGAGATGGTTAAATGCAATGCCGTACTGCAGGATAATCGAGGTAAAGCTGCAGCAACTACACGGAAACAGGCGTGAAACTTGTCTCGAAAAGTTACATCTTGCAGGTTTAAACAATGGCGGCGCTGATGACCACGCTGAGGATTTATTAAATTGGATGTTTCTGTCTCGTAAATTTTGTAAAACGACTGGGTTTAAACTTAAAACTTCGACTTCCTCTTCAAAGATACAGTGAGTCAGGTGTGATTAGGTGTGTCTTGAACAATGAAGCCTCGAAATGACTCAACCCCGACGGCGAGCGATGATTTGAACTATGATTAATTGTAATAAGTAGCAAAAATGACATGCATAGTCGTGTTTATATTTTATGTGAAGGTGAAGAAAGTTTGGGAGTGTGTGCGGTTGATTAGAAGAGAGTGCTCCGCTGTGTTTTTGCCGGATTGATTGCTGACCAAAGTAATTAAAGTGACTTGCTTAAGCCTGCTACTTTGATTGTACTCTCCTTTATAAAGACGTGAAGGTGTTCGGGCTTTTGTTGCTCAAATCAGATTGCGCGGCGACATTGAAGTTCCTGTAGAAGAAACACTTATATGGGATGAAAAGTGTAGGATCTGTACGCGCACTGTTAATGTCTTTTACTTTGAGACAGGGTGAGATTAAGAGAAGCGCTCTCCTTTGAGGTTGGAGCAGATAAAGAGTTCGTAGCTCCTGATGCCCTCCAGAGACTTCGCAAAAATGATTAGGTTCATGTGCCACTCAATTATCTGGTGCCCTTAAAGCACTCCCTTTGAGTACGCAATTACACAGGATGGATGTGAATGGAAATGTGGGCTGCTGTGATGCACGAGGCCTATTGAATTTAAAGCTGCCCTCCACTATGAAGCTGGATTACAGGGTTACCGTGGTGACTGCAGGCTTAACCCTGGGCTTTCAATGCGACAATGCTGGTTCAAGTTCAATGGCAAAGTGAGTGTCTTCTGTCTGCACCGAGTGGAAATACACTTACACTTAAAGTACGATGATAGAAATCAAACATTCTCAACTATATCTTAAGGCGTACTTATTCCTCCTATTTATTCATGTATTTATGAATTTATGCATGTATTTATTTATTTATTTATGCATGTATTTTATTTATATCATTTATTTATGCATGTATTTATGTATTTATTTATATATTTATGCATGTATTTTATTTATATCATTTATTTATGCATATATTTATTTATTTATATATTTATGCATGTATTTTATTTATATCATTTATTTATGCATATATTTATGCATTTTATTTTTATATTTATTTATGTATGTATTTTATTTATATATTTATTTATGTATTTTATTTATATATTTATTTATGTATTCTTTCATTTATTTATGTATTTTATTTATGTATTTATTTATGTATTCATTTATTTATGTATTTTATTTATATATTTATTTATGTATTCATTCATTTATTTATGTATTTTATTTATATATTTATTTATTTATTTACATACATATTTATTATACAACATAAATAAATGCTTTGTAAAATCTATATATAGTGAAACGCTGTGGAAGTAGAACAATATGTGAAAACCATCCCGTGTAATTTCTGAAACCATAGAAATACCTGCAACTATAAATGTCTACGATGATTCCATATTTATTTATTACCGTCTTTGCCACAAATCCTGCTGTAAATCCATTACATCTTCATAGCGCGGGGCCCTGTTTTGTGCATTATGCATGTTGTTACACTGCATATTTCCATGATACACAGGACCGGTTGGCATATAGACCCCGAACAAGGCCAAAGCAGTGACGTGGTTTTCCCATCTGTTGTATTAATTCCCCATGAAAATTATCGCAGCTCAACTTTTCCTGTGACTTCTTTTTTTTTAACCAAATCTAATCCAGCTGACCACAACAACTGCGCCCCCACCATGTTGGCGCATCCCGCTCCTATGGTTACTTAGTGCAGGTCTATGCTGGCTGCTTCACCGGATCAGGTTTCCACTGTTCTGCCTCTGAAGCTCCTCAGGCTCTCGCTGCCTGGCAAAGCACTCCTGATTAAATGTGAGACACGAGCCATCCTGCCAAGAGAAACCTAGGGAGAAGGAGGAGGGGGGCGTAGGGGGTAGTTGGAGGGAGGTTTGAGGGGGCAGGGGGGCGGGGGGCTGGCTTACAGGACGACCACAGTTTGGAATTTCTTCTCTGTTTGTCATACATGCAGAAAAATGAAAGCAGATGTTGAGATCGGAGAGGCCGGGAGGGAGGCCATCTTAAAAGAGGCTTCACAGTGGATGGAGCTGCACTCAAGTGAAAAGGACGATAATATGTTTAGTTTTATATAGTTTAATGTCGTTTTAACTCAGTGCAAAACAAAACGTACACATTTTTGTTATGACACTTTCAGGTAATGGACCATGCTTCATTTTTGATGCCGATTGGTTTTGATTCTTGACCAGTTTTTCATCTTTCTCTTTGGGTTTTTCTGTTACCGCAAAAATACGGCGCATACGGAATCTGGCTGGATATCTACAGTGCTTTGGAATACCGATGTCATACTTACTGAAATTCATGTTTGGGCTTATAACTTCAGCTGTGTGTATTAGAAGGTTTGGTGGGAAAAAGCATTTACCCCAGAACCAGATGGTAATGTGCAAATCTATACGTTTTTATTCTAGGTTAAGCTTATCCTTTATTGTCACCTTAGAGACATCAATTTACTGTAAAATCTTGCACATAATAGTCTTTAATATTTGTTAAACTGTAGGAAACTGTATTCACCTGCCCAGAGACTGCAAATAGAAAGTACCTGCAGTAACAAAGTACAAATCTTTTCTAAAATAAATTAATTTGTACATGGTAAATAAAAAAGAAAGAGATGTGTCCTCTGCTTTTGACCAGGTCAGGAGTGAGACCCAGACACGAGGAGAAAGGAGTTCATTTGATCAATTTTTTGTCCTCCTTTTGATCATTTCTTGTTTAGAACTACAGCAGAAATGATATAGTCCACTTTCAACCTGGAATAGTCCTGTTATATCCTTCTGGTGATTTTGGAAAAGCTAAATTATTTCTTTGGTGTGAAAAGTTCAAAAGACACTTTTGCGTATTTTTGTGTGTTGATATATATTGTGTCATTTTAACCATTGAGACCACTGCTGTAAATTATGCACAAATGTACGACCAAAGAGTGGCTTCAATTAGAGTCGCAAATACATGCAGCTCTCTGATTGGTCAGACCATGCCATTGTGGGCGGAGCTAAACCCACCATGCATTTCTTCTGGTTTAACATTGCATTGCCACAAGTATTATAATTATATGGGAAAATGGTATCAAATTATGACATTAGCAATTAATTAAGTGTGTGATGTGAAAAGGGTGGCCTGCAGTGTAGCAGAGTGAGAGCTCAGCACTGTTTGTTGTTGCTCATTCTCACGGCTCTAATCAGCGTCTTTCAACAGGAGCCAGCAGCTGCTTCCACAAAATACTCGTTTTCTTTTTAACTGAATATAAACCAAATGCACGGCACACTCAATTACAAGTGACACTAATGTGTGACAGAACATTTCTTCACTAGTGCAGCTACAAGAGGGCACATGACATGTACTCTCTGTGTCCCAGGACGTGATAAACACAAGGTGCACCAGGGAATATAAAATCTAAATGTAATGCAAATAATGTCCTTATATAAATGCAGAAGAGGTATCGAAGTTTGATGTGCAAACTGCATGTTCACAAACGTTTGCTTCAGGAACTCCCATTTTTCATCCCAGCTGACTAATCCTCCAGCGAGGTACTCCTGACCCTGACTCAGGTCGTCCTATGGAACCTTTTGGAACTATGAGTCAAATGTAGAGGACAACTGTCCCCGTGGGGATGATAAAACCTTCAAATACAAACATGATTTAACATATTTGGACAGAATTGTATTCATATAAATAAAAATTGACATATAGCAGTGAAAAATATGTTCTTTCATATGTAGAGAAATGTCAACATGTCTTTCTTCCTGCCGCATTCATAAAACAGTTGGATGAGTGTGGCTTATATATAAATTGCATGAATATTGTCCATGTCTGATTTTGAACCGTCAAATGATCCGTTTTCCAGATACAAAAGGCTTCCAGACATTTGCTTCTCATCTACGGGGCTTGAGTGAGGTTTACTCTATATTTGAGCTGAGATGACATCACTATCAAATAGTTATGGTTAGAGTAGGACAGTAAAAGCTCTTTGTTATTGTAAAAGAGTGGTGCAGTAGACAGAGAACAAAGTACAGTGATTAATGACAACGTTATTAGTGATTACAACTGTATTTTAAGTGGTCTTATGTGGACGTCACGTCTTCCAGCACGTCATTCTTTTTACTTATAAAACTTGTCAACAATAAAAAATACAATTGTACTGTGTTAAACAAAGGATTTCTTTGTAGCCAAACTAATTGAAGAGAATAAAAACAATAGCTGCCCTGTTTCAATACTGAGATGTGACTTAGGTAAATAGTGTAGTAAATTGTGGACTTTAACTCTCCGTCTCTCTTTAAATAGTTCATTCTGAATGCACTGAATGTAGTCTGTACATTTACAACTGACACCGGGTGAAGCCAGTGAAATCCATGATCTCTTCCACATTATTGCGTTTTTCATGGGTGACCTCCCTGCAGAAGAGTTGTGTGTCTACATGGGTTAAGGCCATAGTCAGTCACTTTCTTTTGTCCCGGTCTTTGGTCTATTGTTTGGTTACACTTGGCTTCCTCTGCTGTGTAGGTTAGAGGCACATTCATCTCGTTCTTTTTGCCCTCCCACAGAGCACAGAGTGTGTAATGCATCCTCTCATCATGACAATGCTGCTTAACCTTTGCAGAGACACAAAAAAGACGTTAGCTCCAGTTTTGTCTTCTCTGTGCTCACTTCCACTCGCAGTAATTACACACAGCTGTACATGCTCGTTTACAGCGTGTTTGAATGTGAGCCAATGAAGTCATGCTGGATCCTGAGCTTTTGTTTTAAAACACATTTTGAGCTTTTAATCATATAATGTTGTTTTCAAATTGCAAAGCATAGCTGAGGTTATTGTGTTTTGTTTTCATAAATGCATACATGAGTGATTTTGGACATTTGGTTGGCTAACTTTGTAGAAGTCAAAACGCTCAGCCCTCTGCATGATGTCATCAGGTGGTTATCCAAGAAGTGCTTATCTGTGTTGGTCCATATCACCAGACAGATGGCCATCCATCCATCCATCCATTCATTTTCTTCCTCTTATCCTGGGATGGGTCATGTGGGCAGCAGTGACTCCCAGACTTCCCCACCCCAGACACTTCCTACAGCTCCTCTGAGGGGACGCTGAAACATTCTCAGGCTCCTGGGTGTTCCCCGGAGTCTCCTTCCTCCCGAGGGAGGCGTTCGGGAAGCATCTGGAACAGAGGCCAGGACCACCTCAGCAGGCTCGTCTCAACATGGAGGAGCAGTGGCTCTACTCCAAGCTCCTGTGACTGATTTCCTCAGTCCATCTCTAAGGGAGTGCCTAGCCACCCTACTGATGATACTTATTTCGGCTGCTTGTTTCCCCGACCCTGTCTTTTCAACAAGCCAAATATGGTCATTAGCCAAAGCTCATGACACAGGTGAGGTTAGGAACGTAGATTGACCAGTAAATCGGGAGCTTTGCCATTAAACTCCTTCAGCTCCTTCTTTACGTCCTTAACAGTCTGATACAGCAAATGCATCACTGTAGACGCTGTATCAATCCAGCTGCCACACTCACGCTCCATTCTTTACTCCCTCATGAACAAAACCCTGAGGTACTTGAGTTTCTCTACTTGAGGTAGGGACTCTCCCCCCACCTGACGAGGGCAAACCACCTTTTTCTGGTAAAAAAAACCAAAAAACTATAGCCTTGAATTTAGAGGAGCTGATGTTCATCCCAGCTTCTTCACACTTGGCTGCAAACTGGCCCAGTGCCTGCTGCAGGTCTTGGTCTGATGAATCCATTAGGACAACATCATCTGCAAACAGTCGAGATGAGATCCTGTGGTCCCAAACCAGACCCCCTCCGGCCCCTGGCTGCACCTGGAAACTCTGTCCATAAAAACAATGAACAGAACCGGTGACAAAGGGCAGCCCTGGCGGAGTCCAACATGCACCGGGAACAGGTCTGTGTTACTGCCGGGAATCAGAGACCAAGGAGGATTTTCTTGTTTTTTGTTTAAATATGTGTGTATTATTTCAAGTTATGCAAAGTGAAAAGCCAAGGTTAAGAGTAGTTTTACGAGTCTGGATAAGGCACGATACAGGACCTTTTGCACAGCACAACTTGAGTTTTTCAGAAGTTAAATTTAACATCTGGAAGATATGTCCAGTTAGTAATTACAGTGACTTCACTTACATGTAGAGTAATTAGGGAACAGAGAGTAGCATAGATACTGCCCCAGCATATAAGTCATTAAGGTTGTGGGTGAAACTCTCAGTCCAGTACGTTTTACTAATTGGGCAATAGCTCAGACAGACGCTAATCGAAAAACAACAATCAAAACACTTTTCATCTCCTCATTATTCTACTAAATGTGAATAAAACAAATCAAAACACTATTTATCCTATGACAGCATGACACGATAATGCATCTGCAACAATAAAAAAATGCACGTCTTCTGTAGCTTTACGTTCCTTTGACCATATTCAAAGAAAACAAGTGTTGATCACGGAGATTATCACAGAACTGAGTGTAATTGTGGCGTTTGAAGTCTCATCACCGCGCTCTACAAATCCTATGTTGTTCCCGGTGACTTGTTTTATAAAAGCAAAGATAGGTTCTCTCTAGGACCTAATTCAATTGAGGAATAAATGAGTTCAGTTGGTAATTTGGAGATAACCTTTGCGGTGGCCGAGCTTAGAGGAGATAAGAGACGACACAGAAATGAAGACAAGAAAACTAGACCATTTTTCAGCCTGCCTTGCTCCAAATTAAACTTTTCCCTGTCCTCCTACAACTTTAATTAACACATACACTTGCATGCACATCGCACAGGCAGTGGTCCACACAGGGCTACACGAGTCAGCGAGATAATCCTGAGGGGCCAATCGGGCGGAGCGAATCAGGAGGCAGGAGGACATGTATGGCGACGAGGAACGAGGAACGCCGCCATTATTCGTCTATATGTCAATAAGCAGAGGAGGGCGGGCTTAATAAAAAGACAGACAGATTAAACAAGTGTGAAAGTCAGTCAGGTCATTTATTTTTGCAGAGTAGATGACTCAAAGTGCTTTCATGTGAGTTAAAACTTTCAAGTCAATACATGTAGGATTCATGCACGACATAAATAATTCATGAGCGATGTTAAAAACAATGTGTCTTTAATTTACACTCAAAAATATTAGGCCTTATTTGAGCGTAGAAACTTCTCTCCGGCTATTCAAATGCTAGAAAAAGGCACGTCTTGTAAAAATGTTTAGTGCTCGAGCTGTGGTATGCGTCCAACTGGTTTTGTTATGTGGATTTCAATCGTTTTTTTGCAGTTTGTAAAATAATTTCTTTTTGGTATTTGGCATATCGGCCGTCCTGCTCAGTCCAAGTTGTCAGAGTATTGTAAATTATCCGTGCGTTAGTGTTTCTCGCGAGGTCTCATTAGGTTCGTTAGGTCTTCGTGTTATTATGAGTCGAATTGTTATTTTTGTATCATACCTTGACATGTTTTCAGTTGCACTATGGCAGAGTGGAAGGCGAAGCAAGGACAAGTTTATTTGTAGTGTATAGCAGAATTCGTACACAAAGTAATTCAAAGTGCTTTACAGAATAAGAAAGATGTTAAAATCACACAAATCAAAACATAAATAATCATAAATAAACATCATAAAATTAACATTAAAGGAGAAAAGTGCAGAATAAAAACATTTCAGTCATATGTACAGCTGAACAGAACCGTTTTGAGCCTGAATTTGAACATTGTCAAAGTAGAGGCCTGGTTTTAGTTGTATAAAACTGAAACGCTGATTCCCCATGTTTAGTCCTGACTCTGGGGACCAGCAGGAGGCCGGTCCCTGAAGTCCTCAGAGTGTGAGATGGTTCATGTGGCACTAACACGTCAGAAATATACTTTTGGTGCTGGTCCATGGAGAGACTTGTGCATAGGAAGAGCTGCTTTAAAGTCTATTCTTTGATTTACAAGAGCCAGTGTAGGGACCTGAGCACAGGACTTATGTGGTTGCACTTCCTGGTTCTAGTCAGGACTCTTAAGGCTCGTTTGGAGAGGCCAGTGAGCAGGACGTTACTGGAGACAAATGCATGGGTAAGTCTCTCTAAGTCTGTTTTTTGACGGTAAACCTTTGATTTTCGCAATGTTTTTTAGTTGGTAAAAAGCTGCAGATGTTATTGATTTGATGTGGCTGTTAAAGTTCAAGTCTGAGTCCATTATTACCCTTAGATTTCGAAAACATGCCAAGGTATGACACAAAACACAGATCTGACAGAATTTCTAAATGATAACCGTGTTTCTTGTGCGTGCTGGTTTAGATCGAGCTTCATATATTCATTCATATATTCAAGATAGTTTAAGGCAAACATTCCCGCTGAAACAGAACGTTCAGATTTCTTTAGTAGTAGCAGCTGATTGATCTCAGTTTGTTTTTGGTGCTCGTCGTGATTTTTAGAGGACTCGTCGTCTCTGATCATTGAATTTACAAGGTCAGTACAACACGACTTTTCGTTTTGAACATGTCTTTTCTCTTCTTTTTGTATTTAAATTGGCTCCGTTTTTTGCGCATTACACAAGCAGGATACCCAGTGGGATTTGGCATTGTCTCTGGTGAAATCATACTAAAAAGGTGTTAAGTGGCCCCATATGTTGCAGTTTATGGATTCAATTTTAAATGATCTTTCTACGTATTTGACGCCAGGACTCCTCTTGCTGCAATGTGTTTCGTATTTTTGCAGGCTGTCATCACGTACAGTTTAGGATTAGATCTATAAATGCATCTTCTTAACGGTGAATGTGGTGGTTGTTGATTCATTCCTTTGGAGAAGTGATTTTAGCACAAAGAATATCCGATTTATCATTAAAGCGATGCACTATTTCTTAGATTTTTCACTTCTTTTTGATTGGTTACATCCAACTGTCACTCAAATCACTAACAAAACTGACAAATAAAGGAAGTACATGGGGAAAAGTGTTGGTATTTTAGCTTAGATTTGTTTTATACAAAGGAGAATGGACAAACTCACCAAAATAACACACTGTTCCAGGATCAGACCACGATTCAACGTTTTATCATCTCCCTTTCTCAGCCCTGTTTTCAATACATTTTTGCTCTGTTCTAATACCAACTCGTGGTATTTTCGACTTTCTTAGACAGAAGAATGAGTCTGAACGTTCTGTCTCCTGTGATACTCAATACAAAAGATGCGAAGATTAAAAAAAACACATTAAAACATAAGTCTTGGCGTTACAGAAATAGCATCTCCATCTCCAGTCTTGAAGAACTGACCTGAACTGCGCCGCTGTCTGAGTTTAGCTGTTTGCTTTGGATTCTCTCGACTCTGCCCGAGTGTGTGTGTGCGTACGTGCGTGTGTGAGTGTGCGAGCGTCTCCTTGGCGCTCTGAGAATAATAAAGTATATTTTTACTGGGTCCTATTGACATCTCTGTACTCTTCTTTCTCTTGCCACAGCAGAGTAGTTTCCAAAAGCAACACACTCAGTCCAAAGCAGCTCTATGTGCAAATGTTTAACACTGGAAGCTTCACTTTTAGGCTACGTTTCTTTACTATAAACAGTTTTCTTTTATGCGCGATAGGTTAAGAACAACAAGGAATTGAATTAATGACCCCACTTCTGCCTCTTTTATGGGATTTGACTCTTTTGGATCCTTTTGTTTCAAGGAGCCGTTCAAAAGAATGGCTCTTTTGCTTTGTATTTATATGACAAAAACAATGTAAGAACTCATTTTATCTGCAAACTGAGAACAGAGAGAAGTGACCAAGGCTTTTTTAAGATTAGATATCTGCTATGTCAAATTTTACTTTAAGATATTAGTTTTAAGTGAGCGATTAGACCATTTTAGCATCTTCGTCTTGGCTGAAAAATATACTAGATGTTGAAGTTGTGTCATAATATTGACTTAATGCTTTTTCTTGTGCGTTCATATTTTTCATAAGTACTTTCTCTTCTTCTTGAGTAACATTCAGAAATAACTAAACTCTCTTGGGCGCAGTTACGAGTATATTCTGAATGCCATATCATCTCGTGGCAGTTTCGTCGTAGATCTAGAATAACATGTTCCGTTTATTTCTCTGATTTGAATTGTACACGACTTGCACCATCCACCCTCTTTTTGCGATTCTCCTCTCTTTTTCCCCCTCTTACTGATAATTTAGTGACCGCAACAGGCTTGAGATTCCCCAGCAGTCTTTAGTGGTCCGATAGCTTCAGCATTTGGCTTGTCAGAGTTAGTGGTGTCTAGGTTGTGTGTGTGTGTGCGTGTGTTTTGATCTATGGTGGTTTGTGGAAAGGGGCGAGAGAGCCGTGGTATGCGTGCAGAATCACAATAGTCACCCGTGTTATGAGGAATGAGGCAGATCTGAGGGCGAGCAGCAGCCCGAGCATCTGGGGTGAGATTTCTGCTTTGGTTTGGCCTTGCAAAGGGCACGGACAACATTAAACCAAAGCTACATAGCAGAAGGTGGGTCAGCTTTGTGATAGCCCGCCATCCTTGAAATCGGTTTGAAAATACTGTACTGTGACAAGTCGAAGTCGCAGTAAATAAATATTGGGTTTTTGGAAAGGCTTATGGGTAAAAGATAAGGGTAGTACTATGTCCAATGTGCATAGCCTCAAAAGAAATCAGTGAAAGAAAGGTTTAGGGAGTCCGTCAGGTCAACAAAATTAGAAATACTTTCAGTCTAATGATGGAACTTTTGGCTCCTTTGTGGGATTCGAATCTTTTGGATCCGTTTTCCTTAAAAGACTATTTATTTATACGACAGAAGCCAATGTCAGAGCTCATTTCATGTATAAACTAATCACAGAGAGGAACAGGGGTGGCGCAGGGGGGAAGCAAAAGGGGTCCTAGCCTCCTCTAGAGTGGCCAATGCTCCCCCATTAGCCCCACTTTCATAGCACTTTGATTCTCGTCTAAAAATATTCAAATGGAAGCCACAGAGCATTCAAAAAGGTTTTATGAATCACTACAGGCGCTAAGTACATTTAAACTTGTTTTGTAGGGGGTGGGGGGTGGGCTCCACTGTTAAAAGACTCTATATTAACATGTTAAGTGAGTATCCATATTGAAAACCTTTGCAATTTAAATCTAAAAAGGTGGCACTACAATAATACTTACAAAAAAACAGCTGTAAAATAAAATAACTTTGAAAAATAGCTGCTTTTAAGATGCCAAATCTTGTTTTTTGTGCACAAATCTCTCACTTGTGTCGCTTGCTCTGCTTCTGTGCTGATTTTTAAGTTGTTTCAGTGTTAATCCGTGGTAAAAAAGTATAAAAATTGGAAAGAAAGACAAATTTGATCTCGTTCCACCCGTTCAAAAGATCAGATTCTTTCAAGAACGTCACATCACTATTTCACTCATTGTCCGTAATGGTTCTAGCGCTCCCTGTTTTGTCCATTTTGTCAAGTTTTATGTCGATGAACTGAAATCCAAATAAACGTGGTGTTATTTTCAAGACATCTGATCTATTACAGGAAATATCGACGCTAAGGTGCCCTAAGTTTGAAAAACCCACAAAAATGCATAGATTTAGTACAAGAAACACAGTCTGGCACGTCACTAAATCGAGGACTAACTATTGTTTAAAATGGATTCTTTTAAAACTACCCCAACCACATTTCTCCTTTTTTTTTTGGCACACTGGACCATTCTTCTTATTGACTATGATAACCAACAAATTATGGTCTGTGGTTCCATGTCAGCCGGTTCAGTGCAGAGCTTTTCAGGGCAGTTTTCATCCAGTTTTCTGCCATAAAAAAATGACAAATGATATTCCAGTGCACGGGTCTGTTGAATATTAAGAGTGGTTGACTTTTGGGCAGTTCCTGGCAGCAGACGGCTGTACCTGCAGAGGTCGGGATTGGCTGTGGATTCCCTGTGTGAATTTGAGGGGATTTATTTCTTTGGGAAGAAGACAGCGGTGCTCTTCTAATGTGTTATTCTCTTTGGCTTGCTCCACTGCAGCAGGAAGGATCCGTGATGAAAGCACTTCACCAAGTTACATTTATGTAACTCAAAACATTTCTTCCAAGAGTAGTTTTATTACAACATACTTTTTACTGCAATGTATTATTTACAATTAAGCACTAACAGTTTTATACGATTTCAAAATGTAGTTAAAAAGGTTTCTAGGTGTTGAACTTTTCCTGCGAGGTTTCTTTCAAATCCAAGTTGTGTGTTGTTGTGTTTACCAGAACGACATTTGTGCGTCTGCGATTGGATGTGTTCATATTTGATTGTTTATTGATTTTAGATTTGAAATTTCGTCTTGATTTTTACAAGTTTCTCCCTTTATTATATCAGTAGAAAACCTCAAAAGTTACATCTAAAAATGTACTTTTCTGCACACTGACCTCATTATCCAAAATACTTTTATTGCACTTAAGCTTGATTTAATAATTGCTCCACTTGAGAAATGTGATTTTTCTGGCCACAAACGTTTGACTATTTTTTTACTATCGAAAAGGAAAAATCTTGCACTGAAGCATTTTACCCACACATCTATCTTTGGCTTTGCTGTGACGTCATGTTTTCAATTTGAGCGTTGATTTGATGTTGATTCAATGAGGAAAGAGCCAAACTCAGCAGCCCAGGCCCCATAAAGTCTAATTAGCTGCACATTAGTGGCAGTTTGTGGAGGTGCCTTCCAGATAAGCGGTGGGAGTCTTGGGTTCCAGGGGGCGGTCTCACCAGCAGCTGGATTCAAACTCCGCGTGTTTATTTCCTTTTACTGTAAGTCTTTAAACATGTGGAAATAAGAAGTCATGTTTCCAATTAAACGGTGAGAATGTGAGGAACTAATATGCATCTTTTGGCGTTAGCTTTAAAGAGGGGGTGTTATGCAAGTTTGTTTTTAGTTTTGTTGAGCTTTCTAGTGTGTTATAATGTTGTTTTTTCCTCAAAAACATGTCTGGAGAGGTTTTGGATGTAACGCATGCATGTTTCAGTAATTTAGTGATCTCGTAGGAGCGTTATTCAAACCCTTTTTAAGGTTAGCTGTAAGATTCTGTGCAAAGCTCCGCCCACAAACATCATCCATCATCCATGCTCCTACACGACGATCTCCATGAATATAAAAAAAAAGGAAACAAAACTGTCCACAGCACCTTGACAAACCTGATGTGATGCAGTAGTTTCATTATGTTGTGACAGTGCTCTGAAGGGGCTGTGACTTAGCACAGAGAGCAAAGGGAGAGGAGACATTAAAAACAAAAGCGAAACATGTTAATACCTCGTTTTAAGCAAATATAGCATTTTCAATACAATAAAGCTAACATTGTGATCTAAATACGTTATGTGCTAGCAGGTAATACCCCATAGAAATAAAATTCAATTAAATTTATTTTTGTAAAGCTCAAAATCACAACAGCAGTTCACATCCGCTTAGGGCTGAACATGAAAATGAATTTAACCAACAGAAAGTTAAAAAATTCGGCAATGAAAGAGCAAATTACTCAACAGAAAACAAGAAAATGGAAAGTGTCCCGGAACATCCCCTGTCCTTAGACCCTCGGCAAGGAAAAACTAAAAAAAATAAAAATAAAACAGTGGGAAAATACACCCTCTTTAGCTTCACGTCTAACTTTGACACAAATTTTCTTTTTCCTTTAATCAGTAATTCACAGGGGTCGTCTTGGCTGAGGGGAACTTATCCTAGCGGTTTATAGACGAAGCCTATGCAGACACAGACAGAACATGCAAACTCTACAGACGTGGGACGGGAAATCAAACCTTCTCGCTGTGAGCCGAGAGCGCTAACTGCTTTGATATCACGCAGACGCAATAACAATGTCCTGGGATGTGTTTGTGACAGCCAGATGACAGTTTGTAACATATCGCTGTTGATTTTCTCATTTGAGACGGTTGGTATAGAAACAACTGTGAAAACATCGTCTCGACTCACTTGTGGGTCGCTGTTTAGCCGAATCTGAGCGACTTCTGTTGGTGCATTTCTTTGTCTTGTGGTCCCTTTCATGGTTTTCTGTTATGCAGCTAAGCAAATTACAATATATTGCCCCCTTTACTGTTGGCAGGGATCAGATTGGGTCAAAAATAGGAACACCTGGGACATTTCTGTTGTAAAACTGGGACAAATCATCGGTTTTGGATAAATTTGCTGAGATAGGAGACGCAGTGCTCACAACTGGGACTGTCCCGGGTAAATAGGGACTTCAGGTCACTCTAACCTAGTTGCGTTCTGCTTTATTTTCTGAATTTTCTGTTTATCTAACACAAACTGTATCCCATTTAAGCTTTGTTTTTGTGTATTTTTTCAGCTGAGTTGCTTTTAAATTAGTCCAGTAATGAAGTACACTTTTTTTTTTTCTACAAATCACTACGTTTTTACTTCTGAGGACTGAGGAAAAAACTAAAAGTTGACTTCAAACTCGATGTAATCTTAGTGTAAATGAAATATCTTTAATCAGTTATTATTTTTTCTCCTGCCAGTAAGTCGTCGTAATTCATATTGGGACAGCCTGTTTGCGAGTGTTTGAAGAGCAGCTTTCCTTTTAACAAGTCCCTGAACAGATTGCAAAATGCTAAATAGCAATAATATACAATAATTGAGGTGAATGAGGTTAGGCATCACTCCAAGAATCAGATACAGAAAACTGTAACTTCTTTGTGCGCTGCTCCGTCAGTGAAAACCTGTCTTTTAACTCCAGATGTTTATCTTGTTTCTCGCCAGCATCACAACCAAAACAAACAAAACAAACGAAAGCATTTGTATCCAAGGATATGAGTAAGTCTGCCCTGGTCCAGTCATGTTCAGTCATGTTTATTTGCCCCAGACGTGATCCAGACTTAATCCTAAAACAAAACGATTATCTTTACTCCCAAACGCATGCCTCCACTGTGTCATTTTTGGCCTTTAAATGAATCGAGATATGGCTCCCGGCTTTGAAATTTTTATGATGGAGTACTATATTGTAAACTCAGCAGTTTTCTCAATGATTTTCAGACGCAAGACGAGAACTTTTTGACATTTTTGAAAGGTGAAAAATGTAAAATTGTATTGAGTTTCACTTTGGAAAGCACAAATGTTTTCTGCTTTTCTTAACGTTTTAGGTCATGAGCGACAGTGGATTAGTTTATAGAGAGTCAGATCTGTTGGTACGAACGGTTGGCGGTTCGAGTCCCGCTCTTGACATAAACATCATTGGTGTTGTGTCCTTCGGCAAGACACTTCACCCACCTTACCCCCAGTGTCTGCGCACACTGGTGTATGAATGTGTGTGTAAAAGTGTGATGTAAAGAGCTTTTGTGTGCCTTGAATGTGCAAAAAGTGATGTATAAAAACGTGACCATTTACCCTGTAAGCCACATGGGTCAAACTCAACCCACAGGCCAAATGCGGCCCTCCACATCATTTCATGTGGCCCTCAACAGGGTAAATTAAAAGGTATGATGGGCTTAAAATGTCGTTTTATCAGAAGATACGAAGTTACACAGCCATATTTTAACATCTTTGCAAACGCATATGCAATATTTGTAACTTGAATAAGTAATAAATACAGAAACAGTTAATTAGCAAGTTTAAAAAGTATCTACATTTATTTTACTTCTGGCTCTTTGACGGCAGCCATTTTGCTGATGTGGCCCTTGGTAAAAATGTGTTGGACACCCCTGCTATAGGCTAAAGGTGCATTATGTAACATTACGCCACTTCAGATGTCTCCAGATGTTAGTGCTTTCCCTCAAATGTTCCACGAATAGCATTAAACAGATCTCGCATGTATAATTTCGTGAAGAACTGAAATAAAACAATAAGCCGTACTGTACAGGTGAATATTTTGTTGAAGGAACGTAACGTAGAAAATGAACATGTCAGCACAGTGGGAGGTTATTTGCAAATAAATTGAACTGACTTCCTCTTTCTATACCACGATACGGAGGTGTGTCACTGCGCGTTAAGAACCTACTGATATTTCCCACTCAAATAGACCTGAGACGGACTAGATTGCATTTCCTCTCTAATACCGTATTGTGAAGGAGGTGATTTGAATACACTCGGTGCTGGAGATGACACACTCGTTTAGCACCGGGGGCCGGAGAAAGGAGCCAGACCACGGGGAGGAGACCCGCGCACACACTCCACTGCGCTAAAGTGTGGCTAAATTGAAAAGCAGCTTGCAAACGTATCCAATGTGACTGGCTCTGTTACACTGTCAGCTTTTAAGCAGGTGAGGGAAATTAGAGCCGTGACCTCATGATGTACGGCGAGGAGAGGAGCGCTATAGAAGTGCTTTTGCCTTTTGCAGAGGAGGGAGGGGAGGGAAGATGTTATGGGTAGACACAGTAAGAAGAGCTACTGTACCGTCTAAAGTCTGTTGCAGTTAAATTAACACGTAACCGAGTGTGGTGGGCAGCGGCAGCTTGGAAGAGTTGGAGCGAAGGAGTGCACACCAGAACATGCAGAACTGCCACATCAGCATCTCAGGATCTTTGCGTCAGGTTTTAACTCTCTTATCTACGTTTACACTTGACTTCCTGGTAAAATAAAGGCAAAAAAATCCCCAAAAACCCCAAAACACAAGTCTGAAAAGTCTTTAGTTTTTTCTTACACTTCCCGAACATGTTCTTATCATCTTAAAGTCCCATTTTGAAGTGATCTGCTGCCAGAGAACACAAGTGAATCTGAACAAAGGCCAGGGAAAGGGAAGGAAGAACAGCTTTCACATCTAAAATTACAGAAAACGTACAGATCAGATAGTAGCTTTAAATATTCACAGTGATAATGTCTAATCGCTCAGTCGTCCACGTCTGATCCAGAGTAAAAGCTGAAGTTAAATCTGTCAATTGGACAAAAAGTTGTAGGAGTGAAGACGTTTCACTGCTCATCCAAGCCGCTTCTTCAGTTCTGGTCACGTTGCTGGTGGACACTGCCTCATCAGAACTGAAGAAGTGGTACCAAGACATACCAAGACATAACAGGGTTTAGGAACGTAACAGCTATTTACAATTGTCTGAGTTGTGTGTGTGTGTGTGTGTGTGTGTGTGTGTGTGTGTGTGTGTGTGTGTGTACCTCTGTGTGACATGTCCGTGGTTTTGGAGGGGGGTAAGGTGAAGATGGGAGAGGAGAGTGCTGGTACTTGTCATTCGTAAGTGAGAAAGGAAGGCATGGAGAAAAAAATAAATAAAATAAAATAATTGATAAAAAAAATAAAATAAACAAAAATATAATATAAAAAATATAATATAAAAAACATTAAAAAAAAATAATAAAAAATAAAACATAAAATTAACAACAACAACAACAACAACAACAATTATTATTATTATTATTATTATTATTATTATTATTATACAAATAAACAATGTCATGGCATGTCTTGGCACGTCTTGGTATGTCTTATCACCACTTGTCACTATTGTATATGTAGGGTCACTATGTATGTATGTTTTGCATTAAATAATAATTTTAAAAAAAAGAACTGAAGAAGCAGCTTGGATGAGCAGCGAAACGCCTTCACTCCTACAACTTCTTGTCCAGTTGACAGATTTACTTCATCTTTTACTTCACAGTGATAAGTTTATAAGAGAGTTTAACAACTTCCAGAGGCCAGTCAGGGTAAAGCTTACAACAAATACCCTGCTAACAGGATTAGTTCTTGGTTGACGGTTCATATATTTTTATGTCTTAAGCCTGTTAGACTGAATCAACTCCTACTTTCATTTATATTATTTATGCACTTTTATTAACATCTGCACTCCATTGTGTTAACAGTCATATTGAGTAAATTTCAGCTCTGTAAGATCAATAAAGTTCTGTCTTATGTTATATATTTGAACTAGAAAGCTAAAGCAAACAACCACGCACCGCAGTCGACACCCACTGTAGAAGATTAAAAACCCATATATTTACATACTATTATTACTGTAATAAAGTCGATCAAATTTTGCACTTTTTTCCCGCCGAACTTGTAAACAACAAATCCGCTTTAAAGTTGTCAAGTTCTCCAAATGCCACCGCAACTTCTTTGTCCCTGTCACAGAAGAAAAACAGCATGCTACCCATAATCAGCGGTACATAACGCTCTTATAGGGTTGATATTTTTAATTAGAATGCTAGACTGAGCGAGCCAGTGGGCAGAAAGGATGGAGATGGAAAGTTATGTTGCTTTTAAAATAAGCTATTACATCTTGACAGCGGCGACCAGCTTCCTGAAGTTAATAAATGAGTGCTATTCACTTCCTGCAGCGATGTTGTGGTTTATTCCCCCATTAGGAGGCAGTGGTCCACCCCGTTCCAATCATTCTTTAATTAGAAGTGTTGTTATTTGGCTTGTCACTGGAGTAATACCTCGTGACAGCATCAACATGGCAGGCTGCAATCTCATATTCATTGACGGGGGGGGCTTTGGCGCTGCCTGTATACTTTATCTATCCTCTAGGAACCATTGGAGGATTGGGTCTTACCAGTTTACACACGGAGAGCTACGGAGAGTGACGGCTGCTTAAGTATGCTGCAACATGCTAAGTGTTTTTATTGTAGAAGGGGTGCTGATGACTCCCCCAGATTGCCTGAGAAATCCACCATGAGTCACTAAATGTTTACACAGGAATAAGGAGGCTATAAAGTGGCACAGACTGTCTCAGCAGGCAGCCCTCCTCATACGCGCTGACATCCATCACTCTATATTTGGAGCTGGGAAAATATCACTCACAAGATTGGGAGCGTGTTTTCAGGCTGAGTAAAAATCGCTCGTCTTTCCTGTTCCTTTTCCAATATAACAAATAGTTTCCTACCTTTCAGTAATTGCGATGCGGTTAACCAATATACAAACAATAAGCTATATTTAAAAACTGAAGGATAAACACATCAGCGTAGTGACGGGTGCGTGCGGCGTCGCTGGCTGTGCGGTCCGAGCCGGAGACACTTGGAACAACAGTTGCTCAGTCGTCACGGCACTTCTCAACTCAAAAATGGGAGGATTGGTTTCAGTTGTGTTGCTGTGTCCTTAGGCAAGACACTTCGCCACTGCGCCAAGTGTTAAGGGCGTGTGCGAGAGCGATTGGCGGAGGTCGGAGGAGCCGGTGACGCAGATTGGCAGCTGTACTTCGGTCAGTCGTATTGGTACTAGACATGGGGACGATTTTGAAATTTTGCGATGCGATTATCACGAGAAAATAATTGCGGTTAACGATTATATCACGATAATGATTGAAGTTGCTGACGGTTTAAAAAAAAGTTATAGATATGATTATAATTTTAATGTTAGGAATAAGCTCCATTTTGTATAATTGTACTTAGTGTTATCAGTGAAAACAGCTATGATTTAGCAGGGAACATTATGAATAAACAGAGCCCTTGACAGAAATTTGGGGCCCGGGACAAGAAGACTCGCAATTCTGTGTCCCTAAAACCCTGGGGCCTGGGACAACAGACCACTTTGTTCACCCCATTGACTCCATGGCGATTATCTTTGTTGGTGATTATATAAAATGTCCCACGAACGATTATTGTGTCCTCTTTTTATCACGATAAACGATACTATTGTTAATCGTCCCATCCCTAGCGAGTACAAGGAGTGAACGAATACTGACTCATCCAGTGCTCCGAGAGTGCAAAGACATTATTACTTTTTCTTTATCACTCAATTGATAAAAAATGGTAAATCAAATCCAAATGCGTTTGTGTAAAAACCCGCTTGTCTTGCAATAAATTTGTCCCGACTTCACTCGCTTCAGAAATAAAAATTACAGAACGAATTGAGCAAGAAGCATACAATTTTCCGTGAGTTCATTTTTCTTTATCCGGCTAAAATAATGATTAAAAAAGAGAAATATGCAGGTCTACTGGAATTGAAAGGTTGATAAGGCAAATGCGTATTTTCATTTCCAAAATAACGATGGTAGTACTTCGTCGTGCAGCTTAGACGTTTCCTGGGTTGCTGTAATCCAGGCTCAGCACGTCTACTGTAGTTAACTTTACAATAGACGCCCTTAATGAACACGTTTTAGTCGTTAACAATTACCTTTTAATGAAGTGTTTCTCTCTCGCTTAGCAACATATAGCAAAACATTACCTGAGACGTTTCCTCTTCCCCCCTGTGTTACAGCCTGCGATATACAATACACAAGTAAAGCATGCTCCTATAGTACTCGAGTGGAATAACAAGCTGAAGTAGCAAGGATACAAGGTGACAACAGGGTACTAGACTACCACCACGGACAGCTCTGGAAACATTGAACTTTAATGAGATTAGTGACTCAGGGAGGGCTGCAGGAAGGAGACAACCCAGCAGGCACTACTACAGTTGGCAGCTTGAAAATACAGATTTATGAACTCCATTAAACCGCATTTCTTTCACTTTATTGGGGCCTGCAGCATTTGCCCGCCGTGGAAAAAGCCTCCAAAAATAATCTCTGCCAGATAAATTGGTAACAGCCTGCCTATATACTTGCATTACGCTTCCTGAATTGTGGCACAAAAGGGAAGTTAGACAGTTTGACCACTCCGCTGCGCTGGTACACTTGTGACTCAGTGTTAAAGGGATGAGGAAAACTAGCTTGCGCGGTTGTTGGAGCAGGTGGCCTTCTTAGACTGGCATCGGCGCGGTGGCAGTGTGAAGTTGGCGTGTACTACTAGCCAGACTTTCAATCTGTCCACTTGAAAACTCCCCAGTAATGTTGGAAAGTACCATGGGCCCTGCGGGGGGTGGGTGCCAGTTCCATGTTCCTGATGGGAGGGAGGAGGAGTAGAGCCTTCACCTTATGCATATTTGGATTACTATCAGAGTAGTGGTAGTTTACGTAGCGTTATTGGGGATGTAGGCGGAGACAAGATTACTTTTTTCCTTTTTTTTTACTGGAGGAGACCCATGTAATCATCTAACAGTGTATTGAGGTTTTAATACCAGTAGTGATGTCTTGTAGTTCCTGGCCTGCACAGCTCCTTCTGTCTATGTGCCAAACTAACTACACTTTAAAGACCTTATTAAAGCTGGACTGTCCAAATGGCGCCCTGGCTGTGGTTACAACATAATCAGTGTGTGTTTGTACGTACGCGTGTGTATTACTTTTTGTACTAAAGTAAAATTAACGACACAGAACAAGCGTGGAGCAACTGTTACCTGATGGAAGTTTCATTAGAGGCTAGTTTCCGAGCTAAAGATAAACATTTTAGCACGTATACAGTGTTCGTTTTTGAGTGAGTAAACAGTACTAGGAGAAACTAAGGTGTACTGCAAGTTACTTTTTATAGTAACCACCTGGGATTGTAAAAACTGGACAGTGTAGTGATCGGTGACATCGTTACAATTCTCCATCTGTCTCTGGAAAAAGGACTCGTGCATTTTAAAATCCCATTAATTTTGCGACTTGTGCCAGCGTTAACCCGCCCACACAGTCACTGCAGGTATATACTGTAGTAAATGACCTGCCCCGCTGGCAATCTGCCGCTTGTGTGGCTGCTTTGTCCAGATGTAGACGCCGTACCATTTGACCCCTCACCTGAGCTCTCACGCTGCCGGAATGTGTGACTAACGTCTTCTAGAGCCACTGGTAACACTAGAAGCCACATGTTTTATCCATCCTCTCCAGCTGGCACTACAAAAACATTTCCCCGCACAGTTAACCCAAAATACTGTGTCACCCACCATGTAGTACATATTTATTCAGAATGCCCACAAGCAAGAGGTAGGAAGTAATCGATTTGCAATGCAGTCCTGCTGATCAGTTACGATTCTTGCTGGTGAAATAGTTGCCAGATCTTCTCTATGGAGGAGCTGCCCCCTGTTGGGAGTAGCATAGAAAGCTACAGAGTTTTGCCCCAGGATTGAATAAGTAATAGTCTCACACAAGGAGATTATTCCGTGTGTCCCCCAGAATCCCACGGGAGCTTCGACTGTCTGCATGTCTGGACTTTGCACCCGCTAACAACCTGTCAGCAAGACACACAGCCACTGATGACTTCATACAAGCGCATCGATACAGGCCGTCTCGTCCAACAGAAACAGAACTGTGCAGAGCTCTGGAGTAGTGTTATGGCACGGGTCAACACATCTCTGCACACGGCTGGACAATGTGGAAAAGAGTTTCACGAAATTCATCAAGGCATATTTCCCGTGCAATACAAACACCGCCTCAGATATAGATGATTTTATGCCTTTCAAATGTGCTATTATTTCTTTCTTAAGCATGAATTGGCAGCATCGCTTTTGTCAGTCTGCGTCAGGACAACTGTGGCTACAATACAATTTAACACCACTGAGTATGAACTGAACGAATGTTTGGGAGTTACTATACATTCAAGGCATTATTACTATTCATAAATATTGACTGTTGACAATTTAACACCAAATTTTACGCAGTTTATTTGAAGTTTTGATTTTATTTTGATTTTACACTCATTTCAAAACACGACTTCTCAGTAAGAATTAACTCATGTCCCTCGTGGTCGTCATGGCCTCACGGTGACCGGCAGTCTCCCAACGCCAAGGTCAGGTGTGTCCGCGCCGACGTTCCACACTACCTGTCTGACAGCACGCGCACGGACGCATGAGCCACAGCGACTACTCTTATTGAAAATCAATGGCAATCTTTCAGGGTCAGAGACAAGACATATTTGAACAACAGCCTCACTCAATAGAGCAGGGTCAGGTTTTATGCCGGTTTTCACACAGGTAAACACTGTCACATATTATACAAAGGTGCTAAAAGTCCAAAAACATTTTCTTTCAAACAGTGTATCCAAGTTTTAGCACGAGTTTCCTTCCTGCTTTCGTAAAGGAATAGCCCGAGGTTGTTGAAAGCTGATAGGCCCCCTCGTCCCTATTTACTGCTCCGTGCGTTTACAGATCTCAGTTGCCTCCTTAATCCAATTCTTTATTGTCGTCTATCTCAATTTTTAGTGGACCTGGGATACAGTTCTGGAAAAAAGTAGCAAGGGAATACCATCAAAACCTGTGTAAATCAGCTGCCAAGGCACGTCACTGCAACATCACCCTTCCAACTTCGATGTGAATCAGCAGATATTTGCAGATATTTAAGACATAACTGCATCAGGCAATAATATGGCTTATGTTTACAATTTAGCACAAGCAACATTACCTCCCGCATTTCATTTCACACCTTTGCTTCTAGTGTGACAGGCTGTTGCTGTGTTATTTTGGATTCACTGTGGCAGCGCCGCTAAAATATGAAAATAATGATGTTCCCGATGTTAAAGACCTGGAACTTTTCACAAATTATGAATCCAAAAACAATCTGGTCTGTTTGTCCTCAGATAATTACCCAAAACACCCACGGCACCAGGCACTGCAGAAAGAATTGTTTTAACATTTGGTCTATGATTCGGATCCCGTATGACATTTGAATCTATTTACATTATTGAACAATATGTAGAGATAGACAAACAAATGATGACCTATTGATTAAGTCCAAGACGAGGCTCCGTAATCCAATTTACAGCGAACGCACCTGGTCTTTGAGGTTAACCACTGGCTTTTGGTGGTGATTACCTTTGGACAAATGTAATAAACATCAGTTAGCCCAAAGAAAATGTAGGGCAACTATGATTAGCATTGATCTGAAATAGGTTTTATGCTGCGTATGGCACAATCACGTTATTTTATCTGTGCTTTGGACTGGCACTGGACTCATGTGGTCCTCGTGTGTTATTTGTGAGATGCAAAATATGTGAAAAGAACTTAAATTTGTTTATAGAGTCAAGAATCAAGGTTTTATTGTTGAAAAAAATGGAAATAATATTATTAGGATTGTTCAACTTTCAGTAAGTATAATATAATTTTCATTTTGGTTATAAATAAAACAAAAATGGAAATGTTCCGAAAAGAGTACGGATTAATATTAATAAAAAGTATATAAAAAAGTTATAATCTCTCAAAAAACAACATTAGCATTAGGTCTACTTCAATACATCCTTTTTGCAGCATGGATATTGTGCTAACCAATACTGCAATATCAATATTTGGAGTATATGGTGAAGTACTTGCCTAGGATTCAGAAAATGGTAGTGTGGTCTGCAGGTGGATTAGCCAATCAGGGGCATGCATTGTCCAAAAAAATAAAATAAAAAAATATCATAAGGGCTGAAAAACTGTTAATCTGAAGTGAGAGGATTTAGATTTTATTTGTAAATCATAGGTGATCAATGAGATTCTTCAGACCAGACCAGAAAAAATACAGAGATTCAAACAGAGAGTCATTCCATATTTGCCAGGAAAGTGAAGTCCTAATTTATAGAAAAACCCTAACTAAAATGCGCTTAGATATCTTCTGTCCAGGCGAGATTTCATGGTTTCTTTTGATCCTTTTTTTTCCAGCTAAAGACATGTTCCTCCCTCGGTGCACTTCAGCAGTCAGTCACCTTGATTAACTGCATTTAAAGACCCTTTCAAGTGCAGGGGTCAGCTCAGCCATTTAAGAAATCAAAATTGCTTTTTGGAGAGCTCTCGGTCCACTGGGGCACTAGCTATTCACTTCATGTTTTTCCGCCCCTTTCCACTTGGTCTCGCATGTGTTTGTGTTTTGAGAGGAATGTAAGGAGACACGGCCTTGCTCCGGGTTCAGTCCTACAGCGTGGTCTCGTACCATCGCTAACACACACACACAGCCCTATAGACCAGATTAAATGGAAGTGAATTTTGTAGTTCTAGGCTGTGCCTCCGATCAATGTCTTTGAGAAAGCTTTGAGCGCAGTAATTGAATCATCTGGCCACAGTTATCAGCCACTGTTAGACTATCGTAGTGCGGCTAATTGAATTTGAAGGTGTGTGGTTTTAGCTGCACATAAGGCTCAGGCAAAGGCTAACTCTTTTCCTTTGTTATAAAATAATCCCCCAGCTCTCCTCGATTGTACCCACACACCTCTTTGTGCTAACTAAGATCTTTTAATCATTCGGTTCGACAACACATTCGCCCAACTATAGTCAACAACTTAATCAACTTACTGATAATGCATTTTCTAGCCTTGAGTGAAGATTAGTTTTCTATTATAACAAAGTAATTGGGAGTGCTCACTGTTAAGGGGCGGAGAGGTGAGCGCTCCTGCCTCACTGTGGAGATTGGGGGTGTGATCCTTGGGCCGCAATCACTTTTGTTGAGTTGCAAGTTCTAACTTTGGTTCTCTTTAATTATTAAGTTGTGAAAAATGAATTACATCTGGTAAATTGGTCAATGTTGTTTGTATTGACTGAGGTGGTGTGTATGTGTTTGTGTTCTGCTCTGTGGCTGCACCAGGCTGTCAATGCCTCGTCTCATCAGATCTCAGGAGCAAAGAAAAGGTTGAACCCGGTTAGTTTTTAGATGGGACACCGCTGGGGATAGCGTGGTGCCACAGTGGGGCAGCTGCGGCTCTGGTGAAAACTGTTGTTGTTGTTGTGTTCTTAGGCACGGCACTTCTCCTACGTTGCCTGATATGAATGTGGTGTGTGTGTGTGTGCGTGTGTGTGTGTGTGTGTGTGCGTGTATGTGTCTGTTTTACCGTTATTATTCCTGGCTGTGACCACTAAAATATTGTAATTGGTTTCAAAAATGCATAATTAATGTGATTGAATATCTGAACAGTGACATTTGTTCAGCTGACAGAACATTAAGAAAACTATTGGTAACTACTTCAATACTTACCAGTACAAACAGTAGTAAGTACTACAGAAAGTACCAGTAATTACCAGTACAAACAGTAGTAACTACTACAGAAAGTACCAGTACTGACTAGTGCAACTACCACAATGTCTCCCTTTAAAATACAGTCCGGTCTCACTGTTAACTACTTCAATACTTACCAGTACAAACAATAGTAAGTACTATGGAAAGTACCAGTAATTACCGGTACAAACAGCAGTAAGTACCACGAAAAATACCAGTAATTACTAGTGGAACTACCATAATGTCTCGATTTAAAATACAGTCTAGCCTCACTGGTAACTACTACGGTAACTACCAGTACAAACAGCAGTAAGTACTACAGAACGTACCAGTACTTACTAGTGCAACTACCATAATATCTTGATTTAAAATACAGTCCGGTCTCACTGTTAACTAACTACCAGTACTTACTAGTGCAACTACCATAAATTCAAACTACTGCCAGTTTCTATTTAACACCTTCGGGTTGTTGGTTGATTCCATGTGTGACAAGTGATGTTTAATGACTTCTCTTTAAGGTGCGTTTAAGTGGATACACACAAACCAAGCAGCGTGTTTCAATATTTGATGCTCTCCACCTTAAGTATATGAGCGGCACAAGCAGCTGTTGCAGGGCGTGCCGTCTGCCTGCTCCCGCCTCTGTATGTGAGGAGGTGACAGCCTGAGCCCCTTGTGCACAGTGCCTGAGGCTGCACAACAGGGAAATTGCATTGTGATCTGCCCTCCTGTGTGTGTTGTGTTATACAGCGGACTATTGTGTCTGGCATTTGCATCAGGCCCGTGAAATCCAACCCTCTGGCTTTATATGCAGCTGATGAGACAACAGTGAGACTTGAAGCTTATCGGTTGCCACGTTACAGCGAGATCGCCTTTATTATGCCAGTCTTCAAAGCTGCACCATTTCATTTCTTATTGAAAAAGTGTATACTATAACTCTACCTGTTTGGGGTGCTGATGTGATATGTGACTTCAAAGTGCGGATAGGGATGCATACCGATCAGAGGGAGCTATACGACCACTGACAGGTGAAATGAACCTCATAGATTCATCACAGCATCTGTTGTGGGGAGGGTGCTGTCGCTGTTTATTAAGCAGTGAGTTTAGACTTCAAAGTTGGTGTTTTTTGCAGCAGAAAAGGAAGCATAAGGATTTGAGTTTAACTGATGGATAGATGATTGGGTCAAACCATCGCCAAAGTGCAGATTTTGATGGGACTGAACACAGAAAGCGGCATTCAGGTGAAGCCAGGGAGTAAAAAAAAACAAAACAATGGACATGTTTTTGAGAATATGTATGAACGAGGTCTGGCGAAACCATTTTGTGTCTTTATACACAATGAATACGCACTTTGCTACTTTTCCTCACACTATACCTGCCGTGTAACGTTTTGTAAATTGTATTTGTGTATAAAGGAACATTGTGATATGAGGAGAGAATAGTGGAGAAAGTCGGCATCTATCTATCTATGGTCAACTTGGTCTAGATCACATGTGTCAAACTCAAGGCCCGTGGGTCAAATCCGGCCCGCCACGTCATTTTATGTGGCCCGCGACAAAGTAAATTAAAAGGTATGACTATCTTAAAATGTCAGTTTATCAGGAGATACACAGTTAAACAGCCATTTTTTCATGTCTATGCAAATCCATATGCAATTTTGTAACTTGAATAAGTAATAAATATAGAAACAAATAGATAGATTAAAACGTAGTGACATTTATCTTACAGTTACATCTGGCCCTTTGAGAGCAACCATTTTGTTGATGTGGCCCTCGGTGAAAATGAGTTTGACACCCCTGGTCTAGATCTTCTGTTTCTGATGGAAAGGAGGTCACTAGAAATCAAAACCTAATCCAAAAGATAAACCACAGTACCTCTGATACCACAAAAAGTCAGTGGATTTGAATATTTCTGATTATTAATCTTCTATAGAGCTGCATCTAACGATTATTTTATAAGTCAATATTTTTCAACTAACAAACTCTTATTCATATATAGTTTTTAAAAAGAGATTAGGAAAAAATGCTGTCTGCCTTTGGAGAAAATATGATATAAACACTGTATTATAACTACTCTTTAATTAGCTTTAATAAAGACTGACTAATGAACAGATAGTTAATTCAGACTTGGTACTTGATTTAAGGACTTGAGGTCAGGAGTTACAGTGTTCATTAAGAAGTTATTAAGCCTGAGTCATTTTTAATAAACTATTTAAGGGTATTTAATGTATATTCCTTATGCAGTGCTGGAACGTAACAAAGTAAAAGTAGTAATGTACTGTATTTTATTTTCGCTTCACTACATTTGAGAGCAGTAGCTGTACTTTCTACTCTAGTACATTTTTGAACAGGACTGAAAAGTAAAAGTATAAAGTATTTTTATTACTGTTTGACACCTGTTTAAAAGGTTGAGGGTTTTATTAAAAGTAAAAACAGATTGATTTGTTTCTGTTCAACAAACTTCAGCACAAATCTTTATCAAAATCAATACATTAGAAGCCTCATAAGACTTTATTTTTTTAGTCTTTATGTACATTTTTAAACAGGTACTTTAATAATTTCACTTAAATAGATTTTTTTATGTGATACTTTTACTTTTATTGAGTATTTTTTTTTGCTCTGGCATATGTACTTTTACTTAAATAACAACATTGAGCACTTATGTTCCATTTTGATTTCATCAGTTAGTCATGATTAATACAATTAGTCAGTACAGCTCTGACCTTTTACTTCCATAGTATCCACCAGAGTAAATACTTATAAATGACCTGTGCATCTTATTATTCCTGTGTTTAACTGGTATCTGGGTAAAACAAACCAACCTGATGACTATGTGTGTGACTTAGAAGCCGACTGTGTGTGCGTACGTATCTTTTACCCTGCACTTGCCTGCGGATCGCTCCTGTGTGTATCCATCATTATGTGTGGTGAAAGAGAGGAGCAGACAGGGCCACGCTCAAGAGTCCCAGGGGTGCACGACCTTGTCCCAACATCTCCAGCAGGGACCGCCACATAATACCACCGCCATCACCGGGCCGGCACATAGACTTCTCTTTTCAAAGCCCAGGTGCAGGCGATTGTTTTGTCCCATCACAACAGCGGGAGACATTGATTGGTCCCTGGCCTGTATTAAAAAGGACATCTTAACTTGGGAGAGGAAAAAGAACGCAAGAAGAACAGGTCGCGGCAGTGCTCATATTAAAAATGTTTTCTTTTTTTGTTCGTTTTTTTTGTAAACCCCATTTGGATTCTGACAAATTTAGTATTGCGACTTAGGGTCAAGACTCTCCAGCACAGTGTGTGGAACAAGGTAATCACAATCTGCAGAAAGTGTGTTTTTGTAAAAAGAAACACCATTATTAATAGAAGAAAGTGCTGCACATAGTCCTTTTAAAATAATATTAAAACTAAAACAATAGACTAGACGTTTTTGTCAGATTTGTGATCATTTTGTCCTGGAACTGCGTGATATTTTTGCGGCTGTATTTAACAGTGATCAGTTTGAAATATTGCTATAACTTTGAATGTCAAAAATGTTCCAGTCTTGGCAGAGGCAGTTTTGTTGTAAAGAAATAAGCACTTTTTACATTCTTTGGTTCAACCCTGGCAAGGACTTCATAATACAACAGCAATGCCATGTTCTTAAGAGCTCATATGGGATCACTGTCAAGTCTTTTCAGTCCTTTTGAGTGTTTGATTGAGCACCCTGTAAAAATGTAACAGACTGACCATAACAAGGCGGTATTCAGGTGAAGCCAGGGAGGAAAAAAAAGACAAAAACAACAAGCATGTTCCTGAGAATACGCACGAACACGACGAGTACTTTTTATTTTTCTTTATACACAATGAATATGCACGTTCCTACTTGTACTCTCATTGTGCCTGACTCACAAAAAATGTCCCTTTTCAATGTGTTAAAGTGAATTTTAAAAGTTTCCAGAATTTGGGATTATGATGTTTTGTAAATTGGATTTGAGATTGACACATGAGAAACTTGGCATCTATCTATTTGTGCTAAACTTGGTCCAGATTTTCTGTTATAGATTTAAAGCTGCACTGGGAAACGTTTTAGTTGACACTGTGAGCGGGAAAACTGACTCGTACTCGGGCTGCAGGAGGAGGGCTCGTGTCCATGGAAATCTTGTTCGTTTGGTTATAATATTCCACAAAGTATGGCTTAAAGTGAATCTGTCTCCATGGAGAAAGTTGTAAAGTATGGGTTTAACTATCTGTTTCTATGCAATCTCGCAGCTGATGAGCCACCTCCAGAAAGTTACTTGGTGTTACTTCAAATAAAGCTTTAAAAGACAAGGTTAATTCTATCTTTACGAAGCCAAATTAACCTTCACGAAGCAAAACAAACTATAAGCACTATAGTTCTTACGTGCTCACTCCTCCATGCGAGCAGAAGTAATCTCCTTTATTATAACCCTGTGTCTTGTGTGTCCTTACAGAGAAGCCCATGGCGCAGGGTCCTCCGGGCGGAGTCATCGGGGTCCTGGGAGGGGTGGTGGCCATCGGTCTCATCATTGGAGTGGGGGTGACTGTTTTCATGGTCCATCGACGACAGCAGAAGACTCGTACTGAGACAGATAATGACCTGTGAGTACCCACCTCAGTCACTCAGCTGTGAGCTTAGCTGTGCTCTGCTGTCAGCCCACCAGACAGAGCACGGGGAAAGGACAAAGCACTCTGCAGGCACACGGAGGAGGGCTTCAGCACATCAGGAGAGGCCATTTTCACTATTTCTACTCTATACAACTGACTGATGCTTCACATTGTTGAAATAAGTTCTTCAAATGTTGCAGTGAAGCCTGTAAATACTGATAAAAAGCATTTGCATACAATCAGAAAGAGAGTGGTATTCAACACTGTATATATTGTGGCCATGACATTAGTTTATTAAGAAGAATAACCCCTTGAGATGAAGAAAAGGAGATTTCGAGGATCTGTTGGCCTACTAAGTATATGCTACAGCAGTAACACTTTTTCCATGTGTTTTTAGTTGAGCTAGCTTATACAAAAATAGCTGTGCACATACTTTTGGTGACTAAAAAAATGATTGGAAATAGTTTTCTTCAAAATAGCTCAGATAAATGAGGCATCAAACTGTAGATTCCAAAATCCTACTGTCACCATTCTCCAGAAATCCAGGCAATTTAGCTGCGCCTGCGATCCAGAGGCCATGACAGTGTGAGCTCTGCCAACTGCTGCCTATATGCAGAGAACAGAAGCTCCACACACACTGCTGAAATGACAAGCTACACATTATTGTATGTACCTCATTTTATATGAATCTGATAAAAGTCTATACCATCTGCTTGTGGAATTAGACACGTTTGCGGCAGAGGCAGTATTCAGGTTGGTACAGATAATTGGCTCTGACAGCAGACCTCTGGTTGCCAGGGTTTCATGAGGCATTTGGCTTGAGTGAGAACAGCTCATCCCCATGGGAATGAAGCTCCAGCCTGGCAACCCTGTCCTCTGGAGGACCACCAAACATCTGAGGGGTCTGAGGAAGCCTGGCTTTGACTGGCCTGTGCTGTAATCAACTGATGAGATTACAATACTTCATTTAGAAACAGCCCTTTATTTTGATTTGAAATTTGAAATAGTGATGGAACCTTTCTGCCAAACTGCTCTCTTTCCCAAACATAAAAAGAACTGGTTTAGTCCTGAACACCAAGTGTAGGGAACACAGGGTACATGTACTACATGCACTACATGGCCCGATTGTCGAATGAAACCATGTTGCTTAGAAACAATCACATTTCTCCAGTGGGGGTGGAGCTATGCCCCTGACCACTAGTCATTATGTTACACATCCAGATGTAATGGTGGTGCTCAGATGGGAGCCCTCAGTACAGTGCTCCAGCTCTCAGGAATGCTTTTCAAGACAAATGAGTGGCGCACAGTGGTAGCTCCCTCCCCCCTCTGTCTGTCTGTTCTCCCTGCGCTCTAATCTCTCTCTCTTTCACTCTGCTGCTGTCTCTCCCTCAGCACTGCTGTGGCTGCTGTGGCTGATAGTTGTGTGACACAGGCTCCAGAGAAGCCCGAGTCCCCCACCAGGAAAGTAGAGCGCCCTGACCCCTGTGTGACCCCCGCTGACCCCTGTGCTCCTGGATCCATACTGTTACCTGCATGTAACGGCGGCGTGCAAGTCACCTATGTCAGCACGCCGCTGTGAGCGCACAGAGCCGGAGATATTCAGACCTGTCTGTCAAAAGGACAATCACATCATACAAATGCAAAAACTAAACTAAGATGTCATTTTATTGTGCAGTACTGTGCAAAATACTCTGACCCGACTTAAGCTTCATATCACATAAATCACAGAAGCATTTGCAGTCCACTGGTCTCACAAAAATACAGTGCCCAGACCTGGACTAAACTTCAAAATGTTGTGTATTATGTACCTCTAAATATTTCAGATTTTTGGAGTAAACATTTGTACAGTACTGCCACCTGCACTTTCGATTGCACTGTGCCAAAACATATGAAATCACTGTTAATCAAGTCTTTATGACATAACTCGATATCAGATCCTAATGTGTGTATTGTTATTGGATCAGCATATCAATTTTTTAAATCAGTGGGAAGGCCAGAGCTCATAACGGCTTTGTTTTCCCAAGCAGCTCTAATGATAATGTCTTGTTGTAGGGACCACATAGTGCAGCCTCTGTCCTCTGGCTTGTTCTCTCTCCCTCCCTCTGTGTGCACAATTATTGTCACATATGCATGAAAAGAGCTGTCGTCTTAATGTGCTTTTGGCATGTTGTAAAAATATTCAAATGATTTTCTGTTCATTTGTCATGTTTAGTGTCTTATTTTTGTTTTATAAAGTGTGATTTTATGAGCGCTTTTATTGTGAATGCGCGTGTTGTTGTTGAAAGTGATATCGGTTGCGTTTTCTGTGTGTGAAAGCAGAAGGGAGACGGTTTAATTCTGCATGCTGATGAGGCGTTAATCAGGCTTGGGCATTTGATAACATGACTGAGTGCACCGCCAGTCACGCCCGTGTTTGCCCTCACACTGCAACACATGATGTGACTCAAAATTGGTCAATCCTCATAAATCACATGCTCTTTAGAGGCAGCACTGGCACAAGTACTACTCATTATCAAAATAGATGGTCGGTGTCAAAAGCAATGTTTTCAGAATAATGTGTTCATCGCTCCATCTTGTGTCCAACTCTGATGTATGACCTCCAAAATGGCGTAAAGCTGCCAATCTCTGCGCCGGTTTCTCCGCAAAATAAATTCACTGTGTCAAGTTCACGACATGCAGCTGCTGTTGACACCGTCGGAAAAATGGGGTGGTGTAATTCACTCCGACGTCAGACTTCTTGGATTGATTTGCCACAATATACGACAGAATTGCCGCATGTTAGAACGTAAAGACAACGGAAACTACCGCTGTCGGAAAAAGCGTTTCAGTGCGTGTCAGTTTCGCACAAATGGAGAACGGAGTAGAGTCCAGCGACTGTGTACAAATAAGACTCTTACTGCTTAGCGTCAAAGTGGAGGAAATTATTTATCAGGCATTTATGCTGCAGATAGAGAGATTTACATTCACGAGCTTGTAAAAAATGTGTTTCCGTGTCTGTACACAGTCAGCATTGTGCAACTGCATGAAAATGATTTTGACTACAGTGCTGGAAAGTAACTAAATACATGTACTGAAAATGCATACACTACACTACTACATCTGAGTATTCTTTTCAGTTGGTGGTATTCAGAGTACAGTAACATAAGCTCAAAGGAAGAGCCTTGCAGTATTTGATCACACGTTTTAAAGGTCAAACCGCACGGCATTAGTGAGAAAAAAGACAACACTACTCGTTTGAAGAGTGCGTGTGCTTTTTTTTCTTCTCTAGTCAGTGATAAATACATGCGTGACAAAGTATACAACAAACACAACGCTGTCTTTAATCCTAAATGATATTCTTATTATTATACTATATGTACACACTATATTTTAAATGAAAGTATCTGCCTGTACTCTCTAATTGAATAGGTCACAGTCAGTTTTCTGTAACTAAATTCAAAATATTATTCCCAATACTGCAAACATGAGATGTCAAAAAACATAATTTAAAGAAAAAGCTGCTCAAGGACGTACATTGAAAAGCTTAAATACTGTGCAGAGATGTGTATGTGATTCTGTCTGGGCGTTTTATCGTTTTACTGTTGCTTTTATCTTGAAGCTGTAACCAAAATGGCTGTGTCCTGTCTGCTCCGTTCATGGACTTTTCACTGCGATGTCAGTTGAAATGATAAGTGTTGTTCATAGTTGCTTTCACATGTAAATGATGCTGATTAGTTTGTCTGTACTGAATGTTATTAATGTGGTACAGTCTATCACAGTCTCATTGTACAACCATTGCCCCGATAAGCAGCTGTGTCTTTAAAAATCAACACAAATGTACCAAAACCTCACTGTGTCCATAAAGGATTTTTATATAAAAGAAATGAACAACAAATATTAGTTGAAGTTTGGTTTCATTCAAGGTATTTGTATGAGAACAGTAACGAGGGCATAGCTCTTTCCAGATCATTGCTAAACACAACAGTAATTGTGACTTTAAGATTGAACCCACTTATCTCAAATGGTAATTAAAAATATCATTTGCATTTAAATTGCTAAATAAGATTGAGATCGACAAAAAAAATCAATGGAAGCGCTAAGGATCATCTTGAGTCGCACTTGTCATCTGCTTCTGAACGGGGAAGACTCTGAAAATACCCACATCACTGGCTGTGTTTAAAAGACAATCATGTACAGTTTCATCTACGAATGATACTTTTTGTGCTCATTTTTGCCCCGAATCTCCGGACACAGATTACACGTCTCACTTTGAGGATTAGCTGTGTTTTTCTCGTGCTATCCCCTGTTAAATCTTCCCTTAAGCCGCCTTCAACCTTTTGTATCCAGCCGAGTGAGAAGGGCGGGGGAGAAGGAGCGCGGTTCTTTAGGTGGAAGTAGAAAGAAAGAGAGGGAAAAAAAAAAAAAAACATGGAGGAGATGTGGATGCTGTGCAGCTGATGCGCTCTGTGCTCCCCAGCGGCTCGTGCGGCCTGTCAGCTTCCATTAGAGTCTATGTGTGACTGCGGACAACGCCCACACACAAGACTCTGCACACTGCCCTACTGCACACACAAGGATCTGCACACCGCCCTGCACCAGCACACGGGGAGAGGCACACGGGGAGGTCAGGCACGGCATGACCACAGCAAGGAGAGATTAAAATACAGCAAAATGAAGCATGAAAACAGCAAAAATATGTACAAAATTCAATAAAAAAAGGCTAATCGCTAAATTATTACAAATTGCGTGAAACATTCTGTTGATAATAATGCAGGGGATAAGGTAATAGTAGAATATAATGTCTAAAATATACCGTATAAGGACATTTGCTGACACATCCAGGTCGTAGAAACACCTGAGGACCCTTTTTTACATGGCGGTGCACAGGGGCAAACGCACACAAAATGAGAACATTCCACCCCCTAAACAAAGGACTGCACTTCTATGACTTTCACTGTGATATAATCTGGCCATTTTAGTCATCGTCTGCTCCAAAGGTTGTAGTTCGAATCCCGGTCCCGCTGTAAACGCTCTGATAGATGAATACAAGACACTTAACCCTCCTCGATCCCCGTGTCTGCGTGTACTGCTGCGTGAATGTGTGTGAATGAGTGAGTAGTTCCTTGATGTCGAGTGCTTTGAGTGCCTAGACAGAAGAAAAAAGAGCGCTATATAAATGTGGCTATTTACTATTAAATGAAACGTAGATAAATACCTTAAATGGTTACCTACTGCCCTATAACTCCAACGAAGAAGAAGATGCACCGTCTCATCGAGGGTCAAGCGTTTGATTTGATGAATATTTAATAAAAAGTACATGATTAAGTGAAGAATAAAGCTGATGTCCATAGTTCTTCTTGCCATATGTTAGTATCAGAGGAGCAAACGTGAACAGTCGAACTCTTTGTATTAGTGCAGCGGCATCTGGTGATTAATCTTCACTCATAAGGCTGCACCTCCACATCTGGCACGCTTAACAACGCTATTTTAAATTATTATTGTTATCATAAACATATACGACTGTTTGACGTTTGTTTCTCATCTCTGTTATAAAGTTAGTTCAGTGAATGAAGCAGGGCCATAAGCACAAGGCAGTATGTGTCGAGTGAGATATGAGGCTTCTCTTCTGTTAGGTCAGATACGATAAACTCTCTGAACATATGGGAAAGGCAGACAATTATCAGAACATGCTCTTTTCCTGATGTGATGTTCTGTGCAAAGCAATCATAGCTCCTCCTATGGGATCAGATAGGACTCAAACATGCAGACCCAGCCGGCTGAATGTAGAGCGTACATGAACATGCTTAACTGCTCAAGAAAATAAATGCCAACTCTATGCTCTGAGTGAGGAATCTTATCGGCCCAAATATGTCATTTCTAATTCTGCTACAGTTAGAAAATTACTGTACTGTACTACGCAATACCATTATGCAACTAAAGTGAAGCCTTTGCATATTATCTTTCATTTTGATTTGTGACTGGTCTTGCGATGTCATTATTTCTTCTGTTTTATAGTTTGCATGTTGGAAATAAATTCATTCATTCATATGCGCATAAGTTGACTGTACATTCTTACAACATGGCCATTGAAATCCCAATCAACGTCAGATATAACTAATACAGACATAGAAAAATCCACCAATGTCCACTTTGAGTTGATGTCTAATGTGAAATGTAATATTTATCAGTCAAGATACTGCCTTGACTGCTGCTAATAAAATAGCATGTATATAGGGGTAAAAGCAGACTGCATTGTTATGCTGTTGCTCAAGTAGTACAAATGATGCTACTTTGAGTACTGAGACTCTTTTCCGTGTAGGAGGAGTACATAGACATGCACAGGCTCTTTCCCCAGCTGTGCCACTGCAGCCCTGTGCGGAGACAAGGTGATGTGGAGTGGAAATAATGAGCGTGAAAGAAGAGTTAAGAGATGCACTCATGCACAAATTTTCTGCATATTAAATTGCGAGCTTGGCCTTGCAGAAAGGTCATGTTATTCAATAAGGATGTGAATGAGGGCTCGAGCGGACGGCAGATAATACGTGTAGGTACACAGACAGTACTGATGCCTCCACTGATTGTGTTTGATTACTCCTGATGCCCTGTCAGAAGATGGCAATGACATCTGACTGCCAGGATGGATCAACTAAGTGCCGAGCTACGTAGCATTGACTAGTGTGTCAGAAATAATTACCTTTCACACCCAAATCAAACTGGTTTATTTATCACACATAATTAGGATTCTCGATACTCAATTAAATATTGAATCTAGTCAACGCTGAGCAATGGATGAATGTTGACTTGTAGAAATATGAATACAGCAGCAGTCTTGTGTGTGTAGGCCTTGATACACAATACTGTGATGATTTAGGTGGTAAATGTGGCCAATTCAAAAGCGTCTCCTCTCAGCTCATGTTGGGCCACTGGTCAATGTTTTAAAGAGGATCTGACTCACCCGCCCCCCCTTCTCCCTGCCCCCCCCTCCACCCCTTCTCCCCCACCTCAGTGTCCAATCACACCCAACTCTCATTACGCACAGTGTCTCTCCACAAGAGCCTTTCAAAGGGCAGGGGGCAATGGCTGCTGCTGCAACAGAGCCACCAACTCCTCCAGATCTATGAAAAGCAGAGGAAACAGAGTGGACCAGGCAAGTGCAGGCAGGACTTCTCATTATAGAGGGCTGTGGACAGTGAGGCTGGACAGGCGCAGAGCCATACTGTTCTGAGTGTCATGTTATCTTCTCACTGTCTTAACAGGACCGACCTCCCACCTGCACACAAGCCTGCCCCACCCAAGAAGAAGAACAGCGACATGAAGGGCCACTTGACTTCTGACGACATACAGGTATGGAGCCTCTTTGCCTGTGACTTTGTGTCCAAGTTATTCTGGAAATGTTTTACAGGCATCATTACGACCACAGATACAGAGATGTGTGCTACAAACAGCAGAATGCTCTTTATTATATTTACACTGGAGATGTTTGTGATTACTGTAACTGAAGCAGATATGAAATCAGGGGACAAACATGTCCTGTGCAATGGTAAAAAGATCTTCTCTTTGGCTAACTCTGGTCTCAGTGCTATAGATTGTACCGTGTACGCTGTGTGCACCAGTAGACTGTTTAAATGACATACATAAACATTTATATTTGTTTAATGACAAAAGTCTTATGGTCTTATAGTTTTAAAAGCTATTTGCCCTTTTTACCTCCCGACTCTAAACTCCACTCAGTTCATTGCTGGTGAAATGTCTAGACACTTGGCTGTTGCTTAGCAGCACTGTTTTAACATCTTATCCCTAAACAGCAAGGAGCGAGGAATTCATATTTAAAATATTCAAAATGCATCTTTTTTTGGCAGGATCTACAGTTATTGTACATGAGGGAATAGCATTAACCCATGTTGCATGGTTACTCTGCTTAAAAAAAATACACCTTAACCAATGTGTAAAGTATGGATTTACAGTATCTTCTTTGTCCCTAAATACATCCAGTTTCACTAATACGATGCATCACACAATTTCAGCATCATCCCATTGAGGGAATATTTAATATCTTGTGTTTGCTTTTATGACAGATGCACTGTCCAATATTCAAATGCCCTGTATTTTTAGTCATTGGTCTTATTTGTCTAATAATATAATGATTGTGCGTCACTTTTCCTCCAAAGAAACAGAAAGAAACAGAGGTGTTTCTCCACAGACGCATTTTTAAAGAAAGTACCTGAGGTGTGAGTCAGAGGCGATTAGGAGAATGATGTATTTTGGATGCTTTAGTGGATTTAATGTGTTTTGCTTTATAGAGTTGTATTAAAAGGTGCAGAGTCATCAATGCTGCTTTTGGAAATATAAAAGTAAGTGAGGGCACACAGAGAGAGGGCTGGAGTACGCACAGATAAACAATCACTCATTTAGTATATAAGAGTCATTATTGTCGACCAGGACATGCTCTACTCTGAGAATCACTTATACTTTGAACAATTAGCTGGATCTACTTCACAGACTTAAATCTAACCCAGTGTCATTAACATTATTCAGAAAACAACCTGGCATGACCCAACAATGTCCTCTAGAAAGGGTGATCGGCTTGAAAATGGCAAAAATGTGAAAAAAAAAGCGGAAACACATCTGATTGTTTCAATACACCTATACCTAAATAAAAGAGTGATTATTGCTTATAGTGAATGTTAACTCAAATTTAACAGCTCAAACCAAACTAATATTTACATTGACTTTGATGCTTTTTAGACTCTACTGCACATGTACTAGCATATCTCCTCCAAATGAATGAAAATGTTGCTGATTCGCTTTGATACAGCTGGAATCTCTGAAGTCCTTGATTTCAGTATTGTACAATAAAATGAACAAACCACTCTCTGGGCTCATAACGCCATCGGCTGCAGATCAGGGACATTATAAATTGTATGTGTTTCTCACATTAAAACAATGTGTAGGCTATCCTGTCAGACTTTTGAGGCTTTATCGAGAATTTGTTGTTCGCAATCCAACGTAGAAATATAAAATCTTTTGTATACTGACCAGATTTTTAAAAATTCTGAATCATGAGAGCTGTATAATATTCTCAGTAAGGGGCTCACTGATTTGCTTTCTGCTTATGACATGACTGACACATCAATTAGGTGCACACAATGGGGTTTTAAAACATCCGTTTGCTGAAAAGGAAACAATACTGAACACTATGCACCCCACTTTGCCTTCCATTAAGGCACTCTTATTGCGGCGCTACAGTTCTTAAAGTAGGAATCTAACATATTCACTTCATACTGTTGCTTTCAACAGCAAGATTCAACCAACTACGGCCTAAAAGAATGTGTGCCATAACATGTCATTCTGGGACTTTAAAGGTTATATTTAAAGTTATAAAAATGTCACACATGTCATAAATTGAATTTCTCATAGCTTCAAAATTAATCACCTGAACCACCATGGGCTGGAGAATGCTAAGGACACAATACTAAACTAGCACCACAGCCAAGTACAAATGTGTGGAATTCATTCATAAATCATAGTTTAAATAATAAAATGCTCATTTAATATTCACAAGAAATGCAATGAAATGCAGATGATTAAATGAAGCTCATATCCATGTCAGCAGATAGTTGGCTGCACATATTGTACATCCTCTGACCTCACACACTTCCGAGTATTGCCATGCACTGCTACCCTCTGTTTACAGTGCCCTAGATCTCAAGAGCCCTGTGCTCCTGTTAAACCTGTGCCTGTTGTGTTGAAAAAGTGACATGTTGACGGGCAGAACTGGCTCCATCAGCTTTGCTGCTGCTGCTTAGTGACACCCCACTTTGCCATTGTACAATCCCGCTCTGTGTCACGCTTTCGGGACAAACTCGACACCAAGTGTCTGCTCCCAGCTGTCCCTGCGCAGCAGGCGGACCTCTGGACTGTGGCTCCAGCCTTGTGTGGACGTTGTAGAGGAATGCTTTTATTTGGGCCTAGCATGAAGTATGGCAGCGGTCGCTGACTTGACGCACTATGACAGCTGTCTACTTTTGGAAGCAAGGATGACAGAACTGCAGAAAAATGTATCTTCTTATTGACTTAAACCCAAAGTCTGTCTCATGAGCAGCTCCTTGACTCAGTGATGACAGTCGGAAAATCTAAGTCCATGTGCATCGCCATGATGAATGAATTAGATTCATCCGTAGGTATTCTCGGTGCAAACTCCGCTCCTGCTGGTGTTGGATGCAGTCAGCCAACCTTTACCTGTGTTTGGTTTGATACACGGGGTTGTCATGGTGCAGCTAAACCAAAGGGTCCAACTTCTCTTCCCCCTCGCACAAATGGTCCCTCGTTATAAATAGTAAACAAAAGGGAAAGCGCTCACATCATCGAGTCCTAATCAGAGACAGCTACTGGAGCTGTCAACATTCTTTACCTGAACAAGTTTCCATATCTATCAAGTCACGAGGATGTACCATCCCCTCTTAGATCCTCACAGGACATCACAGTGACACCCACTGCATTGTGTCACGTCCACAAAAATAATACAAAACTTGAAAAAGTCTGAATAACACTTGCTTGCAATTCCTCATTGGTTTGTCTATGGTACGCCCTGTAACCATCCCACGGGCTGAAACCGAGTGCCACGCTGGAGCTCAGGTACCACACATGAACACCACACTCACAGACACACTGTCCAATCGTGTGGACACATCCACTGTCACAGTGAACATCGGCTCCAATGACATAAAAACACAACAGTCAGAGGAAAGTGACTTCAAATCGCTTAAATCAGGAAACAACATGTGTTTGGTACAATTCTATCTCCCAGTTTCAGTGACCTGAAGTTTAGTCGGATCTGCAAACTTCACATCTGTCTTAAGGGTTAATGCAGTGCTCTAGACAATTCTTCAGTGGATAATTTTGTGGATTCTGGAAGAGGAATAATCTATTTGCCCGCAATGACATTCATTTAAATAGGGCTGGAAAAAACAAAAAAACAAAAAACAAGTGACAAGTGTTGAGTGATGCTGGAGTCTGGCCTACTGAATGACTCCTGACGCATTAAAATAAACAGCAACAAACAACATGACTCAAAATCAGCGCCCACCGGATTATTATTAACCTGCAGATTTCACATAGAATATCTCGTAGACATGAATAGATATGATGCAAAATTCCAAGACAAGGACGGCATTGGGAATTATATATGTGAATGTATGTAGGATCACGTCTAAATTAGATTACATTAAACGCAGATATATTTATATTTCATGAAACCAGGCCGTTAAATGAAATAATTGATATGGAAATATTGAAAATTACAGACTATTTGCTGTGAAAGGCAATCTAAAAGAGGTGATGTTGCCATATATATTAACGACCCCCCCATTTCTGGACCTTTTATTCTCCTGGTCAAAGCCTAAATGTTTTGAATATCTGTCTGTCTGTTGGCTATGGAAATAAAGATGATAAAAAAAGGTCATGATGTTTTCTAACCTGGAAAATTACAAGGTCCTAATAATGGACGAGGTAAATATTAACTGGCTTTTGAAACTTGAAGAATTTGAAACTTTGAAACACCTCTGCAATGGCCGGAATCTCACACAACTAATTTATACTTCGGCTAAACCTCGCGCTAGAAATTTAAATAAAGGCACGTTTAAACAATCCTTGGTTCAATACAGAAATGCTGCCTGGAAAACTGCACACAACTAGATCAAATCCAGCTCTAGAGGACAGTATGATCCCTCTCAGAACCTCGTATTCATACATTACCAACAGATATTTTATTAGATTCAGTTATTGTAAATTCTAAAATGAAATGTGATGCTTTTAATAGGCATTTTATCTGCGTATGTGATGTTTTGGATTATAATGATGGTCCTACCAGTATGTTGAGTCTGAACAATTATCAATTAACAATTATCAGCAATAATCAATTTAAATGGCAGTTACAGCAGAATTACAGAAAACGGCTCATGTTTTGCCTTCACATAAAAGTGGGACAACTAAAAATGTTAATCATGTTTGGCCAATATCTACATGACCTTGTTTTGCAAAAGTTTTAGAGAAGTTAGCTGCAAATCAAGTTAGGGTTAAGGTTAGGGTTATGTAAATAAATACTCCATTTTGAAGTCTTGTCAATCCAGTTTCAGAGAAGGGCATAGTAGTGTCACTGCAACCAAGATTTACACTTTCACAGCCCTTGATGACAAAAAAGTGTCCACTATTTATTAATTTAACTAAAACTTTTGATTCAGACGTTCATAAAATTCTCTTGAAGCACCTGAAGCATGTTAGATTTGACAATACGACACATATTTGATTCCAAAATTAAATTAGGCAGTAGCAGCTGATGGGTTTAAATCTTTTTTTCTTCAAGCAGTACCTCAAGGCTCAGTTTTGGGCTCACTGCTTTTTATTATAATTATTAAGAAGAATGAGTCCCCACTTATAAATATCTTGGGTTCTGGCTTGAAGAAAACTTATCCTTTAAAATACAAACATCAAAATGGTTATTTTATTATAGAAACAAGTCTTGTATCCCATTGAATTACAGAAAAGAAATTGTTCAGGCAACTTTTCTTTCTGCGGTAGATTATGGAGATATAATAAACATGCAGACTTCATCTTCTACTTTGAAACATTTACATCCACTCTTTCACTCAGCCCTTCTTTTCTTAACACGTGATGAATTTAAAACCCATCACGGTGCATGAAAAAGTAGGTTGGTCATCGCTGTACGTCTGAAGAGAACAGCACTGTATGAAATGTTTTTATATATTTGATGCCTGAATATCTCACATGTTGAACTTTAAAACAGGAACTTTTAATACAAGTTTTCACGATCGTCTACATCTAGAAACGGCATGCACTAGAACTGAAAAAAAAAAAGCTTTGGGTTATTTTGTTTCCCAAAAATGGAATATATTTCAACACACTACTGCCACTAAAGCACTTTAATAACCTGGTGATAAACATTTCTAATCACACCTGCTCCTGTTTTTAGTGTTTTAAATAGACGTATGCACTTGTTTTGTTTATTTTTGCTTGTACTTTTCTGTATTTTAACAGGATTCTCATAAAAAATAGTCTGGTACTTTCACTGGGCTCTCCATGTATAAATAAAGATTAAGGAAATGAAATTAAATACACATTACCATATAGAACACACTGAGCACAGCCTCTCGTTGTACCATTACAGATACAATACAAGTGTTTTATGCAATACATTAGCACTTTGGAGTACCACACTGAGGCCATGGCTGCCTTTGGGTTCGCTGTGGTACCATTGACCTTAGATAGAACATAATTATACTCGCTACTAACACATATATATAAGAGCAGACGCTTGGGTTGAGAGGCAGCCGTCTCATCAGTGTGATTGCCTCAGTTAGTGGTTAAGATAGATTTAACTAAATATGAGCCACGTGGATGGATTTATTTTAAAGCTGGGCTAGCTGATTTTCAGAAGTAGGTATTTACATTTATCTAACTAGTTCTTAGCTCCCACAAACTCTTTTATTTGTATTACGGGCCACTAACGGCTTTAGAGGAGCTTTTTCGGATGGAAAAGTGAAGCAGGGTGGACCACCATTGCACGGCCAAACAACTCTCATCCCATAGCATCGTGTAGTGACTCTTTCTAAGGCTCTTTCGTACAAAAAACACCATAAACTGTTCAGCTTTTGTGTGCAGCATGATATTAAGTATAACGCAACTAGGACCAAAGACGACAAACATGAGAGATATTCTTTTGCCCGTCTAAAGGAGGTTACAAACTAAATTTAAATATCATCGCTGTGGACATGACAGATGATGATGTTTATAGACAATGCAGGATGTTGTACGCTCAAGCTAATAGTCTTACGCTTACGTTTGGTTTATGCTCTGATGATGTAAAGTTGATGTTGTTTAAATCATTTTGTACACCACTATACACTCCCCACGTCTGGACTCATTACGAAAATGCCAGTCTCCAAAATAATGACGCTTTACGTTGCGACTGAGGAGGGTGTGTCCAACTCAAGGCCCACAAGCCAAATGTGGCCCTCCACCTCATTTTATTGGCCCTTGACAGGATAAATTAAAAGGTATGATGGTCTTAAAATATCATTTTATCAGGAGATACACAGTTACACAGCCATATTTTTACATCTATGCAAATCCATATGCAATATTTGTACCTTGAATAAATACAGAAAAATGTAATTAACAAGTTTAAAAAGTATTTACATTTATTTTACATCTGGCCCTTTGACGGCAGCCGATTTTGCTGATGTGGCCCTCAGTGAAAATGTGTTTGATTCCCCTGGACTAATGCGACCGAGATGTTTGTTGCTACATGAGTGAACACTTACAAAGTTCTAAGAATTTAAAGTACAGGCTGAATAAGTCAGGAAATGAAGTAATAAAGTCACTCACAAACATAAAATTCAGTGCTATTCGCTTCAGTCCAAGATCTGGAGACACTGGTGTGGCTCTTTTTAAACCGTAAATGTTACTGTTTGTATTGTCACTGTCCCCATCTGTTTTTTTAAAAATGGACCATGAATCCAGAATAAAGATGAATTGAATTGAATTAATTTGAAAGAAGAAAAAAAAAAAAGCTGTGTACTTCCGCTTATTGCTACTAGCTTCATTATTTTCCACACCCCACCATCTTCAAGCTAACTGACTGATCTAATAAACAGTTCTAAATAAAACCCATTTAAATCATCACCAGTGCACGCAGCCTGTGTAATTACAGTGCATATTCCTCTCTGGCTCAGGCACATTAGGCAGGAGGAGACATTAGTGCTTGTTTTGAATGATGGGCTAATTGCAGCGCTAACCTTGTGCACGGCGGTAAAGACAGGGGCGCTCCGGCTGCTATGTGCGTCTGCGGAGCTCATAAAAAAAGTGTGAGCTGAGCTGTCGGTGTTCCCCCATAGGTGGTTCATCTGGACAAGGAAGAGGAAATGCAGAAGCTTCCTCTCCAGCCTCCTTATTACGACATGGCGCCCTCTGAGTCCACCGCCTTCACTGATAAGCCGGTGAGTAGAGCTGCCATGGAGAGCAGGGGGGCAAAGGTCGCTCCTGTTTCTTAGCTTATATCCAGGAGGAGCGGGGTCATCTACTTTCACAGCCTTGGGCCAGTCATAATTGCTGGTAAAAAGGTTGGAGGTTGAAAGAGGTTGTGTGTCGTTTTGCTAGGAGATATTTGAGTGATTGTCTGTGAACAGTGCTATAAGGAGCCCTAATTGGTGAGTGTCTGGGCTTGTTGAGAATGGGTCTGGAGCCCGTCTAACAAGCTGGCCGGTCTAAATGGTGTTTTAAGCTGCTTATCTCATCCTATCCATTCGTAATTATGAACAAGTTGGGACACTGTGGTGTAAAAAACGTTCACTTCCTATAAATTACCCTTGCTCATTATGCAACTGCCCTTAGGAAGTAGCTGCAGGAAGTGAGCTATCCAAACATGTCAGCTGCAAAACTTTTATCAGATCGAGTTGTTTTCTTAAAGTTTTCTATTTTGTTGGTGGCTTTCTGCAGCTGTACATTAACACAACACCTGCGTATCACAACATAGATAAAGTGTATGCAAAGTCAAGTCAATGTTAATAGCAAACCTTCAATATTATGGGCCATTATCTACATACGTCATAGCAGTGCAACTAAACATCATTTCTTTTGAGCGAACCACCCTCAAAAATGGTAAATGAATAAAGCCACCCCAACTTGAACATAGATTTTCAAGCAAAAAATCCAAAGCAAATTACAATAATCTAAGAAATGAGTGAAAATCTAATATAAAAACACATTTCGTTTTACACTTCTTGTATTTTACGCAATGTCCCAGCCTTGTTCTTGAATCATTATTGTACTTACGCTCCCTTGTGCTTCCATTGACCCAGTCGTTGGACCTTTTATGCTTGGGTACTTCATTGACCCGCCTCTGTGCCGCTTACGATCCTCCATTATAACTCGAATGTTATAATGCTAACAGTGTGTGTGTACATAAAATGGCACCCTACCCTACCTCTTTATGTCCGGTGCATCCTCTCCTCCTCCAAATATATATATATAGATATATATACACGTGCCTGGAGTGGTCTGTGTACTGTGTAGCTGGCTGTATTCTAAGAGCGTCTTCAGCCCAATTACCTGCCATCTCTCCTCTATGTGTGTCTGTGGACTGTTATTGATTGTTACGAGCTTTGAACCCAATGCAGCTGTGAAGTATGTGTTAAATGAGAGATTTCTATTACAGGGAGTTGCTTAAACTTTTCGTGTTCCTCATGAGGTTTTTAGTCTTGGTCATGTGGTAGTTTGCATCAAGTCAACTGAAAAACATACACACTAATCAGACGTAAGATTAGGATCATTTCTCTATCTGCAGGTCCTTGTAACAGACTTGATCCACCACTGAAACAGAACTAGATCAAACATTCCTCTAAAAATTCTTATGTGAATTTGTCTCACTTCTAGCAGGATTACAAAAAGGTCACTTTATTATCTTCCATGTTACGTTGGTCTTGCACGTGTTCATCATTTCATATTATCGTTTCATTATTCCTGTTCATTTACATATCACGTGTGTTACTGATTTTATGAAAACTATTCTGTCATTGGATCTAACCAAAGGACTTCAATGAAATATATATATAGTTTTTATTAATGGTTTTGCTGTGGAAATAAGACTCCTTTTGCAGGCTCTGATGAATGTTAAAGCATAGACAAGAGTTTATTTCTTGCAAGAAATAGGTCCAACAGCATCTCCCCCTTATGTCAGACCCCGAATGATGGAAATAACCAGGTTTATATAGTTTGAGATGAACCAGAGGACATACATTTCAAAGTAAAGATGTGACACTCCTACTGAGGTGTGGTCAGACAAGCTCCTGGAGGCTTCATGAGCTGGATCACCTCAGGATGTTACATGTGCAGTCAAAACAATACAAGGTGTGACACATTTCAAAGGAGAGGGATCTGAAAGCCACTGTATGGTCTGATTGCATCTATCTTCACTTACATTATAAACACATCTTAATAAGATTAGCCACCAAAAGGGAACAAAAGGGTTTAGATGAAAGGTTTTCTAACACTGTCTTGATGACCAAACCAAATGAGTTTTAGTTACAAGACCACGTGATTTCTCAAAGGTAAAATAATCACACAATATTTTAATTTCCTTTACAGGTTTGATCCCATTAATGCCCCAAGAAAAGTGAAGAAACAACCCAAAATCGTGACAGATATTATAACATGCTCTAATACAACCAAAACGATCACAGCATTGTTCTGTCTGTACCAGTTATGAGCCTCATAAACGGAAAAGCGAATGTCTTAACTTTGCTTTAAAATCGTGCCAAATTGGATATATCTTTAATAAAATGATCAATTTGTGTTGGTCCGTGTTAAATCTAACAACTCCCACGTGAAAAGCATGCTGTTTCGGTCCTGTTAAGAAAGGATTGTAAAAAAAATATTGTATTTTCAATAACTCCTGCTTTTATCCAGTCTCCAGAGATACCTTAATGTAATGGTATTTTCTTCCTGGGATAGGTTGATTTAAAGTTTCCGTGTACTTTATCAAGGCTATCAAAGCTCATCCTTCACCTGGCTCATTGTATGCGTGCAGACAAAGTGCTGCTTAATGCTGATAATCCTCGGACACCTGGGGCAGTAATGTTTTTCAGATTTATTTTTTAATCGCTGATAGTATTCCACTTAAGTGAAAGTTTAGGTCTTGTACTTGAGATGAATGGGGTATCTGAGGGCTTTTTAGAGCACTTTTGTGAGAGATGCATTGACTGCTGAGCGGAGAGTGTTACTAATGATGATTCTCTGGGGGCTAAACACTATCTGCCAACTCTGAATGCGCCGTGGCTGTAATTTTCCCCCTGATTGCACTCCGGTCATGACAAATATCCCTCATACAAATGTAAATATCCAGCCAGGGAAATATGCCTTAGTTTCATTTTAAATTATGAAGATGAGATGACATGTCAGAGGAGTTCTCTCTCAGGTGAACAGTCTTATGCATACATACGTGGCATTTAAAGGTTCACTATGTAACTTTACAGGTGGAGAGTCCGCTACCTGCATTTCCTCATGATTATGTTATTGCTTTGCCTGGAATGTTCCAAATTATTGCCGTAAAGCAGACGTATTATGCAAAATCAACTCTTCTTAGCTTATAACCATATTATACTTGTTTCCCGTCTCCATTTACTCACTCGAAGTTGCATTTGGAATGATTCGTGCACGTTTGAGTAAACTTTAATGACTTATTTTCAAGACGCCATACCGACGATCATCTCCTGTTTTCCCCACCACCGGCGTACACCCACTGCTCTGTACTTACTTCGTTCTCCAATTGTATTTTCTTAATCGGTGATGCGCGTTTTGGCACAAATGAAAAAATCCGCTACACACTAATACGATGTGCAGTTATCTACAGGAGGAGCCAGCAACTTCAGGACTGTTTGTTGTGCTGACCTTTACGGCGACATCAGCTCCAATAAGGCACTGCAGAATACGTCTTCTTTAAACTTTTACATCTTAGGCCAAGGTTTCAGAATCTGATCTATAACTGAATGCATATTTTTCAACGTTTTAGCAATAAAAACACCTGATATAAACACAAGATATAATAGAATATTCCAGACAAAGCAATGCCATCTCCAGAGACACAGACTGTAGCACCTGTTAGCTCCTCGCAGTGATACAGCACAGAAATAGAACTTCTCTAACAGCACTCTCCACCACAAAAGTGACATAGTTCACCTTTAACTCAGACTTAGAAGTTAAAAGTTAGAGGGGATGGATGGGTCCTGAGGCTGAATTATCACTCAAATGGAAGGTTCATATTTTTCCATGTTAAAGCTGAAAAGTATTTTTTTTTTTTTTTAACTTTCACTTTCATTTTTGACTGGCTGTTTTATATTTTATCCATTCATTTACTCTGACACGGTATGGGCAGCTGTTTTATAGAGTCAGGCTAAATAACTAAGTCTAAAAATACAACATGATGAGCTCAGGGATGTTTTGGAGATGAGATAAATCCTGGTAAACGCACTCATTGTCACGTATTGATGAAAGCATTAAGAACATTTAGTTAGTGCAGACTTGAGCAGCTGCTCATCAGTGAGTCCATCAGCCCATCTCTGAACTTGTGTGTGTGCATTCACTGTAAATGCAGCTTGTGTTTACATGCACAATGGGGACAATGGGTTATGTTCTAAGGCTGATAAATCACTTCTCACAATGCACAGTGACTTTGCACAATAAAGCAGCAATTACTCTCTGCAAAGTATGTGGATAACTTAATCCAGGACTCAAACTTGGCCAAGCTGTTTGGATTGTTTAGCTGTTAAAACAGATAAACATGTCTTTATGTGAGGAACCACTGTGGGCAAATCTTACTATTCAGAGAAATGCAAACAAGTTAGAGCGAGATTTGGGAAGGGAGTGTAAATAAATACGTAAGTAAATAAAATCAGCCTTTTGTTGGGAATTGTATCTCTTAAAATGTGCATGTAAACTGTGGCTAAGCCTAACCAGCTCTAACCTCTTATTTATGGCTCATATCATTCTCCACATCTGTGTGTGTCATTGCTCTGTGTTGGCTTCTTACAGCTGGATATTTTGTGTTCTCTTTTTGTGTTTTGTTGCCAACACTGCACACAAATGCGGCGCCCCGGGACATTGATCCACTGCAGTCCTGTTGTCTGTCTGCATTACAGCTGTGTGTGTGTATATTTGTGTGTGTGTACACATGTGCGCGTGTGTGTACACTGACTGATGTTGTGGTGCCTCACACCTCACACACTGTCGCCTCTCTTGTCTCCAGAACTCTGGCCACAAGGACTGTGATGTCCAGTATGCGGAGCTGGATACTGCAGCTTTGGCCTCCTCTCCCAGCCCACGAAGCTCAGCTCACACTGGCCCTGGGGACCTTGTCGAGTATGCAACCATCCAGCCTAGCTCACACTAGCGCATGCCATTATAGGCCTTTCCCCTCAGACTGCAGGTACACAGAGCACTCTCCTCCATCACCTTCACTCTCCTCCATCTGCTCCTGTGTTCCTCATGTTCCTCCACCCTCTACATCTGTCTCCTTGGCCTGTTTCTTTGTATGTTTAACCCTCTGCTGATGGAGACTCTATTGTCTCAAAACTATTACTTTATTCACCACAGTGATCATTTGAGAGTTCTCACAAGTGAAACCTATTCTAGTTTTAGAAAAGGTATGTACAGTGGCATTAACAATAACTGACTGCTTCCTCACAGCACTTTCTTTGTCCTGCTTCTGTCTTCTCTTTCTGAGCATGACTTTTAGGTACAGCTGTCGTAGCAGAGCATTTCCCTCTGGTGTGAATGAAGTAGAGAGTTGTATGAATGCATGAGCTCTTTGCATGATGCATTGACTTACAAAATGTCAAATTAAAATGTTGAGATGAGATGAAACTTTGCAAATCATTTTTTTCAAGTTTATGTTTATGAATTTAATTCCATTTTGTGAAATAAATTCATATCACATTAATTGTATCAAATAACATGTCTTGTCCACATTGGAAAAAGTGATTTTGAATATAACTCTGTTGCACATGTAAGGGGGTTATTTAACATTATAATAATTGTACAAAGCCCCTAAATTGATAAAAAAAATAATGGTCTTGTTTGCACAAGATAATAGTACCAAACAAGATAATTATTGTGTTCTATTTTTAGGGGGACTTAGGGGCTTCGTACATTGTGCTGCTTTGAGGAAAGTTTCATCTCATCACAAATCTTAAATCTAAAATGTGTTTTACATCTACAGCAATGTTTTGTGCTGCTTCAAGTACAATTTGAGTCCTGATTACCACAAACTCCATGTGGCTGATCCTGACCATATAATCAACATTCAACATGATTGTTAAGTGGCTGTAGTCCACGCAGAACACTTGAGATTTGTATTATGGCATACATGGATTAAAATTGCTTTTTCTATAGAAGGCTCACCAAGGCAATTCTCAAAGCAATTTTCCAGCTTTTTCAAAATGATTACATGCATGTATACACAATGTGACCTATGGGGTAAAAGTATCCAGTATAAGTGTCCTCATTTCAAAATGATTGAACCAGAAGATGTGTTTGAAACAGGAACATTTAGAAATGAGCTATTCTAAAAGATAGTTCTGTGTATCAAGAGAGGTGTCCTTGAGGGATTTAAATGTTCCGAGTTTCACTTTCTAAAAAACAAAAGTGTTAAGAAACAGACAGTGTTTAGGAAAGGTGTAATTACTACATATGCCATTTCTAATGATGACTGATCTAAAGCATCAGTGGATGTGACTGAAATGTTTTTGGGTTTTTTCTGAAGCATAAGATATGCACTTTTAAAAAAATGCATCTCATTCAGTTTCCAGAAACTTATATTTGGTTTGTGTTTATGATTTAAAGTAATCATTAAACTAACACTACATTAAACAGTGTTTCACAATGAACAACAAATCATTTGGCCATTTGGAAATAAAATAGTTGGATTACTCACATTTCTGATGAAAAAATATACATAAAAACTAAATATCAATAGTCCTGTCTGTCATACTGTCAGTGCATGTTTGTGATCAGGCAGATGACCAGGATTAAACACTGACAGTGTGCTCCAGTGTCACTGGAGTCCTGCACAGAGCAGCTTTACGTTCATGTAAATGTTTGAACAAGACTTTAATCCACTTCTTTACTCCTGTCCAATCAGAGTTCAACACTCTGAATAAATCAGTGACCTTGTCTATATTGTTTATTTATTTATTTGAAGGACAGTGTGCAGATACATTAAAAAGATGGCTGCACCAGATTTAGCAAAATGCTAATTTCCATCTGTAGTCCTTGTTCTATAACATAAGCACATTCACCTCACATAATATTGAGTAATGATGAGCAGACTGTTAATCACTTACCCATTCACACATGAAGACGGACTGTACCAAGGGTACAGACGGACTGGGGACCAGGCTGATTTCATTTAGATTAAAGCTCATCGAGTCAAGGAGTAGGTGGCACTTGCATATTTTAAGAATCTACTGTAGTCATTTCAGTTTTTGAAATGAAAATAAATCACCTATTTTATCTGCTTTTATTTTTAGAATAGAATTACAGTCTGTATTCATCGACATATACTCAGTAATTAACAATGAGCCTACTATGCAAGGTCAAAGTGTAAACTATCCACTGTATAATACTCGATTTGATCAGAAATATGTAATTCCACAAAATAAATGTACAATTGACCATTAACATCACAGGCAAATATTAAAGTAGTTGTCCTTGTGATGTTGCCTGGTAACAATATATAACACCAAGGCTGAGTTTGAGTGTTGTTCGCTGTATTTTCTACAATGCCAGTTACACTCCCTAATGTAGAGAGACAAACTTAACTCCTCAAACTGCTGGCTTTAATTTGGTCTGAAATCTCCAAGGTCATTTTTCAATGAGCAGAGAAATTAATAACCTGACAACTCTGAGCATTTTCTTCACCTCAGCCACAGAGCTCCTTGTTTCTGACCTGGAATAAATAAAACATTCAGACATTTGTGTCCACATTTCCAGTGTCAATGTCCCCATAGAGAAAGAGCACATTTACTCCCACACCACTGTGCTGTCATTTATATAACACGCCAACCACCAAATCATTAACAAGACTTTACTGGAGCAGCTCTGTGTTTGTCAGCGCTCGACCATAACTCCACATAAATATAATACTGTATAATACTGACAGCAACACTGACAATTATTATTAGAGACTATTTATCTATTTATTTTACATTCATTGTTTTGCCATCTTCTCCCCGCATTTTTTTATCTGATTCATTCATATATTATTTATTTATATATATAATATTATAGACATATATATGGTATATATATATCTATATACACACACACACACACACATATATATATATATATATATACACACACACACACATATATGTGTTTGTGTGTGTGTATGTATAAACATTTTATTTATTCATTTTTTCATTTTTATTCATTTATTTTTTTGTTTGTGTTTGTTACCAACTACAAAACCTTGTTTAGATCGGGGATCGTCGTTCTTGTAGATGTAGAGATGCTTGACAACTATTTGTAAGTTCCATTTCATCTCCTTAAACTCCCTCTGTGTTTCATTTTTCTGTCACTGTCTTCATTTCATCATTTATATTATGAGCAAAATCACAGAAAATGTGACCAAAAGATCAATGCAAATCTTATCTATGTTATTCTTAATTATAAAAAGCTCCTTTCATTATTGATCTGAGACACTTCTGTGACCAGTAGGGGGCTCTAAAGCTCAAATGAACATTAGGAACATAAACAAACAGAAGCATCTTATGTTAAAAAGAGAAGTAGTGATTGTTTTCCTTTGTTCTGAAAACAAAACATCACTCTGCATTTTTCAGGACAGTTTCCATCAGTTGTATTTGATCTGAATGTAACACACATATAGAATGTGTCGTGTTGCTGTTCTCAGATTCACAGTATAGTCAGACAGTTAAATATTTCATGATTTTTATATGGATGCAGTGGCAAAAAAGCATATATGTGCAAATGACTTAAAGCAGCCCTTTGGCTGAGCCTCTGCTGCAGCACTGAGAGGCGTGTGTGATTGTTGTGTTTATCATTCCAGAAAAACCAGGCTGAGTGTGACTTTGCCAAATACTGTTGATTTATTTATTCAGTAAACCACTTATTAACCTCTCAGCAGTTCAGATAGACTTCTAGCTCTGCACTCTTAATATGCTGCTCTTGGATTTGAGCCAGTCCTCAAACAAATGAAGACTTGTTGTGATCCTTGAGTGGATTTTTGACTATTTCCTCTTTTGGTGTGTTGCAGGACCCCGGGAGACGTCCAGAGGAGCTGTTGAACCCGGGTGAATACATCAACTACCAGCCTGTGTGCAACATGGGGGAGCCCTACCCCGAACCCCCGCCCGCTCAGCCTTACCCCCCTGTCACCTACCTGCCTCAGCACCCTTACACCCAACAGCCATCTGAAGAACCAATGTACTCCAACACCAGTTACCCCGCGCCGCAAGCTCCCCCCTACAAGTACCCTAAGGAGCAATCCGTGTGATCCGAGATGGCCGACCAACGCTGCGCCTTTGTTTGTAAACTTGTCTTGTACACTACTTCTTCCACGCACTTAACACTTGTGATGTTAGCTTAGCCAGCCGCACCGACCTCACCCGGCCTGTAGGGAGCAGTACTCAGTAAGTCTCTACCTGCATCCTCACCTTTTTATCTTGCCAACTGTCGAGAAAACCATGTACAGATGATGCCACTAAATCGAAATCACTTGAGATTGATTTATTTAAAATTCCCCTCCGTAATGGTGAGATTCTGTAGCATATAGTGGTCATTTGTTTGCTTTGAGTTTGTATGTCAATCATATGCTTGCTTCTTCGAAAGTACTGTATGTGTAATAAGGTGTATAGTTGAAAAAAATAAACAGCTTCGATGTGTAAACTAACTATCAATTTAAAATGACATGGACAACCCCTTTAATGACAGACCTGTAACACACACATGTGAATTGGCAGCATCTCCAGTCAGTTTGTCATTATGTTTCATGGTGACTTTGCTGTTATGGAGTTAGTGGATATGACCCATCATTAGAAGCGAATGTTGTTCTCAATAGCCACAAAAACAAAGGGCTGAAGATACAATATTATCAAATCTATTATTCTCAACTTTATATTATTATTATTATTATTATTATTATTATTATTATTATTATTATTATTATTGTCACGTATTAGTTGCCAAAGAGTAAAGTACTCATTCATCATTCAGCTGCAATTGTCTGAACACTCAAGGCGTTTGCTGTATTTCCATATCTGTAAAACATGGAGGATGGTTGAAGGATTTTCTTGCACTGTAGATGTGTTGTCTTTGTGAAGCCGTTAGAAATTGCAGGTGAAAGTGAAGACAATCACACGGGCTGTCCTTCGAAATAGCCACAAAGAGTTGGTTTTAGTTGACACTTAAAGGCATAGTATGAAGGATTGACTTTGCACTGTCCATGACTACTTTGATCTTCCATAGAAGAATGTCCAGATTTAACAAAATGATCATCTCTTACAGCAAAATACTGTATGTAAAAATATATATTTTGATATATTTTATTTGTATTCATGTGTTTACATGCTTAGGAATGTTACATGTGTATCTCAGTCACACAACCTGCAAATTACACTGAAATAATATTCATCCAATTTACCAAGAATAATGTTTAAAGGCATTTCTCAATTGGTTTGCCTTTTTACTGAGCTACAGAAGGTTTGTTTACACCAAATCCTACATAGTGTGCCTTTAAAATAAAACGCTTTTGAGGACACCCACCTGTTAAACATATTACTATTTTTTCAATGCGCTTTGTACTTATTATATAGTCTATAGAGTTTTTCAGCCTACACTGAAGAGAATAGCGTGCTACTGTATTTTTGTAGGGAATGCTTAGTATGTATATGGCACTCAGCTTATTTCCAGAGTAAATACACTGTGACTGTTCTTTGGAGACCATGCATAAGCTAATATGTTCAACAAGCTAACATTGGGACAGCGCCTCCTACACAAAAAGCCCTCTAGACACAGCAAATCTGCATCCAAACCGAAAGTTCACATTTTCTGCCATGTCAGATGTATGTTTGGGGAAAAAAAATACGATTTTTTTGTGTTCGTGCTGAATAAATGTAAAAAAAAAATAATAATACCAATATCTGAGGTGTTGAAGGTTTAACTGTGGAGTAAAACTGTGAGACTTTCCTGTGATCACTTTGTCGTCATGCAATGGCTCTACTTGTGTGCTAGCTTTTAGTTTGTTTGACTGGTACGCTCTGGTTATTGAAGGACTTTGTTATTGTTGTACCTATATGAAAAAATACACAAAATACTTGTATTTTTGTGACACTTAAAAGACAACCTTTCTAATATTTTTGTTATTATCGTGTATGTGCTGAATCGGCATCTGCACATTCTGTTCCTTCTATCACCTTGATTTACTGAGAGTCCTGATTGTTACTGCCATGTTCACCTTTGACCTTTGTTTTTTTTGTATTGCATTTTTTAACATGTACCTATATACGCCTGGAGCACATTTTGTTTTGACTTTTTCGTGAACTCGTGGAAGGATAAAATCTGAAACGGTTCTTTTAAACGTAGAATTTTTGTTCATGTCGATGCTGGAACTGTTTTTTCAAGTTCAGTGTAAATATTAACAATGTATGACGTGTGGAAAATACAAGTACTGCAGTTTACCATTAAACTTCACAAACTGTTCATCCATTTTGTTTTCATTTGTCACTGAATTCAGACGTTTATACAAATTTAACTGATTTTTTTGTGATTTTTTTCTGTTATTACTTATTTTATAATGGCAGGCTGATACTTAATGCTTGATTAAAAGTATTTGTATATTTCCAAAAAACTATATCCTGCATTAGTGGCTCAATTGGTAGAACGCTTATCCTCAAATCTGAATGTTGACAGTTCGAGTCCCACTCTCAACATCACTGGTAGAGTTCTTGTTCAGTTTCTGTGTACTCTGGTGTATGAATGTGTGTTTGAATCATAGACTGTATATATAAATGGACGAAGCTAACCTGCTAGCCATCGCACTCCAAATAATTAGCTACCGTAGACGCGCTTCCGGCTCCATCGACTCTTTACGTTGAAAAATTGTCACTCGTCTCTTTGTAACTGCTGTAGTGACCCTCGTCATTTTGGTCTTAAAATGTTTATACACTGCCTGGCCAAGAAAAAAGGTCACACATTCGCTGTGGCGTTGTTTTGATTTCGCTTCTGCAACGTCACAAGATTTATTTCCATCCAGTGTTGCATCAACTTTCCATCAAGATGTTGCATTGATGATGGTCGAGTCTGACGCTGCACAAAGCTTCTCCAGCTCATCCCAAAGATTCTCAATGGAGTTAAGGTCTGGACTCTGTGGTGGACAATCCATGTGTGAAAATGATGTCTCTGTCTCTCCCTCTCTCTGTCTCTCTCTGTCCCTCTCTGCCTCCCTTTCTCTCTCCCTCTCTGTACATCTCTCTCTGTCTCTCCATCTCTCTGCTTCTCTTTCTCTCTCTGCCCCCCAACCCTCTCTGCTTCTGTTTCTCTCTATGCCTCCCCCTCTCTCTCTGTGCATCTCTCTCTGTGTCTCTCTTTCTGCTTCTCTTTCTCTCTCTGCCCACCCCTCTTCCTCCCGCCCTCCCTCTCTGTGCATCTCTCTCCGTCTCTCCCTCTCTCTGTCTCTTTCTGTTTCTCCCCCACTCTCTGCTTCTCTTTCTCTCTCTGCCCCCCATCCCTCTCTCCTTCTGTTTCTCTCTATGCCTCCCCCTCTCTGTACATCTCTCTCTTTCTGCTTCTCTCTCTCTGCTTCTCTTTCTCTCTCTGCCCACCCCTCTCCCTCCCTCCCTCCCTCCCTCTCCCTTTCCCTCTCTGTGCATCTCTCTCTCCGTCTCTCTCTCTCTCTGCCTCTTTCTGCTTCTCCCTCTCTCTGCCTCCCTCTCTGCTTCTATTTCTCCCTCTCTCCCTCTTTCTCTCTCTCTGTGCATCTCTCTCTCTCTGCCTCTGTTTCTCCCCCTCTCTCTGCTTTCTAAACATTAATAACAGACAAATCAGGCGCCTTCTTTCCTCGAGATCACTCCCGCGAGCGTTAGCAACAGGTTTGATTGACAGCACGCTCACCCCCCTGCTAAACCAGCTGTGTGGGCGGGAAGGGGCATCACCTTAAACATCCTCGCTCTGGATTGGCTCTTTGGTTGCCATGATACTCGTGGATTCAGAATCGGCTCTAAATTGACCCGTATAACCGTTAGCCTTGACGGGCTTCATTTGACTGGAGCCGAACGCCGCGGGTGACGTCACACTCGCTTAGTCCGCTTCTTTATACAGTCTACAGTTTGAATGGGTGAATGTAAAGAATTTAGAGTGGCTCGAAGGTAGAAAAGAGCTGAATACATCTAACCATTTACCTTTATTTGCTCGGTCCAGCCTCGGATTGAAAGGACATGATGATGAAACTAATGCAATCAAATCTTTATAATCAAATTGCAATTCAAATTTCAACACACCTATGGAGAACCTTCATTTGCTAGATTCAATAAAACAGTGACAGATGTGTGTGTTTTTTTTAAACGGGACCCAATCCGATAGAATCACCAGACTAATACCTCTAATCGCTGGCAGGGCAGTGCTTTGAGCTGTACCCAGGTGTGACGAGCCGGAGCCAGGAAACCGAGAGCGTGGCGTCGCCCGCAGCGAGCCCCAAGCTGGACAAAGTCAAACGGCGTGTAAACAAAACTGACAAGGCTTCATGAATATTCTGCAATAAGATCACACATCACCGCGACAACAGCAAGGCCAGTTTACAAGAAGGTCCTTCCAGCTATCAAATCTACGCCGTCCAAGAAGAATATGAGGTTTCTTTTATTTATTCTGCCTTGGTACTGATCTTAGAAGGACAAAATGGCAGGAATCTAATGAAAATAATCGTAATGTGTCCTGTATTGGATGGAAAATCAAAACGTTATCACAATACGCCTCTTTAGTCATCAGTCTTGGACACAAAAATAATGTAACACAAATAAGAAATGTGAATAATGGAAGAAACATGCACAGAACCGTGTATTAAAACTACTTCTACAAATCTTTAAATACCATGATCATCTATGCAGGTTAAATCATTTTACAGCAAAAAACATCCTCAAACTTCTTCAAATCGATAAAACCTGACACCTTTCTGTAGTAAAAGATTAAGCACATTTGACACTTGTGCAGTATTAGTCATGGCTTTGTCTGAAGAAAGCTGTTCCTGGGAATGGAGAAGTCAAAAGGTCAGAGCTGATTCAGACGACTGAGTTTAAGGCAATTTCAAAACACCAATATACCAAATGTAAAAACATTCAGGCGGGAAGAAATAACCCATAAAACGCAACAAAACTAATGAGCAGTGAGATTTTGGATGTTGTCGTTTCAAGACAGACTCACAAAATAAGGTTTCAGATATTACTTTATTTTGTTTAGATACATTTTTGGAGGTTATGGGTGGAATTTCAAGGATTACCAAATGCCCTCTATTATATCTCGCTCTATGTCATTTTGAAAACATTAAAAGAAAATCAGCGGTTGCCTACTACTTGTCTTTTTGCAATATCAACACTTTTTGAACATCTGGCATTTCCCATAGAGCCTGAATACATCAAATCCTTGTGTTTCGAGTTTATCTATACAAATCACCAGCAGGGGGCACTAGAATTTCAATGCATTCAAATTTAAATGAATATATATTGGTCATTTAATTAGGCTAAACTATGATTTCAGTTAAAAGTCCATACAAAGTCAGCTTAGCATAAAATAAACCTTGACTTTCTAACTTTATAATAGTTTCAGCATGATTCACACCAATTCTGAAGCGTAACGATACACAGAAATCAAACTGTCATTTAATAATACAGGGTAAAGAGCGTTGCTATAGCTGCCGTTTCCCTGTATTGTCAACATAATCACCGGAAGTATATGATGGAAAGTGATTTTCCATTTCGTAATGTGAACTCTGGGAGGATAATCAACAGCAAAACGCGTCGATAGTCATGGTGTTTATTTGATGCATAACCAATTGGATCTCATTATGCTGCAATAAGTTAGACAAGGCCATTTCCTGTGAACACTTGACCTTTTCTATCAGGACTATTAATGTCATGTGTTTTCGTCTCTGAGCTGTATGTGCCAGTGTATCTGTGCAATATTAAAACAAACTGTGGTGTGTTTTCACTTTGGATTTGCTTTGGCACCTTTTTTTTTTCTTAAACTTATCATACAAACATGCAAATATGTCAGAAAACACAAATCAGTCCATACAATCCGCAGTTTTATGTAACGTACCCAACCGTGAGGCACAAGCGCAATTAATTTCGCATTTGTACAAATTAAAAATGCTGTTTGTGTGACATTTTGGAGCATATGTTTATTTATACATGTTGCAAATTTCACGCACATCACTGAACAATGGTCTTTTCTAATTTGGGGGAGCTCTGCCAGATTAAGTTTGTGAGACCGTTGGGATTGAAAACAGGTTATTTTCATTATTGATCAGCTGTCAAAATCTTCTAAGAGAAATAAACACAACTTTGTATATTTATTTAAAATTGGCTATAACTTTTGCTATTGAAATTTCCCTTGAAGTATTCCTTCGTCTCATGCCTCGCAGTTTTTCCAAGTGCCTTGAAGTAAACTGGCCCACTCCAGACTGTCACTCACATGGGACTAGACTAGCAGAAATGACACACCATAAGTTTCTGATCAGAGCTATCTTCACTGGGATTTTGGTGACAGGGCGAGAGTGGAAAATTGCTTTTAACCAAAAAGAGAAAAAAAAGGAAAACCCAGAGAAACTAATTTAGCCCAGATCAAAAGCATGAAAGAGCACTTCTGTGGAGAGATGATAAGCCTTTAGGCCGCAAGCAGAGCCCCGGGACAGAGCACTGAGACTGTCTCTCACACCTGTGTCCATCATTGTCCAGGAAACTAGCCAACGGGACACTTCAACATAGCAGCACCTGACAAGAGAGACAGGAGAGGAGGAGGAGGGGCATGTGAAACAAAACTATAGATGTCACAAATCTCATCTCATGGACATCTCATAGTTTTGTACTTTAACGCACTGGCTCCAATGTGTGAGTTTATTAACACAGGCTCAGTAAAATGACAGTAAGCCAGTGTTATGTCTGACTTTCCGCACTTCCCCATTGCCTGACTGCTTGAATGTCATTTTTATGTAGGATTAACAGGTGCAAAATAAACAAGAGAGACGAGAACTGCAGCACAAACAATATTTTTCACTTGACTTTCACTCTAAAACCAATAGTCTTTGTTTTTCAGGTCATTAATAATATAACCTGATACTTTGGAATGCGTATAAGAACAAGAGTGCAAAAAAATATGTCTAAATGGTACAAAGGTTTACGGGTCAACAGGAAAAATACATCGTTGTACATTAGGGATAAATGGGCGGTGGATATGGGGCGGTGGATTCACTCTGCCACTGCATCCAACAGATCAGTGTGTGGATGCAAAACTTTCTCCAGCTAAACTCAGACAAGACTGAAGTCATCGTCTTTGGCCACAGAAACATAGAGAAAGTGTCAGCAGTCACCTCCAGTCTCTCTCTCTAAAACCTTCAAATCAGGCTAGAAATCTAGAGGTAATAATGGACAGACTTGAACTTTAACAGCAACATCAAATCTGTAACATCTGCAGCTTTTTACCACCTAAAAACATTGCAAAAATCAAAGGTAAACTGTCAAAACCAGACTTAGAGAGACTTATCCATGCGTTTCTCTCCAGTAGGTTAGACGACTGTAACGTCCTGCCCACTGGCCTCTCCAAACGAGCCTTAAGACAGAACAGTACATCCAGAACACTGCTGGTCGGGTCCTGACTAGAACCAGGAAGTACTTCACACATGTGTCCTGTGCTCAGGTCACTGCACTGGCTCCTGTGGCTCAAAGAATAGACTTTAAAGCACCTCTGTGAACAAGTCTCTCAATGGCCTAGCAACAAAGAACATCACATATGAACAGATCTCACACTCTGAGCATCAGCAGGAGGCCGGTCCCTTAAATCCTCAGAGTCAGGAATAAACATGGAGAATCAGTGTTTCAGTTTTGTGCAGCTAAAACCTGGAACATTCTTCCTGAAGATGTGAGACAGGCCTCTACTTCGACAATGTTTAAGTCCAGGCTCAAAACGGTTCTGTTTACCTGTGCATACGACTGAAAGGGTTTTTTTCTGCACTCTTCTGTTTTAATGTTTAATTTTATGATACTTATTTGTGATTATTTATGTTTTGATTTGTGTGATTTTAATGTCTTTCTTATTCTGTAAAGCACTTTGAATTACGTTGTGTATGAATTGTGCTATACAAATAAACTTGCCTTGGGTGAAAGAAATTAAAGAAGAAATAAGTGATCATAACTGGTATAAAATTTGACAGAATCAGATAACCTCAACTAATTCAACAAATTTGAGAATCTTCAGCTGGAAGAACATAATCAGATTTTTCATCACAGCAAAATTTAAAAAAGCATCACTATCTGTGGATTAATCATGTTGGAGACTATGTGGGGAGTAAAATGTGCAATAAGGTCACAATTTTGGGACACTTATTATATTATATTATTATTATATTATTCTAATATTTGGCTACACACAACCAAAAACATGCATAAGGATGTATTTTGAGCAAACCACTGACGCACACATCCCAAAAAAGGACTATTATTTAATCAAGATATTATTGGCAGCATCAAAAAAAGCCATTACACGCAAACGGCATAAGGAAGACGCCCCCTACGCTCGGCAACTGGAAGGACATCATGGAAAAAATTCACGTTATGGAGAGACTTACACATATTCTAAGTTTACAAAAAGAAAAATATGAAGAACACTGAGCAAAATGGAAATTGTATTTAAATGACAGCGGACCGATTCTTCAATGTTCTATTGTTCTATTGTTCTGTCCTTTGAAAACAATTAAATATAAGTAAAATAAACATCCTAATATATATTTTCCTGCTGTTTACAATTGAGTTTTTCCGTACAGTAATGACCGCAACCAACATTTGAACCGCTCCCGAAAGAATTCCTTTAGAAAGAAGTTAAATCCACATTATTCCTCAGCTATAGAGTCTATAATGGAGGTGGCGTCTCTCTTTTCTCATGTCTTTTCCCTCTCCTCTCGCTGTCTCTGAAGTCCAATCTGGGGCACCTTGTGTAAACTCAGCAGGAGATCTGGCTGTAGCTGACAATTACCACAAAGGACCTTTCATCATAGCCTTGTTCCTATGGCTAGATTTGAAGGTGACATTAAAAAAGCTTCAACTATGCAAATGTATAGGGAATGTTAAATGAGAATGAAAGAGCACCTGGACTTGTGCTGTAGTTATAAAGTTAGACTATTTCACTCTAAAGCTTTTTGTTTGACTTCAGGGGATAAGACAATGGCCACACAGTCAACATCGAACTTTAAAGAAGAGATGTTTTTACTTTTGTCTGTTATATAGTGAGAATTTATAACACCCGTACATCATTATGTTCGAATTTTGGACATGTTTGACGTAAAATAACTCAAAAAGAAACAAATCCACTGACTACCAGGTTGGAAAATTGCAGTGCTCAATGAGGTATTAGGAGATGATTCTCACCCGCCCCTTTATGTCGCTGTAAATGTCATTAAGTACAGCATGTCGAACTGCTGAGTGGTTTTGTATTTGTGCCAAAATGGCTACGCGACGCTGTATCGACAATTAGTAAAATAAAACTGAACAAAGTAAGTAAGTCCAGAGCTGTGGGTGTGAACTGGTGGCAGTGAAAACAGGTTAGATTTGAAGAATTTAAATGCAAGAGAATAAAAATGACTCAAGATAAATACAACTTTGACTGGGTAGAATGGGGACGGACTATTATAACATGGCTAAAAGTGCTAAAAAGTCAAAAACATAATGCATAATAGTTCATTTTTAGGTGATGTAATTTAAAATTCAAAGTAGCGTAATGAAGTAGATTGTCAGGATTCCCGTTTGCCCTTTTGTGTCTGTGTTCCTGGAGTTGGGCGGAGAGTCTTGCACCACCCACTTCTCACCTGCAGCCGATCATCAACCAAGCTACAACCTCTGGAGAACAAAGACCCTGCTCATTTCTACACACGCTGCCAGATCGTCACTGTATCCTCCGTGGCAAAAGACGAAGTTCAAATCTGTCAACTGGACAAATCATTGCAGGAGTGAAGACGTTTTGCTGCTCATCCGAGACGCTTTTTCAGTTCTGGTCAGAATGCTGGGCCCTACGATTGTTCTCGGGTCGTTAAGGTTTGAATAGGGTAGTTTCCGCTGAAATTGGAGACAATAGCTGTTTACAGTTTCAGTGTAGTTAGCCCCTCCCCTCAGATAGATATAAGGCTGTGTCCACCAGCAATAATCTGACCAGAACTGAAGAAGCGGCTTATATGAGCAGCCAAACATCTTCACTCCTACAACGATTTGTAGTTAGTCTTTTGCTGAGGGTTTACACAGACAGGTATCCTCTGTGGTTTAATACCTGCTTAGCCCAGTTTGCTTAGCTGTGTATTCGTAGTACTTTGTTGCTTAGTTTGTTTTTTCCCTTGTCTTCTTCAGATCCCGTTTTTGGTCCTCCCGATCGCCACAGCCTCTGACCCGGCTCCCACACCCAGCTCTGTAATAAACCCACTTCAATTTTTGATATTTGAACTCAGTGTCACCAGCGTTCTGCCATCGTTTAACTTGGGAGACGTCTAAAAAAACAGCTCCCTCGTCATGAACATTACGATTTATTTGATAATATCGGTTTTGAGTCTGTGTAAATGATCCTAAGTCATTCTAAATACAATATTATAGAAGTAGTCGTAGTTTTAAACCAATAAAACATGAAAAACAGCTTCCTCCCTGTGCGTCAGAGCCCTGTGGACCTGCACTGGTGGAGCCGGTGACACCACGCACGTGTAGTGGAGGAGGGCATGCGGGGGGTGGAGGTCAAGCGAAGGAGGGTCAGCGCTTCACCGAGCATTGACCGCTCACTGATCAATAAGTGTCATCTGGTCTAGAGCGGCACTAGTCAAGGTGGCTGCGGAGGTGGCGGCGTGCTCCGTGTGCGCGTCACGACAAAGGTGTGAGAATGTCTGCTGAGCGTTTAGATGAGGCGTCTGAGGCGGGATGCGGATCTATAACCTACAAGTCAAGACTGGTTTGAATAGTAGCAGACATATACAAGCTTGGGTCACACGTATTTGAGCGTGCGAGCAGCTATTCCTGTTATTTTTTAAAGATTTTTTTCAATGCTAGCTTTTAGCACGTTTGTATCCAGGGCTACTGAGCACGTGCAGTACTTTTGGACAGTGTACCTCTTCATAAATGTAAAAAAGAAAAAGAAAAAACATGGCCATGACCTTTTGAAAATGTAATTATCCCTATTGTTACTGGAACTACCCGTGTGGAAACTGGACAATGCACGACAAGCTAAAGAAAAACTGTAAAATTATCGCATTTGATTAGGTTCAAACAGGCTACAGGAGAAGTAATTGCTAAAAATGTATTTTTTTCCCCCTCATTTCAGATTGAAATTCATATAACGTTTAACATGTGACACTGACATACTCAATCTGCTGGAAATCTTCACAAATAGCTGCATCTTTATCGTGGCAGCTGGCCAAAATTGCTTTCTTCTTATTGGAATTAACTGAAATATTCCTTCAAAGATGTGTATATAACTATCTATAAGTCAGCCCATGCAGCTGTAGGCGGTGCACAGACAGACATTAATGTAAAAAAATCACACATTTATCAGATAACGTATGTAATGATATATATACATTTGCTCTATACTGGAACAACGTGGCTTAAGGTCAGATGCGTAGGCCGTATGACATCTGAAATTTATACTTAAAGCCAAACCTGAGAACAAGGAGAAAAACTGCAGCATTTTATTTTTGCTCCAACCTTGAAACATTCTGGTGGCACTCTGAGTTCAAGTGGGTGGTAAAGAGCATGTCTTTTTTGAATTTAAAAAAAAACAAATCTAGCTGTGCCAAAGCATCTCAGGTAGAAATGAATGGAAGAAAGTCCAATTAAAATAGAAAGCCCTTTTTTGAGCATAAAAGCGAAAGAATTTTTAACAGAAAAAAGAAACACAGTGGGTCAATGTGACACAGGCGGGAAAGGAAAAGTTTTGCGAACAATAAATGTGTTCCAACTTGAATTCTGAAAGTGTATTTTATTTATTCATTCGTTTAATAATGTATGTCAAAGCCGGCAACAGGTCTCAAGTAAATTCTAATAATAAACTTTCAACTCTGTCTAAATACATGTGTGCAACAGAGATGACGCATTTTACGCTCAACAATAGACACGTGTTTTATTCTAAAGCCTGGACTCAACTATAGCTCATTTGAAGAAGAAGGACGGATGTGGTCTGTGGGCTTGAGTGCTTTTGCTCCAGCTCCTTTGTGAAGAATATACTGAGATATATCAGCACAGCCTGGTCACATGATGTTACTTTGGTTATTTTTCGACTGTATTTTGTCCATAAATTAAAAAAAAAAAACGAGGAAAACTGCTCAGTGCTAATGGACACGGTAAAAGATGACGCTGTTTTACGGTATTGATAGAACCCGAAGTTGAGAAAGTAAGGACAAAGAACATTTAAAAACAGTGCTATTCGTGCTTGGTTAGACTTTTCAAGTGAATACTCAAGCGTATCAAGTGCTAACCATTGGGGATCTAACGAGACTGAACAGATATACTCAGCGTTAGGCTTTCTCAGAGTAAGGCGGTAAGTAGTGTAGCGCGGTAGCAGGAGAATACAGGAGACAGGGTTTGACACGTGTTTGTATTGAGCTACTGCAGCTTGTTATATTTGATTTGTATCCTGTCACTACACTTCACGCTGATCTGCATATACGCCTTAGGGTGCATGTGGATCTATCTCAGGTCTTATCTAGCTGCTTGTTAAAAAACATTTATGTTCAAAACTAAGAGCAACAGCTTCCTTTTTGTATTATAAACGATGCGATGAGCTGTTACGTAAAAATATAAGACCAGAATTGTAAACATTTTGTACGATTCACTGATTTTTTGTAATCACATCTCGCAAAAAGAGCATAGAGATGTAGCTAAATGTCCCCAAACAATTCATTCATGGAAATATTCTTACGATTTGAGTCACCTTTCGTGGAAAATGGTTAAATGTAGACACTTTTCTACTTTCTTTTTGGTACTAGAGTAAACTATCGAGGCCTGGGACGAACCTTAAGAGAATGTTCTACCAACTCTACCAACATTTATCTTTGCGGCCCACATTTCTAATCTATGTTATGAAGTTGTTTCCTCATCAAAAACAGACCCAGAGTTGTGTTTTGTTTCATTCACACATGTTTAAAAGCACAAATCCTGCAAATTTAGGTTGTTATCTCAAACAGAAAACACTCCGTTCCACCTTGTGATGTCATCATGTGGTAATACAGGAAGTGCTCCATTGTATTTTTAAACTCCATGAGAATAATAAATAGAATAATTTGGATCATTTCAGCGCCTGGAATTGCCAATCTCTTCAAAAACAAAAGGTAATGTAGGTGGAAAAGAGCTTTTTTTGAGCTTTGAAAATGTAAACAGATAATAATCAATAAACGAGGAAGTGTGAATGAAACAAAACACAACTTCAGATATGTTTTGGATGAATTTGCAGCATCAGTTTTGCATAATATAGGACCTTTAATAAGAACAATGAATGACTGAAAATAAATGAGTAAGATGGACAAACAGGGACCATAAAACAAAATATACACTTCCAAAAAAAAGATACATTTTGGCTTTTTGGACTTTCTAATCAGGAAATGCTTTGGGCACTAAACATCTAGTCTATACCACGGGAGTCAGGTGATTTATGAACCTGAAGGAGCTTAAAAGGATAGAAGAGGCCTCGTTTGTCTAATATAGCCGTCACTGTCAGAAAACACTACTTTATTGCAGAGAGTTATGGCATAAACTTCAAATATGTAAATACACATCTCTGCAGTTCATCCAATTTGTCTTGTTTTATGCTGCTCTCGAGAAACTGAAGATAACTGTCCCCTAGACCGGCCAAAACAACGTGATTTAGTCAGTATTCATGCAGTACAGCGCCATTTCAACAACAAGGTCAACCCTCATTTCCATTTCCTCTCCTCACACTCTGCACATCATTAACATTGTTACCAAGTGAACAAACCTATTTCGCTGGATGCATTTTGTACCATGTATTTGTACTATTCTCTCATTTAGACGCTGCTTAGCCCTCTTTGTCCGGCTCTGGCCTTCATTATAGCGCTCGCAGGCTCTGTAAACTGGAGTTTGGAATTGAATCCAAGGGACTGAGGACATTTTTACATCGACTATGGGATCACTGAAAAGATTCATATGTCGACCAGGGATAACACGAGGGCTGCAGCTATTATTGAAACTATTATTTCATTATATTATATTTATATTATATTTATTTAGCAATTATTTGTCCTGATCAGTTGACTATCAAACGTATTTTTAAAGTACATTTGAACATAATAAAGTCTGAAATATGACGATCCAAGGCTTTGACATAGATCATATGTATATTTCAGATGAAGATTCTCTACATTATATGCCATACTGTGGAATATTACAGCCAAATGAACAACATTGCCATGGAAACAAGCAGGAAAAGACCCTTCTCCAAACCAAATAAGTCACATTTGTGGGGATGTAAGCCTGCTCAAAGCAAAAAAAAAAAAAAAAAAAAAAAGAAATCATTATTTTTGTCATTTTTTGGCTAAAAAGTGACATACTGTGGCTTTAATAATGCAGCTGTCTTTGTTACTATGGCCACATAATGTCTTTGGTCTGTTTATGTTCTTGTTTTTTGTTTCACTGACGTCATAGCAGGAAAAATGCAATGAATGAAGGTGGAACCATAAACTCTTTAAAGAAGAACAGTGTATATACAGTCTATGTGTGGAATGTAACAAAGTGACAGTAGTAAAGTACTGCATTTAAGTACACATTTTAGATATCTGTGCTTTACTTAAGTACATTTTATAGTAGATGATTTTTACTTTTACTTCACTCCATTTGAGAACAGTATTTGTACCTGTACCTGCTGAAAGGGCTGAGAGGTTTATTTTTAACACATTTCTAATTTGAGCGAACAAAAATATACAATTAAAAAACAGATAGAAAAAACAATCAAATTAAATGTTTCTGCTGAACAAAATTCAACACACATCTATCAAAATCAAACCATTTCAAGCCTTATAAGACGTCAAAATCTGTGTGAAATACTTTTTACTCTTTAAGCATATTTTTAAAGGGGTACTTCAATACTTTTACTTAAGCATATTTATCATGTGATACTTTTACTTCTCCCACCACTGCTCCTATGATTCGAGTGAATGGGTTTGTTGTCTCTACACAGCAGCTTTTGTCAGGTGTTCTGTCTGTAGTCGTCAGAACTCGTCTCAGCGGCCGCTTTGGTGCAGACAGTACAGACACAGTTGGTTTAATCTAAAAAAGTTGGTGCTAGAAAGGTGTCAGAATGTCGACATGTTCTCATTTTACACAAGCGATCCATCTACAAATCTAATATAATCTAATGTCCAACCCAACTAGGCAACAGTGACTCTTTGTTGAGATAAAACCGTACAAAAATATCCACTTCCTATCATATTATATCCATCAAGTCTCACTATTTTCACTCCCAAATGCAGGGTGTGAATTATAATACTGCACCTGTTCAGAGTATTGCGATTAATGGCTACCAAATGCGTAAGTACATTCAGTTTTCCGGATACAGTCACAGGATATGTTGGCTGCCATTCAAGCCAATTTCATTTAATTAGTGACGGTTTCAACCAAATCATCTCCCGGCTTGTAACACACACAACCTCCAAATCCCCAAGATCCACTGTTCATTTTCTTGGTAACTTCTTTCCGCCTGCCCTTGTAAGCCTCGCAGCTCAAACTTGCAACTTTCCTCAAACTTAGCACGAGTCCGGTCGTAGCAGAGTCTTAGCAGAATGATACAACATCTGCTACGAGAACTACGACCTCTCCTCCCGCTGGGAACGCGAACAGGAAGACACTGTGTAGTATTTATTTGATATTTCAGTGTACGTCACTCAAAGCAGATCAGGAGGTGAAGGCACAGTGAAAAGAAGGGAAGAGGGAGAGAATAGTTTGAATTCAACCCATCGAGGGTAAAGTTAAGGTACAATTTATTGTTCGCATGGGGATATTTGTCTGCTGCATTTGACCCATCCTTCAGTGCTGCTGGGACGCCTTATCGGAAGCAGTGGGCGCAGTAGTGCTGTGGCTGGGACCCATCTCCATGATCTTTTTTAATTTTATTTATTTATTTTAATTTTATTTATTTATTTTTATTTATTTATTTAATTGTATTTTTTTTTTATTTTGATATTTATTTGTTTATTTAATGCAAGATATACATACATAGTGACCCTACATATACAATAGTGACAAGTGGTGATAAGACATACAAAACATACCAAGTCATAACATGATTTGTGAAGGTAACAGCTATTTACAATCGTGTGTGACAAGTCTGTGTTGTGTGTTGTGTGTTGTGTGCGTGTGTGTGTGTGTGTGTGTGTGCTCCTGTGCGTGTGACATTTCTGTGATTTTGGAGGGGGGTAAGGTGAAGATCGGAGGAGAGTGCTAGTACTAGTCATTCGTAAGTGAGAAAGGAAGGTATAGAGAATATAGCTGGGAAGAAAGAAGAAAAAAATAAAAAATAATAAAATAAATAAATAATAATTATAATGATACAAATAAATAATAATAATAATAATAATACAAATAATAAAAATAATAATAAAAATAATAAAAAATAGGTGCTGTGATTGGTAATCGGATCTCCACTATTTTGTCGCTAGGCTTGATCAGGATTAACTTCGAGGATTGTGCCCATGCTTTGTGTTGGGTTGTTAGGAGAAACTGGAGTCGCCAGGACATTTTTGTGTAATTACGACGCAATATTGAGGCGCAATGTCTCCCACCCACAAAATAATCACTAAGGTGTGTGTTTTCAATATGCATGCAGCATTTTTAAAGTTCCGCTGAAGTCATGTTTTATTTAAATGTCATTATCTGTCTGTCAAACTTTCTTGAGCTGTGTTATAAAACTCATAAACCTGCACTTCTCTGGTGTCTTTTGACCACATATTACTGTACACGTTTGTCTCCCACATCAGCAGAACACGCCACTGCTTTACACATCCACACGCTGCCTCCAGTCGAACAACCTACATGTCATATTGTACCAATGTAAGGACACACCAAGATCCCAAATAAATATTTCACAGCTATAAATAATTCCATTTGTTTCCTCAGGAGCTGGTTTTACCTACTTTGCAAGCTCTGCAGACCTAGAGTTACACAGGCTGAATCTAATGCGAGACACTTTTCCGCTGCATCTTGAGAGTGCGATGTCAACAATGAGAAAACATGCAGCTTTTATTTGTGCTAAACCGATGGAATATAGATGACCCAGCAGGCTTTGGGTTTAGAGTACTTCAGCTTCTCTTGCCATAATAGACGTATTACAACACTTCATCATATCTCACATGAACATGAAGAAATGCATCTGATAATATCACTTAAATCACATATATTAAAATGCACATGACGACTCACTTCACTATAACTGGTTAACATCATTATATTTACAATTTGACTTTTAAATTTTATTTTTGTCTTTATATAGTGTTTTGCTTCCTGGTTGAACACGGGCAGCAGATATGATAAAGTATTGCTAATTACAAATCACATATATAATTGCACAATAGTTATGATTAGACCGATAAAAATAAACACCTTTATTTTGTTAAATAAATGTTTAATCTGTCCGAAAACTCCCCTCCTCGCACATAAATAGCTCCTGCATTTTGGATGGCGTGTTGGTGACATAGTGAGAAGTATTCCATTTAAAACTCCATGCTACTTCTTGTCTTTATACATTTATTTTCAACTTTATTTCGACAACCTGCCACTTGCGTAAAAACATGAATATTTACTACAGGTGCTATCCACCAAAACAAGTAATAAGAATAATTAGTAAAACATGAAATCCTGTTCCCTGTAAGTCCCATTTCATTTTCTAATAGAGATTAATGAGACAGAAAAACGTGCTGTTGGAAAATGTGGGAACACTAGCCTTTCTTTTATTTTAGCGGGGTAGATTTTCATGTTTTTTAAGTGTTGCATGTTTTTAGTGTGCCCTTGGGAGCCACTCCGGTCCTGCTAGCTGGCTCATGATACTAATGAGACAGTTTGTCCATGTTTACTTTTGCTGTGCGAATAGTCTGTCCCAATTACCAGGCCTTATAATGTACCCTTACTGAGAAAACACTTGTGTGGCTTTGGGACTTAAAGTAAAGACTGAGAAACCATAGCAACATTAATATGACTTCATTTTGACCCACATATTTCCCACACGGTGTTACAATGTTAAGATAATGATGTGCCTTAATTATAACTTCTTGTGTTGTCAAAAATCTTTAAACAAACAACAAGTTCAAATAAAGGCAAGTTTACAAAGAAATGCTCTTTGAGAAGGTGAATTAATGATGAGAATTTAGAGTTATTCTGCGCGGGAAAGGTCAGAAAATGGTTTTGGAGTTATGCAACTACAGTAATATATTATGTGTTAGCAAATAATGGAACAGCATAAAAACTGTAGCGGATGTTAGTGTTAGACATCAACATGTTTTATCATTATATCTGTGTAATCTGCCATACTGTATCATTTATATAAGTATATGAACGCTGGTGATTCTGTGTTGCTCATGTGAAAGTATAAGACTTTACTTATTAGAGCTAAATTCCACATTGCTGCTAGCACACAGCATATTATATAGACTGATAGCTTTATTATAACATGACGGCAGTAGTTGTCATCAGTGAATAAAGAAGTCTGAATCTAATGGAAATATTTAAATGCAAATTATCACTCAAGATATTGGACCCACTCCCAGTGCATGAAAGGTCGGCAAAATGAAAACCTTATCTTTCTACTTTTATGTTCACTTAAATGAACCAAAATTACAGTTTTACGGTCAATGTGCAATCAAGCAAGGCAGCCTAAGAGAGGAAAAAAAAGTTCTATAAGTATAATTTCCATGTTTTATGTATAACTGAAGACCCATACTTACTGCATGCTGGCACTGTGGTGGAGCTGTCCTTGGTACTGAAACCACTGCAATCAACAGCGGACTAGACACTCTCCGCTATTAACCACAAACGTTTTGAATATAACTCACTGAAACGAGCTAAATTACAAATACCGCATGACGTGATTTCAGTTTTATAACAGATCAGGTTTGTCCTTGGAGTTTAAGTTTAATTTTTGAGCGCTAATGTAGATTTAGCTCGCCTGTGAATATGGTTGTGCATCATTTAATCCACTGATCAAAAAGAGACACGGTTTATTTATATATTCTGTAATTAAAGGTTAGCACAAAACACCGAATGCGTTTCTTTTCCCTCTCGAAAGTGCCCTCACAAACCCTCCTGAATGTACATATCTCTATATTATGTTGAGGTATGAGGATCTGACATGAAGCGCATTTTAAATATTATCAGACAGGCTCTTCCTTTTAATATCTCGTTACACCATTATATATAAAGAGACCGTCTACAACACAAACTTTCTTCTTTCTGTTGCTGTCTCCAGGATTGCAAGAGTTGACAATGGTCTAACTGTGCGCCGGGCTGAATGCTATGATTAGTGGACTCATTATATTGTCATGCTCTGCTGCTCTTTTGCTCCCGTCTGCTCATGCACACAAACACACACTTTGGGAGCCGGAGTCGACACAGACCTAAAGCACATTGTCTCTGGGGAGTCTTCAGAGGAACATCTGCATCTTACACTTAAAACACTGTTGGGATTGCGAGACGGCGGGGGGTATGCTCATTTACAGTTTAATTTTAGAATTGGAAACTACATGCAGTTCATTTAATAAACGCTCCAACTGCTTTCCACGTTACAATTTTGTTGAACTCGAAATCTGGGGGAATGAACTTGTAGCCTTGGTGTCAGAAAATAGAAAAAAAATACACTTTGTTTTAACGTTGTGTCTAGAGTTTTTCAGTAACTTTCCACATGGTTTGTCCACTGATGCGAAGGTTGGCAGTTTGAATCCCTCTCTCGACATAAATATCGGTTGGGAGGTCAGAGCCATTGACCCACACATTCGCACTGCAATTCCAGCTCCCACAGATGAATGCGCCCGTTTTGTCCTTGGGCAAGACACTTAACCCACCTTCGTCCTCAGCGTCTGAGTACACTGGTGTATGAATGTGTGTGTGAATAGAATAAGTGGTTGATGTAAAATGCTTTGAGTGCCTTGAAGGTAGAGAGCGCTATATAAAAACGTGACCATAATTATTGCAAAGTCGCTCTCCTCGAAAATGTTAGACCACAGACAGTGCTGTATAACTAACGTGCCAGGTACACGACTAGTTTATTTATACAGATCTGACAAGCATGGATGAGCTTAAACAAAAAGGACAATATACAAATAGCGTGTTTGTGTGTTTTTATACATATTTACATGTATTTTCTTGCATGCATTTGAGTCTTGTTGATACCAGATCTCACCATTTGTCAATTACGTGTTGAAAATCTTTAAAAGCCACATTGTTAAACATAAAAACATGGTTTGCCTGTTGGCCCAAATCCACAAAAACCCCAAATAAACAAAATAAACTCGCCCCATCCTTTGTGTCGTATATGTGTCTGTTCAGGAGAGCCTCTCGTTCTCTCCCTGTCACATCTGTTACGGTCTCTTCAGCTCTCAGCTCTCTCGCTGTAGCTGTGGTTCACGCCCACGTCCTCGCCCACTCGCCTTCCTCTAGACTTTTTTTTATTTTTTCTATTTTTCCGCTTCTTTTTGGATGTGTGAAACTCATAGTATTTTTTTAAAGATGGTTTTGCAGCCAGCGCAAATCCACTTTCTGGTGACTAATCTACTCTTTCCCTGCCTCTTACTAAACACTTGTTCTGTGTCAGTGGACTATGATGGAAATAGCACAAGCAGAAGGCACAGCTGCAAGCAGTTAACCTCATAGACAGCTCAGAGCATATCGCCTGCAGTTTTATTAGCTGTATTTGCTAAGGGAGATAAGTGTTGAATAGGCAATATGCAGCTATTGTAGTTGCATGATTTAATTTGCATATCATAATGTACATGGTGCTGTTTGAAAGTGTAATGCGTACACAAGTGCTGCTACCTCACGTGTATGTTATATATTAATGTATTCATCATTGTAGCAGTGTTTTGTGGCTCAATATTTGTCCTTAAATTCATCATTACAAGATGGAGTAGTGCCTTTCCAGTTTTTTTGGCTGCACTTTACTTTACCGTGCACTAAAAGTATGGTAATAGGAAGGAAATATCATAAACACATAACAGGGATAACAAAAGGTACACTGCATATTATTAGAAAATGCTCATTTCTTCACTCTGGATTACTTGTATATCCATGATAGAATAGAATGACAGTGTACAGTCTCCATGAGTAATGATTATCTCATTTCCTGCTTATTATTCTGTTAAAGAAGGCCTATTATGCTTGTGTCTGCTCCGTAGTTATAATCTATGACACCCATGGATCATTATGTTATCATTTGGACATATTAAATCGTAATATTCATCTAAAAAGACTGAAAAGAAACACATCCGCTGACATTGGCGTTAGAAAACTGCAGTGCCCAGTGGGAGCCGACGTCACCGTAAACGTCATCACACCAAAGAGCTGTGGAGCTGTCGGGCCCTCATGTGCTCTAACAAGCATGAATCACTCCATAAACAACTTCAAGAGGGTAAATCAGAAGGAGTAGCTCTGAAAAACCTATTTTGCACAATGGGTCTGCTTTAATAATGTGCTGTAAAGATTTATTTAAAGATGTGCTGTTTTTTTTTTTTTTTAGATGGAGTATTTACTTATTTTTCCGACTGCATTTTGTAGTGTTTGATATCTGTGTAATCGCCCAGTCATCCAGGTTTGACCGATAGTAAAAGAAAAATTTAATTCTGCTAACTGGACACAACCTTTTTGAGTGACATTTCATTGCTCATCCGAGTCGCTTCTTCAGTTCTGGTCAGATTACTGCTGCCTTATATCCATCTGAACGGAGGCGCTAACTACACTGAAGCTAATATACCTGTTTGTTTCTGTGTGTTAGCTACGTCTATTGAGCTGCCGTAAGTGTGGACTGTGCCTGAGTCATATTTTGCATAATCATGCAGGCCCCCGATGGGTCCTCTCACACCTATTAGCATACTGACTAGCCCTATTGTTTTCCTTGTTAGGTTTAGGTCTGAGATTGCGGTTATAAATAGGAGATAAAATATGTCCAAGGCTTCCATTCCTCTTTACACATGAAGAGGCCAAGTAGAACAAATTGGCCCCTTTAGATTGTGCCGTAACCATAGGAGAGGACTCCAGGTACAAGTGTTCAGGAAGCCCACACACCCCAGCCAATAACCGCTTTTCAATTCACACCATCCACTGCAGCACAAACTTGGAGTTATTTGAACATTACCACACAGGGCTCAAGAGGTTCCTACAAACACAGAGGGAAAAGTGAAAGAAGAAGAACACGTGGAGAAATCCCTCTCTGCTTGTGGATATACAAAGTGGGCCTTCAATAGATCTAAGAGAGCTAAAAAAACAGGACAACAGAGAATCAGAACCTAGAAGAAAAGGTGTAACTACTCCTAACACGGCTGGTGTCTGAAAAGCTGCAGAGGATTTTCAAACAGCAAAAAATCCTGGACTATTTCAAACTTACAAACACTTTAAGACAGAAACTGGTTCACCCAAAGGACAAAACCCTGAGCCACAAACAAAGCAATGTGTCTACTCCATTCAGTGTAGTGGAGAGTGCAGTGAGCGTTAAACTGGAGAAACTAAACAGCTACTCCAAGAGGATGTACCAACTCTGTCGAGAGAACTCCTCAGGACACCAGTCAGCTGTACATCAAGCCACTAACCACTCCTTTAAAGATAGTGAAATTAAAGAAATGGTTTGAAAGAGGAGTTAAAGAGGACGTTTTTGTTAGGAAAGACAATCCAGGACAATCTGAACAGGACTGGGGGCCTCAAATATCATCTATCTCCTATTTATATCCCCATCCTCAGACCTAAATCAAACCAAGGAAAACAATAGGGCTAGCCAGAATGCTAATAGGTATGAGAGCACCCATAATGTGCCTGAATGATTAGGCAAAACATGACTCAGGCACAGTTCACACTTAAAGTAGCGCAGTAGACCTAACTAACAAACTGAGGTCTGTTAGCTTCATTGTAGTTTGCTCACCCAGTGTCCACCAGCAATCTGTCGAGAACTGAAGAAGCGGCTTAGATTAGCAGTGAAACGTCTTTACTCAAACTTTGTGTCCAGATGACAGAATTAAAATGTTTTACTATTTGATATGTGAGGGTTTGGTATGTATTGGCAAAAGAAGATTGAATTCTGTAAACAGGAGCTTCTTCAGATTTGTTAGAAGTGAAGAAGCTGCTTGGATGAACATTTTCACTCAAAAACTTTGTCCACTTTACAGAATTCAGCCTTCTCTGCTATGAACCCTACCTGGATGACTAAGAGTTTGCTCTCTTGTATGTATTATATTAGAGCGAGTCGTTTGATAGAATTACAGTTTTTACATATTTGGTCTTTTATGTTTTCTAACATCAGAACCATGAGACCAGACTGTGTGGGCCTTTAGCATCAGTATTGTCACCTGGACTGTTCAGCTCCTATATTTGTGGTGCCACATTATAACACATGCACAGTGAGAAAAATCCAATTGTTGAGAATCATGTCAGCTGCGCTCTGGGCCACAGCTCCTCCTCATGATTTATTAGTGAAGCACAGCCACATTTGCCAATAGGAAAACACTTTGGGAAGAGTCATGGGGATATACGGAGATGGATGAGAATAGAAATTGAATAACATTTCTCCAGTGCTTATCTGGCATTCTTTCACGGAGCTCAAGATTTGGGGCAGTGTTGGGACAAAGACACTAGGGTACACAACATAATGCAAAGGTGTTGTCATAATCAGCAACTGCAAATTGTGTATTGTATTACACAGAGGTTAATTTCTACCATTTACAGTATTTTATACTGTGTAAACCCCCAAATTCTTCCAATTAATTCAAAATACGTATCATTTTTAGTTTGGCCAGTGGCTTTATTTCCTGTCAATTTTCAATGTTTATCTTCCAATTGATACAGGCCAACGGTAAAACTACATTGTAAAATTTATATTCAAAATATTTACATGCCGTGATGAAAAACACATGAATCTGGACATGTCTGGAGACCAAACAGCATCTTTGAAATGAAATAATCCTTTTGTTTTGTAATGTGTGCAGACAGCTAAGGTGTAAACCAGAGGATTGATGAGACTCAGCGTGACAGATGTAACAGGCCGAGAGCCGATAAAACACTGGGCACCAAGGAGATTCACATTTCCTTTAGAAGGAAGCGGGAAGTCACACAGCAGAGTGTGGAGCAGGAGGTAGCACATGTGTAAACCCGACACCAGAAGGCTCAAGACTATGTGTAATTATATATTTTATGGCACCTCTTCTTTTCTTAGAAAGCTGCTTGGTGAATTTTTACTACAAGTTGTTCACACATCACATCTTAATTTGTAATGACTGGATGTTAAACATTATTGTAAAAGTATGACATTTTCTAAATCAACTCATTTTTGTAGAACTGCTTACAATGTGTATTTTACGTGTCACATGTAAAATAGTGAGTTTGATTTGAGAGCAGATATTAACAGTAGATTTTCCATTTGGACTGTGAGTTCTACCCTTTCAGCTGAACTCAACGCACGGCCGTGGCCCACTACTTTTAGTCTATCTGCACAGAAACACGCCTATGGAAATGTGACATTTGCAGTGTTTCCTGCAGCTAATGAGCCATTTAACATGGGGTTGTACAGCCTAATTGAGACTCTTGCAAACCAGACGGAGGCCGTGGACACAAAATAAGAACTCTTTATGAGACTATGTATTGTCCAGCCGGCTAAATCTGCACCAGCAATTATTTCACCAATCATTGTTTTATAGCAAACTCATATGTGCACTGCATCCTGATAAACATGGTGCTCACATTCCCAGACCTACTGCTAAATACAGTATGATGAGAGCTTTGTTTTTATTTTTATATCTTTAAAAGCAGAAGTTGATCATTAATGTTTTAGGAAAGTATGTGTGAAGGACAAAATCACGACGATGAACCTGATTACCTTGAGCAGAAAACCTTTGTGTTTGAGCTGTGTAGATGCACCAACAGCTGTTCATTTATAGGAACTGTTTCTACAGCATTAAACTCACCTATAGTTTGGTTTGATACAGACGTTCTGACACAATATAATGGTTGCGTCTGGGGGATGCAGTTATAAATACTGTCATTTGGCTCTTCACACAGCCCTGATTCCAGAGCTCTGAGTTTGTTTTTTTTATATGTCTCCATCGTTGTCTCTAATGCACTGCACTTTCCACACTGTCATTATCATAAACAGAGCTGTAAGAAGGTTCATCTTTATTCTAATAATCTCATATAACACACTTTGTGGACCATTTTAAAAAAGCAAAAATGCATTTGCTTTTTTCTCCACTTAAAAGGGGCTGCACCTGATTTCTTTTTAATGTTGAAAAGTAACATTTGTTTTGCCCTAGTACATACATATATTGTAAAAGCAGCTCTTAGGGTCAAAATGAAATCAGAGCGTCCTGTCTGCTTCAAATTATGAAGTGTCTTTATCTCCATCAAAAAGAGTGACATTTTTATATGGTGCTTTTCCACCTTCAAGACACTCAAATAGCTTTACATGAAGGAACTACTCGCTGATTCACACATCAGAGTACACAGACACTGGGGTTGAAATGGGTGAAGTGTCTTGCCCAAGGACATAACGACAACTGAGCTACTGCCACGCTTATTATGACAACATCTAGCACACACAGTCCTCATTCATGTACATGTAAAAAAGCTGGTTGAGGCAGCTTGCCCAGGGGCAGAATAAACTGGTTGCACCGTTTTCAAAAGTAGAAAAAAAACTGTAAAATTTTATGTGAAAATGTACCGTTGCATCTCCAGGAGCGATAATTAAAACATAAGTTGGATAAAAGTTGCTTTGTGTTGTGCAGGTAGAGGCAGAAGTAGATCTGTCGGGGCATTTGAGGACAGTGCTGAGGTGTTCAGATTTAGGAAGAGCCCTTTAAGCACATCACAGCATCCTAGAGAGACTCAGCAAAACTTAACAGACCACAGGCTGCCTACTGCATCTGCAACACTCCAACAGTCCCATGTTAGGCTAAACGGAGCTTTTGACTAAGTTGTACCGTCGTCAAGATACATCGAAAGGTGTATTTTGTTTCACTCACATTTACAACTGATATTACAGGAACTCTATAAACACAAAACAGCTAAGTCTGCACATTTCCAAAGGAGAAACACATTCACCGGTCTGATCCGCTTAAACTACTGTTGCTACATTCAGTATTGGATTTGTCTTCCACTTACCAAACAGCCACTTCCAACCATTGCCAGTAGAGGGTGACAGACGCCAAATGTGTTCTTTGCTTTGTTAAACAAGCTCAGACAAGGTGCTGTACCACACACACACACACGTTTATACAGCATAGGAATGTATGTAAATGGATGTAAAAGCACTTTGTTGGGGTGTCTACATAGGCTTTCTAACTCATACACACTCCTACACTCCGCCATGCAGCATTGGTATTAAAAGCCAGTCAATACTATGGCTTTTCCATTGTTACATCATTCAGTGTAGAATAAAAACAAAGTATGAGTACATCAAACAATAGCCCTGTATAAAGTATTTATAGCGAGAAGTTCAGCACCTCATCAATCTTATGCAGTATCTTGAATCGTTGTCTCGGGGCAAGCTGACCAGCACATTTGTGGATTTAGAAAAGCCAGCACCTTAAAATGCCATCAGAGCCAATGGTATTTATCAACAACTCTATCAACTCCAGCAGATCCTGTATCTCGCCCATTGTGTGCTATGGAGCAGTAAAACACACAGAGTGGGCCTGTGGGGCAGATGGATGTGGGGAGCTGTGCTGGCATAGCCACCAGGCTGCACAATGCTGTACAACGTTCAGTAAATGCTCCGACAATGTGAACCCATTTTTTCTTGCTCCCCATTTTAATCATTTTTAGACATAGTTTATACTGCTGAATACATTGGTTTAGTTGTACCAGGCATGAGCTGGTTTTCTCGACTTTTTCCCTGAGGGTCTTATTTACATATCAGGTTTATTTAGTTCTAGGTTAGACATGGTTTACTCCTGATTTAATACAATGTCACTTGTCAAAAAGTTATTATTACCTGGAAAGGAGCGACAGTGTTTGGCCACTGAGCTGAAGGTTGGCAGTTCAAATCCTATTTTTTACATTATCCATGATCTACTGACCCACAGGTTGCGATTCCAGCTCCCACAAATGAATGCTGTTAGGCAAGACACTTAGTCCAGTGTGTCTGCTGTATAAATGTGTGTGAACAGGTAAGTAAAGTGCTTTCAGTGCCTTGAAGGTGGAAAAGCAGTATATAAAACCATTTACCAAGTGTGGCACTAAACTATCTTGTGGGCCAAAAAAAGACACTATTATGATATTGGGGCGGGACCTGTAACTTCTTGTCCTGTAATGGCATCACTTCCTTGTCTTTATGGAGATATACACGTTTAATGTCAGGGTGTGGAATCATCCAGGCAAAGCTATTACTCCAGGAGCAATGGACGACCCATCAGAAAGTTACACATTGCACCTTTATTATAACTAAACTGAACTTTTCTGTCTGTCAAAAATGCTCCCAACTTACCCCACATTTATCACTTCTAACCCAGCGGCGTTGTAGCTGCAGATGAGGTCTTTTCTCTATGGTGTAATTACTCAGAGGAGCTGTCCACCGCTGCGTGTCAGCTCTGACCGCACACTGACCTGACAGAGATCCAGTTTGGCCCTTCACCCCTGCTCTTATGTGAGGAGGTCCCCTGTGTCACTGCCAGTCAAGTGCAGGTCAATATGTCCCGTCGTAATAGTCATCAGGTTAGCGTCTCCCTGGGACCATGAATAATTCCCATCATTCATCTCTGAGGCAGGCCACGCTCCGCAGCCTGTACCCAGCACTTATTTGTACCATAAAAGCCCCATCAAGTGAAGGCAATAAGGGACAGGATCAATAAAGACGGAGCGGCTCGTACAAGGCGCGTTTCATCAAATGCTCTGCCGACACTGCTTTTAATTATTTAAACAGGCTATTAGTCTAGTCCTGCCCTATTAGGAACAAAGGAGTAATTAAACTGAATCCATTTCCTTTTAAAATGTGTGCTTAAACATATTGGAAACTTACTGTAAAATTGCCTCGTTCACAATGATTCAGATAAGGGCTGGTGAAGTTCAATGGTACATGATACATTACTTTGGTAAATGGTCAGATTTTTATATAGAATTTTTCCACCTTCAGGGCACTCAAAGCGCTTTACATCAAAGAACCACTCACCCATTCACACATATATGTATACACCAGCGTACACAGACACTGGGGTCAAGGTGGGTTAAGCGACAGCATTCATCTGTAGGAGCCGGACTCGTGTCACATGTTTACGTCTAGAGCTGGATTTAAAATGCCAACTTTCAGATCAGTGGACAAAATACCAACTGTGCTGCCGTCGCTTTCGCTGTCTGGGTAAAATTCTAGGTTATGCTGTTTATATTTTGTTTACAACATGACCAGAATAGATTTGTCAGTATGTTTTTGTATATTCCTGGAAGGTATGACTTTGTGCTTTATGTGTATGAGACAGACAGTAGAGAAAGCACAGATATTGTAGTCAGAAAATACACACTTTTAGGATCGAAGTGAAGTGGTGGGCCCCGGCTGGTCCTGGGGAGCTCAAACACAACATCTATCGCTATTTTCCCAGGTCGCTGTAAACACCATTGAGCTGCAGCGCCTCTTTGAGCCTCCTTCTCCAAAGTAAAGTTTCAAAATGGGGTCAGTGATGCCTCAGATAAAGCAGGCGGAGACACTGGGAGTATCTCAGATGGTTATTTTTATGTTATACTTTCTGTGATCGTCATGGTTTAGAGAGAGCTGTGTGAGAGAGGGTGGGCCCCATCCTGAAAACATGGGACGGTGTGGGCGGAGTACACTTTGAACAGTGGCCAATGACCTATGTGCAAACAGTTAATGTGAAAAAGTACGGTTTGTCACAGAAAAACAGATCATAGAAAGACAGGTTTTACAACAGTGGACCTTGCTGCATGCCTTTTTGCTCAAACATTATCTTAGATTGGTGGCTATGATGGAAAAAATGTCTTGTGATAAAATATATTGTAAAGTCTATTCTTTTGAGAGTAGATTTTTATAAAGCATAGCACATTTTCATCTTTTCCAAACACTATAATTCCACTGTGGCCACTTTAACACAAATTTTTTTCTCCCGCTCCAGATCTTGTCTTTAGTGCAGAAGGAGAGAAATTTTGTTTTGGCACTGTGAGATCGAAATGGTATGATTTTCTTCAATCTGAAAACAGTACAAAGTCTCTTGTAGCTGCACAGACTTCAGCTGTGAGGAGTGGGTCTTCTGGTTTAGTTGCTGTTTTGAGGTTACTTCTCTTCTCTCTCCAGCAGCACCAGCTCTGCTCAAACTGAGATTCGCTCACAGTTTACATGTACAAACTCTTTCTGTTGACCTCTGACCTCTGGGTTGTTTGGTCACAACTAATTGGACAGTTAAATCCAATCCATTCGGAGGCGAGGCTAAAGATTAGGGAAATTCCATTAGCGCATGGTTAGGGGTGACTGATTTCAGTTCTGTTTGAACTTCAAATGTCATCTCACCACCAATTACATCCTAAATTACAATTTACCTCAGTTAATTACCTTAATTAATATTCAATGGAATAGCACCAAGACCCCAGCTCTGATTTTTACAGTTTTAATTTAACATATCATGGCTCCTAATCTGCTCATATGTGGGTCCTCTTGTCATGCTCTGTACTAGATCGTTTTCATATGGGCAAAATTTACATTTTAAACAGTGCGAGCAGAAAGTGCTCACCTGTAGAAATCATATAACTGCACCATTGAATTATTGATGGATGTATTTAAAGGACATGAATTCAATAAGGGATACTACTGCAATATTGATTTGGTCTAAAGTCCTTGAAACACTATGTTCTGTCCTCGCACATTAGCACATTAACACTAACACATTATCGTGCAGTAACAGTCAAACTTAGGTTTTGATCTATGATGGGCAAAATCAAGGAAAATATTTGACTCTTTCTAATATAAACATGTAAAAGAATGAATGCCTCTAACAATTAAAACTTTGAAATCAGTCAGAGTGAGTCTACTTTTCACAGCAGACAGAAGGCGTGTGTGATCTTTTTCAGGTGACTGAGAGCAGGCATCACCTGAAAGTTCAGACACTTTGGGGCGAGTCCTTCTCTCTGGAAATGGGTTGAATCGAGTTACTTCCATTTGTCCTGGTGCTGTCTCCGCTCAGCTCTGCACACTCTGATGCTTCTCTGTCTGAGGCTGAGCGGCTGCAGGTCACTGAGCCCACCTCTATTCTTACCTCCGGACTTAAGCACTGCTCCTATAGGATGTGCAGTCACGGCTGTGGGCTACAAGGGCACTTTTTATTGTGTTAGCCTCGTAACGTAAGTGCCTAAGTCATATTTTAAGTTTTTTTGCAGAAATACAAAAATGACATTACTAGTATGTCTTTGGTTGACAAGAAGAACCTGTAGTCTTTCTTAACGCTTTTATAACGTGGTTCAATCTGGGGCATGGATTCAAAATATGCATATGGTGACTAAATGAAAAATTAATTAAAAATTAATTAGACTGCAATATGTGCATTGTTTAATTGCAAAACACAGTGAATTAACAACCTATGCTTTTGGAAAAATAATAATAATAAAATATAATCTAATGAATGTATAAAGGTTATTAGAACAAGTAAAAATTGAAAAAGAAAGAAAAAAATCTGAACTAATTAAATCCTTTCACAATCATTATTCTGCAAAGGGCAAAATCCATCAAGCCAATTTTGCTTTGTTTTCCTAATCCTTTCAACCACAGTCTTAAAGTTTATTTGGCCTTCACATGCAAAAACAACCAACCCTGTAATTGTCTCTGTTTTAAAATGACATGGTTTTGGTTAAAGTGGCAAAGTGTCCATCGTCAAGCTGAGGACTGTGCTGTGGCAGGCGAGCGTCTCATCTGACAGAGAAAGACTTGAAATGGGCACAAAGGCATTTTATCAAAGGCAGAGTGATCAATGATGGCTCTGAAATTGTATGCTGTGTCTACCACGTCAAAATACTCAGCATGTGATGGAAATGTGCCCATAGATTGTGTTACATTCACAGATAAGTGATCAAAGTGACAGATGAGAGCAGACAGGGCAAAAATTGAACTGCATCTCCCATAATGCCCCTGAAATGATCTGTCTCCTGCACTTCGCAACATTCATTTTTAAGAAAAGACATTCGTTTAGACTCCGAGCGCAAGTTACCTGCATTGTGAACGGGAAAATATGAGCCTGTCAGTAGGAGCAGAGCTGGCAAATCAATGTTATGAAAAATAGGGTTGTGAGGTTGTGTCAGGAACGACAAGTTTAACAATAGCATGTAATCTCAAGCAAATTATACAGTGCAGCAATCGCCATGAAAAGGAGCAATTAATAACACAAGAACTGTCTGGACGTTTGTTGGGTTTCACAATACACATGTCTTCTTATTGCACTTTTATAAAGAGACTATTTTCTTCTGTGACAATCAAAAACTGAAACAATTGTATTAAGTTCAGTCACAATGTCAACATTTTATTTTTAGAATTTGGTTTCAAACTGTCTAAATAGTGATAATAAAAAGCTCTAATTGATTGATTGCAAAGCAGAAGATAACTGATTCAATACTAACACAAGACAGCACAGTGGGTTAGATAATTCACCTCACTGCCCACAACAGTAAACATGAAAAAAGTAGGAGTAAAGAAAATATAACAATGATATAGGCAAAACAAAAATCTGAAATGCTAGAGACTTTACAAAAAACATGCGGTTCGGAAGCAGCCCTGTCTCCAAAAGTTCCTATGTCGTGATTGACAGTCGGATAAACCAATATTTGTATCAAAACAAACACTGTGGTTTACAAGTTAAAAATAAGGGGAAAATATCACAGTGGACCAAAAAACAGCACAGCCCCGTCGAATCAATAAACGAAGCACTTAACTCTCGGAGAGAAGATTTCTTCCTCATTTGAAAGATGTGTGCTTCAAAGCAAGCCCTCTCTTATCGAATTGGCAAAAATGTAATGCTTGTTTGACGTGCTATATTGCCTAGTCCTCCTGCATTTCAACAGAAAAATAGGAGCAGTTGGTTTTCCAGGCTATACTTGTCTTTAAGATGTAAACATGTGATGAATATCCAAAAGTAACACAGTGCTTTCCATCAGTATGACAGTATTGCAGTGTTAAAAGATGTATTTAAGTACAGTAAAGTATAGTTTTACATTCCATTCTATATGTGCTTTCTCAATAATATTTTCTCCTGACTTCATACTTGACAGAAAACCCTTTCCTTTGCTTTCACATTTACTCACGTGTTATGATTGTGGAGCGAAGCCTGAGAACTCCACACATGAAGGACACACTGACTCCTCCCAGATAGTAGCCATCTGGCCTTTGGATTGAACATAAAAAAGTAAATTAAAATTTGAATAATGTAAATATATCTTTCTCTTCTTTCAAATGTGATTTATTCCTCAAAAGTCCAAGCAGCTGCCTCTGTAGCCTCCATCACATCTGATATATTAAGAGGGATGGCTCACTATTGGGAGTGATTGTATGTGCGACTCTATCTCATGAAAACCTTATCATCACAATGCAGTTGTCAGCCGTCTTCTAAATAACCTGCCATTCTCGGAAAAAAACATAGATTGTAAACGCGGGTCTTAAACTGACACAATCCACACTGAAACGCCCGGCTTCTGTGTTGTGTGACTAAAATATTATTGCTTTGGAGGCGTGGGGCACGATCAGTTCCAGTCACAGAAATGATGGAGGAATCATTGTCCAGGTGAGTATGCAGACTGCGGGCTGATGCTGTCACTCACGCTCTGTCGCTGTCCATTACAGCAGCAGCAGGAGCAGTGTGGAAATCCAGTCCCCTGTGGAGCCGCACGCACGCCGCGCCCTTGTCCAAAGTCACCCAGGATGGGATGGCTTCTGGAACAGTAAATCTCCCATACGTTTCGCTTAGACAAATTTGTTAGCTATTTTGAATATTTAAGATATGGCAACGTACATATATGCATCCTACAAAACAACATTTTAGAATAACTAAAGGTGTGCTGTGTAACTTTTCTGGTAGAGAGGCTGACATCTGCTCATGCCATGTTTCGCTTTGCCTAGAATGTTTCACAATATAGCATCAATTTAGCATGAACTTACTGGGGTGGCAGTCGTGTGGGAGTGTTTGTCGTCTGATCTTAAGGTTGGTGGTTTGAATCCCACTCCCATAAAACATTTTTGTTTGTGGTCAAGTGGATCTGACCACCCAATTTGGCGGTTTGGTCACAGCTACCACAGATGAAACCTGTCCTTGTGTCCTTGGCCAAAACACTTAATCCGCCTCATGAAACTGTTCACATACACATACACATATATTCGGCCCTAGCCCTTAGGGGGCCTTCGCCACTTCAGTGCCACATTGATATTTGACAACATTAAGACATCATTACAACCACTTATAAAAAGACTGCAAATGCTAGAGGCTCACAACAGCAATAACCACAAATATAACAGCATAAAATCATGTAAGGAAGGGGGTCTGCCAAAGACATTTAAAAATTCTGGACATTTTTTTCTTGGTTTCTGGTGCATTTAAATGTGTTCCAGTTGAGTAAAGTGGGGTTACATTTATCAGCTCTTTATGTCATAAAATGCAGAATTGGATAGAGTAGCCAAACGATGTACTTAAGTAAGAGTACGCTTACTTCAAAATCATATCACTCAAGAAATACAAAGTGGTGATCCAAGTTAGAGTTGCATATACAGAGTCTGTGTATATTTTATTGTAAAACATTTTCAAGTAATTATTTTATACATTGCCAGTTGATGAGAGTTGGGCACAAGAGTGCTGCTCTCCGTGTTGAGCCATGGTTTCCTGACCAGTATTTATGTTGGCTATACAGATTAAACTAAGAAGAACCACACTGTGTACTGGCCAATTATTCACAATGCAGATAAACTGTACAACAATCAAGGACGAACACCGACGGGTAGTTCCTGCAACCAAGCTGGACTTTTGCATGGCCAAGTTCAGCGCGGCTACACATAAGAGAAACAGCCTGGGATTAACATCAGATTTATAATCATCAGATCAATTGGAAGGATTGAACATTACTTTAGGATCACAATATTTTTATGTTTATTGTCAGGCTTTGGATGCTGTGATTTCACATAAATGTGCATATTAATGAGTAGGGATGCACAGATACCATATCAGTATCGGCCAGTATTGATTCTAGTCAATGGGCTGCCGATACCAAGAACGATACCACTGTAGCTGTGCTGCATCTTGTTTGACTCACAGCTCATCTCTCCGTGAGCAGTGAACACAGGTGACCATAAAGAGGAGACCATAAAGCTGCACATTGTTCTAAATATTAAGTGCAGCTGTAATCACATGTGACTGTCACATGAAATATACAAATACTTAAGACTCTAAAGCTTTTCACAGATCGCAGATGATATCAGCGCAGTGCTTGCGTTTATGATAGTAGCGTGCTAACGTTGCTAAGTGGCGCTGGTGATTATTTGCTTGTGCTGCAGTGTAACTTATTATAATTGACATTTTAGCGACTGAATAGAGCGGATTCAGAGCTTTTAAAAGACATACCGCATGAACATATGTGTGAAAGTGTCACCGTGGTAAAAGACCACACTCACTGTTGTGTTAACGGTGGCCGGTTAGCGCCTGCGCAGTTAGCTCATTAGCAGTTAGCTCATTAGCAGTTAGCTCGTTAGCAGTTAGCTCGTTAGCAGCGCGGAGCGCAGAGGAAATCGTAGATATTAAAACCAGATGCTTATCTGAATAATTTATATTGGAATTATACGTAACGTACAGTGATTTCAATAGAAAAGATAAGAATTCTAAGATGAAAAAGTGGCTATACTATAAAAATCCTATGAAATTAGTTACATTAGATTTACCACTATAATCAAACACCCGTAAAAATAATGTCTGGAAACTGTATTTTTACTCAGTATCAGCGAGTACTCCAAATTAAGTACTCGTTTCTGCAGTGGTATCGGTGTATCCTTAAATGAACATTCACAAGACATGCAGGAGTCGTTCACAGGTCGTTCTTTCGTTCACATGTAGCAGAGGTTTAAGCCATAATCAGTGTTGTTAATGTGACACAGGAGCAGAGACACTTTAACTACACTCACATCATCTGATGTTTAGAGACAAAAGAATCAGACACAACCACAAACAGCCAGTGTAATAAACGGACTCACCTTCTGTCCTCTGTCCCTCTGAGGTGTGTCCTCTGTCCCTCTGAGGTGTGTCCTCTGTCCCTCTGAGGTGGGTCCTGTCTGCAGAACGTCCAGCAGGTCCACTGGTGTAAAATGGAGGCATATTTCGAGTCTTCTCTGAAAAGTCCTTCTTTCCCCAAAACAATTTTCCTCTGGAGCTTTTCATGCATTGTCCTGTGCTTTATAAACTGAACTTCACTAATTTTTAGTCACACTCATTCAAATGTCCCTCTGCTGCCTCCGTGGTCCCAGAGTGCACCTGGAGGGGAGGGGTTATTCACACCGTGTACACATGTAGCTGTCCACACCACTGTCCAACTCAAAACAAATATAAATGTCTGCAAATGCTACTGGAAATGAAACACATCTAAGAATTTAAGTGGGATATGTAGACTAGTATAAACACCCGACCACCATTTAGTTTTCAGAAAAAAAAAAAAATTCCAATCATTTTTAAAAATAAATGTATGGGGTCTTGGGGGCCCTCTGGTGGCCTCTGGGCCCTAAGCAGCTGCTTAGTCTGCTCATAGGCTGGGCCAGCCCTGTGTGCACGGGTGTGTGAGTGGGTGAATGTTTCCTTGATGTAAAGCACTTTGAGTATCTTGAAAAGCGTAATTATTACAAATGTGATTATTAACCATTCACCTCAAAAAACATAGAAAAACATGATTCTTACTCGGGGCGGGGTCACCTGTGGCTCGCACCTGTAACTTGACTTGGTGGTGTCACCTGTTTGTCTGCCTGGCTCCTGATGTTAGAAATGTTTTGCTGGGAATGTTCCACAGTATGGCATTGAACATCCTTATGGAGATATGCAGGTAGCAGACTCCAAGGCTGAAACTTTACATTATGCATCTTTAGTTCAAATCTGTATGAGCAAGAAATCAAGTCAAGTTCCAGTAGCAGAAGAAGCAAAACTACTGCTGGGAGGAGCGAGAGTGAAAGAACTTTCTTAAATGTTAATAAACATTTAAATAACAAGTGCGGTACAACAGGTTTTTCAGTGTTTTTTAGGACCTCAGGGTGTTTATTAATTTCTTCTTTTATAACAAACTTTGTGTTTTCTTCTAATAACACAAATAATGTAAATGTTAAATGTCTTATTTACCCGTCATATTTCGGCGGTAGGACTTCCGCATTCGTCAGAGGTGTCGGCTGTTGTGCTGTGACGTGTCTCCTATGAGCTGTTGTTCTTAAGTGTATCAGACTGACCATGCCTGCTGCCAGAACATGTCAGGTAAATAATTTATATGATTTGTCTTATTAGAAAACACCTCGTTTCTTGGATCTTAGTGTTCCACCTTAACCAAAAAGGCCTCAGAGATATTTCAGTGTCTATCCTCAAACGCAGTCCTACTGTTAAATTGTTGACTTCGATATTTCAATTTGAAATAAATGTTTCTCTGCTGGTTCTGATCACAATGTCTGCACATAAGTTGAAAACAGTTTTAGTGATTCCTGTAGGGAGTCTTGTACACCTGTGGCTGACTGCACAGACAATGCTCTTTAAACTGTCTGAAGTTTAGATTATGTTACTATTCCCACAATGGTATCTTACGGGGAATTAGCACTTTCATTCTCTGCTGCCTCTTTAATGTTTGGGATTAACAGAAGCAAGAAGGGATTCTGCTGCCTATTCTTTCTTTGTGGATGCACTGAACACATCCGCCAGTGGTCTTGAGAGATATACAGAGACGCCAGGCGCACCCACGGGCCCTCTATTACTATTAAAGACAGTGCTAGAAAGAAGGGAGAGCTTTTTGTGTTTGTTTCTCTCTGGGCTAACAGCATCCTCCTGCTGAAGTACACAGGTCAGCAGGGGCTAAAGCCAGCTTTGCATTTTGAAAAGCGCCTCGGGGAAGATGGGAAGCTGGGATATGTTGACACGCCATTCAGTTCTCAATGCCCGTATTCCATGTGCTGAATACTGAAATGCCAGAGCAGCACACAAAGCCCACTGTTCTGCTGCTGCCATTGATGTAGAGGTGCATGGAGGTGTATGGGTAAAGACAGAAGCAAAATTGAATATGAGAGGTGTGCAAAGCTGTGAGTGTGAGAAATGCAACAAAACCTGATACCCACCTTAAAATGTTGGACAAAGGGTAACCTGTACTGCTATTGTCTATGTAAACATTTGTATAAATGACAAAAGCAACATATGTGAATATAGGGTTGACCATAATTATATTTTACTAAATATTTTGCACTAAAAATCTTTGACAATGATAAAATTCCAATTGCACAAACAGCAGTGGCTTTGGGTCCAGGGGTCTTCTTGAGGACTCCATGTTATTTCAAGTTTTAGTTCCAAAAAAGCTAATAAAATAAAATAAGAACACACACACAATTTGATGTTTCCCGTTGTATTTTCCCCATTTTCAATATGTTGATTATTGAGAATTTTCCATTACTAATTTTAGTATTTTTATTGTTTTGCCTGCACATCTCCACCGCCTCTGCCTCGCGACAGCCACCTACAAATCTGAGGACAAACATTACATATTATTTTATCTCTTATGTAGTGTAAATCTTATTAGAGGGAGCTACAGCACAGCAGACTTTGGGCATGGCTCATCTAAAGCATCACTTTAGTCTACAACAAAAAACAGAAGTCTGAATCCCATGTATTTTAATTACACATGTTTTTTATATTGTCATGGCAACAGAGAGAAGCATGTTCTCATTGGCTTTTTTGTTCATTATGGCATGAAGGATATCTGTGCCAACTTTCAATTGTATACAACAAACATTACAGTCATATTTTCAGATACATTTTACATTGCCATGGTAACACTGTTGCAGATAAAGGTATGTCCTCAATGGCTTTTTTGTTCAGTATGTCAAGGATGATGTCTGTGCCATTGTGTTCAAGTCATTATCCACAAAATCTATATTAATGCCATCAATAGAAGAGTGTGAGGGGAGAAAAATTAGCAAAAATTGGGTTCCGCCCACCAATGCTGATCATAATATAATATAAATACAACATTTTAATCATTACTTTACTCCTCAGGACAAAAACTAGAGTCATTGTGCTCCATCACAAATAAGCTCCACAACAAACACATTTTCTTCTTCTTTTTTTTTTTTTTTTTTTTTTTTGTTCAAATACAATTTTAAGAGGGCGCTAGAGAGACATTTTATTACATAGAGGCTTGATTTGCATATAATTGTGTTTGCTCACACATCTGCACATGCAATTCATTGGGTCCATTCAAATCTGACAATGTTTTGCCATTTTGTTAAAAATGTACTATGACCAATTTTGTATCAAAAATCATGCCAAGTCTCATCTTTCTATGTTGATTTTTTTTTGTGTCTTTTTTTTTTTTTCGTGCCAGGCTCCCACTGGCCCCATGGAAATCAATTCTGGAGGTGGTGCCACTAAGCCGTTTGGTTTGTTTGTTTTTCAGGTACATGTATTTATATATATGCTGAAAATGGTACAGTGTACGTGAATGGGCTAACAGCTGCTCACAACAAGTTCACTGTTGTCTCTTCTTGTGCTAAATAAATGATTATAATTAAAGAGAACATTTACGAGTGCAGATGTTTTTCTTAAAGCAGCTTGTATGCCCAATCGTTGAATATTTGTTTAAAACATGACTCTGCTGACAGCCGAGCAGTGTGAAAGAAACACTTTGGTAAGAACGTGCGTGGATTTCTCATCTTATACCTTGGTTAGTGTTGATTCTGAGCACAATTAAGGTCAAAATAAATAAATACAAAGATAATCAGGCCTCTTTTATGATGATACAATGATGCGGCTTAGTGGGGAAGCTGCAGTGGCCTTATCCAGCCTGTACAATCCAGTGGTTAAATGAAGTCCAGGAGTTAACATTGGTTTGGCACCGGGTTCACTCTCTCATTGATTTGCTCCTGGGGAAGTTGGGGATAGCTTTGGCCTGTATTGTCACTTTGTACAGTCCTGTACGGTATCAGGGCTGTGCAGACCTGTCCCTGATACTATCCGAGTCTATCACTGTCCCTATTCACTTTAATTCCTCCACCTAACACCACCCGCTGCATCCTCTCCCCTCACCCCGCCTGACCCCGTGTTACCTTATGTTCTCATGCTCTAATCTAGGTCATCTGACTTCACCCCTCAGTATCTCGCTAACAATAGTTTTAATTTCTTATCGTGTACAAGCCATAATCATCACAAGCTTCAACCAATGCAAATTCATTCTCATTCATAACTCTATGTATAAAATGTCACTTTTCTGGTCAAAGATCCAGCATCTGTCCTGTCTCCATGTCAGGTCACAGGTCACAGGTCAGGCTCAGTGAGAATATATGTTTTTTATGTATTTTTGAGCCATAAAAACATTTGTAATTGAAAAAAGCATGTTCAAATATAGACTGTGGTATCTGCTGATGCTATTTGCTTGAGCAGATAGTACAGTCTGTATTTGAACATTAATGCATATTTTTAATTTTATTGTTCAGTGTATCTTTGTGATGCTGAGCCTGTGAAGCACTTTGGTCGATCATGATTGTTTTTAACATGTGCTATATAAATAAATGTGACTGATAACATCTCCACAGAGACAAACAGGCAGCTTAGCTTCACCAGGACAGTTACATAATTAAATTACAAGGCTGAGTTTAGAATGAACCTCCTTTTTGAAATGACATGAATCCTTACTGTTGTATTTAGGCATAAAAAGCACAAAGCAGAGAGTGAATGTGCCTGTGCTTCTGCGTTCCAACACTGTTGATTTATTGGACTAGTGCTGTCAGAGTCTGTGTAAAATGGGCTCATCTGAAACATGCAGCAGTGTTTATTCACAAAGGACTATTGCTGTTTCTGTAGCAGCACAGTCCACACAATCTGTAATAGCTCAGTGTCCTCTGGGACTGTCTAAACCACTGGTTCAAACAGCTGGGCTGTGCAATGTAGATAAAAACTACATCCATATCCTCTTTGTATTTATATGTTTTTGTTATTTATGAAGTCAACTTGAAGGACAACAGATGTAAAAAGTAACTACCAAAAACTTCAGCTGCTGGAGCAATGAGGAAACATTATCACATTATGAAAAGCTAAACTTGCAAAAAGTAGGACCTGTAAAGTTTTGTCACACAGTCCAAAAAGATGTGTGTTAGACCATCACACACCAGAA